>NC_083415.1:1101398-1412648 GCF_020745735.1 Hemiscyllium ocellatum | reverse complement strand
AAGGTAACAGGGTTGTTGTCGTGGGTGACTTAAACTTCCCTAATATTGATTGGAACCTCCTTAATGCAAATAGTTTGAGCAGGTTTTGTCAGGTGTGTCCGGGCAGTATTCCTGACTCAATGATAGATAGGAGAAAATGAGGATTGCAGACGCTGGAGATCAGAGCTGAAAGTGTGTTGCTGGAAAATGATAGATAGGACAACTAGAAGGGAAGCCATTTGGATTTGGTGCTTGGCAACAAACCAGGTCAGGTATCAGATCACTTGGCAGGAGAGCGTTTCAGTTATAGTGATCACACCTCCCTAATCTTTACTATAGTCGTGGAGAGGAATAGGAGCAGACAGTATGGGAAAGTATTTAAGTGGAGGAGGGGAATTACAATGCGATTCAGCAGGAACAGTGGAGCATCAACAGATATTCTCAGGGAAATGCACAACAGAATTGTGGAATTTGTTTCCGGAGCACTTGCTGCAAGTATGGATCAGTTTGTCCCACTGAGGCTAGGAAGGAATGGTAGGTGAAGGAACCTTGAGTGACAAGAGATGTAGAACATCTAGTCAAGCGGAAGAAGGAAGCTTACTTAAGGTTGAGGAGGCAAGGGTCAGACAGGGGTCTAGAGGGTTACAGGTGGCCTGGAGGGAACTGAAGAATGGACTTAGGAGAGCTAGAAGGGGGGCATGAAAAAGCCTTGGTGGGTAGGATTAAGGAAAACCTTATCGCAGTTTACACTTATGTCAGGAACAAAATGATAGCTAGAACATGATAGGGTCAATCAGAGATAGTGGAGGGATCTTGGGCCTGGAGTTGACAGAATTAGGGGAGGTCCTTAATGAATGCTTGGCTTCAGTATTCATTACTAACAGGGACCTTGTCATTTGCGTGAAAGCGTGAAACAGACCAATATGCTCAAACAAGTCGATGTTAAGAAGGAGGATGTGCTGGAAATTTTGAAAAATATGAGGATAGATAATTCCCCTGGGCTAGACGGATATACCCAAGGTTTCTACAGTAAGCGAGAGAAGAGATTTCTGCACCTTTGGCAATGATCTTTGTGTCCTCACTGTCCACTGGAGTAACACCAGATGATTGGAGGGTGGAAGATCTTATTTATTCACTTGTTCAAGAACCCTGGGAATTACAGACCAATCAGTCTTAAGTCAGTGTTGACAAATATTTGGAAAAGATTCTGAGAGACAGGATTTATGATTATTTGGAAAAGCATAGTTTGATTAGTGATAGTCAGCATGGCTTTGTGAGGGGCAGGTTATGCCTGACAAGCCTTATTGAATTATTTGAGGATGTGATAAAATACATTGGTGAAGACAGAGCAGTGAATGTGGTGTACATAAATTTTAGCAAGGCTCATTCAGAAAGTAAGGAGGCATTGGATACAAGGAAATGTGACTGAATACAGAATTGGCTGGCCCATAGAAGACAGAGAGGGTGGTAGGAAGTGAAAAGTATTCAGCCTGGAGCTCAGTGTCCAGTGGTGTTCCACAAGGATCGGTTCTGGGACCTCTGCTCTTTGTGATTTTTATAAAGGACTTGGATGAGGAAGTGGAAGGGTGAGTTAGTAAGTTTGCCAATGACATGAAGGCTGGTGGAGTTGTAGATAGTGTTATAGGCTGTTATAGGTTGCAACAGGACATTGACAGGATGCAGAGCTGGGCTGAGAAGTGGTAGATGGAGTTCAACCTGGAAAATTGTGAAGTGATTCACTTTGGAAGGTGGAATTTAAATGCAGAATGGAGGGTTAAAGGTAGGATTCTTGTCAGTGTGAAGGAACAGAGGGATCTTGGGGTCCACGTCCATAGGTCCTTTGAAGTTGCCAGCCAAGTTGATAGGGTTGTTAAGAAGGTATATGGTGTATTGGCTTTCATTAGCAGGGGGATTGAGTTTAAGAGCCACGTGGTTAGTTGGACCACATTTGGAATATTCTGTTCAGTTCTGTCACCTCATTAGTGGAAGGATGTAGACGGTTTAGAGAGAATGCAGAGGAGGTTTACCACGATGGTGCATGGACTGGAGGGCATGTCTTAGAAGGAAAGATTGAGAGAGTTAGGGCTTTTCTCATTGGAGCGAAGAAGGATTGACAGAGGTGTACAAGATAATGAGAGGCATAGATAGAGTGGCAGTCAGAGACTAGGAGAAAGTGAGGACTGCAGATGCTGGAGTACCAGAGTTGAAAAATGTGGTGCTGGAAAAACACAACAGGCCAGGCAGCATCCAAGGAGCAGGAGAATCAACATTTCGGGCATAAGCCCTTCTTCAGGAATGAGGAAGCAGGGCTTATGCCCGAAACATCGATTCTCCTGCACCTCGGATGCTGCCTGGCCTGCTGTGTTTTTCCAGCACCACATTTTTCAACTCTGGCAGTCAGAGACATTTTCCCAGGGCAGAAATGGCTATCATGAAGGGATATAATTTTCAGGTGATTGGAGGAAGATTTGGGGAGATGTCAGCAGTAAGTTCTTCACACAGAGAGCGGTGGGTGCGTGGAATGCACTGCCAGCAGTGGTAGTAGAGTCAGAAACATTAGGGAGATCTAAGCGACTTTTTTATAGGCACGTGGATGATAGCAAAATTAAGAGTATGTAGGTTAGTTTGATCTTAGAGTATGTTGGCACAATGGGCCTGTACTATTCTATGTTCCAGATGCATTTTAAATGTTGTAATTACACCAGTTTCCCTCTGGCAGCTCATTCCATTTGCGCACCACCCTCTGTGTGCATCACTACCACCTTGTCCCTTAGTTCCCTTTTAATTCTTTCCCTTTCACCCTAAACCCTCTAGTTCTGGACTCCCAGGGAAAAGACCTTGTCTATTTTTTCTTTCTATGCCCCTCATGATCTTAGAAATTTCTATAAATTCTTTCCTCAGCCTCTGACGCTCCAGGGAAAACAGTGCCACTCTATTCAACCTCTCTCTATAGCTTAAACCCTCCAATCCTGGCAACATCCTTGTAAACCTTTTCTGAACCCTTTCAAGTTTCACAACATCCTTCCGATAGGAAGGAGACCAGAATTGCATTTTTCTTCATCCAGGTGCATTATATTATTCACTATGCATTGACCTGAGTGAACTCCCTGGTCTTGTTCTGCATGGATGCATTTTACAAAGTGTTTGGGATGAGAAAAGAGAGACAGAGGTCAGGGCAGATAAAAACAAGAAGGAGACAGTCTGACAGAGGGAGAGGTTGAGAGACACAGAAAGGAACACAGAGAGGGAGCTGTCTAAGACTTTAATAGAATATCAATGAACATCTGGTAAGAATTGTACATCAAGTGAAAGGTTAGCAAATTATGTGCTTGTAGATAATGAATGACCCCTTCATTACTGAGAGACATATTGGCAATGTCCCAGTTAACAGCCTGATCAGAGGTGTCTTTGTGAGACCTGAATTTGTGTTAATGATCTGGAGCAGGGGCCAGATTAGAGCGGGGAGCTGACACATTGATCTTGTATATACTTACTTTCTCAGACACGCACATGCTATTTCTCTTTCACACGCTTACACACACTCTCACATGCACACACTTGTTCTCTCTCTCACACACTCACAAACACACAATTTCTCTCTCACACTCACAGAAACACACGCACATTTGCCCTCTCTCACACTTACACACAATCTCTCAAGCACACAATCACACACATTTACACAAACACACGCTCATGCTCACACACAGTTTTTCTTTCTCTCACATGCACATACAATTTTTTTCTCTCTCCTATTCACACACATTCTCACAAACACATACACTCTTTCTTTCTTTCTCTCTCTCTCTCTCATACATACCATTCACATACATATACTCTTTATCTCATACACCCATACACACTCACATACCACATAACACAGATATTGATACATATCAGCTCACACACACACCAAGACTCTCACTCACACTCAGTCTCTCAAACACACAGACTTACACTCTCAACACACAAAATGACAACACACACACAAACACACACACTCAGAACACAAACACACAGACACATACAGAATCACAGACGCATACATTGATACAAAACACAAACACATCGACACATCCATGCACACCAATGCACAGACACTGACACATACACTAACATATATGCACATATCCTCTCACATACTCACACACACAGACCCACATACACACAATCATATGCATACAGACACATATACAGAAATACATGCACGTAGACACTGACACACATGCATACTCACACATCAATGCATATACTCTCATATATAAACACACTCAGATGTGCACATATGCACTCACACACGTGAGCACACAGGCACACAAACACATTCACACACCCGACATTCATGCACACAGATAAACACACACATACGGACTAGAATAGACGAACACACAGACACAAAATGAACGTTTAAAAGGGGTGCCTTGTAGCCGCCAATGTGGCTGTTCTTGATATCCTAATCCACAGGGGTTAAAGGTTACTCTGGGTCAAGGGTTACTGCTGCCCGCTTCAATAAACTGTCCTTGAGATTGTAGATTGAAAGACATGATTAAATGGGATCTGGCAATGAGATCCACACTGCCTCATTAACTCCAGGTTTGGGGGAAGGGAAGCTCTTTGATGAATACTTGGTGCCCTACTGTTTCACAGTGTGGTACAAATGGTACAATAACCATGATCTAATGGCTGGCTCCACGGGATGCCTTTGGACGTACTGCTTCTCTGTGAATTGGACCTCCTTTGTTTCCAGCTGAAGAGGCTGGTATAAACCGTGGGGTGCCCGCAAAGACTGACTGCCGGGAATTGGGGGGGGGGAGCACGGCAGAGTGTGGTGGGGGAGCTGAAATACTTCAGCTTGTCCAGGCCGTGAATAGATGAACAGCTCACGGTGATTGACTGCACTGCCTTTCATGAGGAGCGCAACAGACTGAGGGTCAATCCTCAACAAGCTCCGAGAAACAGATGCCTGGATTAATTGTTGTCACAACCCTTCGACCCTCCCCCACTGAGCTTGTGCCATGCAGAGATGAGAGCACTCTGGTGCCTCTTCATTCAAGTCCGTCTAAACAGATCATAAAAACTAGCAGAAGAATTTAATTTCACAACGCTGCCTTTCATTCAATCACCCCCAGTTTCTGCTCTGTATAGTGAGTGGCACTTTTTCAGTATTAAACTGAAATCCTTACCAGGGGTGTCTGCTGTGGGTCAGTGGGCAACACTTCCACCCCTGAGTCAGACAAATCCCCTGAATGAGTGCAAGAAAAAATGCTTTGAGTATTGCTGCCAAACAACTAAATGTTTATTCTTTTGTTAAAAGTACATTGGTTGCCTCTTGCGAATATTTTCAGTGACTGACCACCATGGTAAAAAATAAAACTTAGGATCAATCAAGTCAGGCCCATGGTGGCTCAGTGGTGAGCACTGCTGCCTCAGAGACCTAGGGACCTGGGTTCGGTTCCAGCCTCGTGACACTGTCTGCATGGAGTTTGCACATTCTCCCCGTGTCTGCGTGGGTTTCCTCCCACAGTCACAAAAGATGTGTAGGTCATGTGAATTGGCAATGTTAAATTGCCTGTAGTGTTAGGTGCATTGGGCAGGGGTAAATATAGGATAGGGCAATGGGTCTGGGTGGATTACTCTTTGGAGAGTCAGTATAGACTTGTTAGCCGAAGGGCCTGTTTCCACACCGTAGGGACTCTAATCTAAACTGAGAGTGATGATCCAAGGAGAGCTGCACTGTCAGAAGAGCCATCTTCCTTTCAAGATGGCAGCAAAATAGGACTGTCCTGCCAGAGCTTATCCACTCCATCTGATTCTTTTAATTTTTTTCTCTTTTTGCTACTCTTTTGCGTATTTTTGTGTTTCTTTTTTGTTAACGATGTCTTGAACTCCTGACCCCAACGTGGATTTGGACACTTGGCCTCAGCACACATCCAGCCTGGCGATCTCCTGGTTGGCGTGGCGGTCTCCCGGCCTGGCGCGGGGGTCTCCTGGGCCGGTGTGGTGGCCTCCCAGCCTGGCATGGGGGTCTCCCAATCCATCACGGGGGTCTCCGGGCCTGGCGCAGGTGTCTCCTAGCCTGGCGTAGAGGTCTCCTGGCCCAGCACGGGGGGCCTTCTGGCCCAGCGCGGAGGTCTTCCAGCCTGGCACGGGGGTCTCCTGGCCCAGCACGGGGGTCTCCTGGCCCGGCGTGGCAGTCTCCCGGCCCGGTATAGTGGTCTCCCAGCCTGGTGTGGTGGTCTCTCGGTCTGGTATGGTGGTCTCTTCCTGAAAAAGGGCTTATGCCCGAAACATCGAATCTCCTGCTCCTTGGATGCTGCCTGACCTGCTGCACTTTTCCAGCAACACATTTTTCAGGTCTGATCACCAGCATCTGCAGTCCTCACTTTTTTCTGGTGGTCTCTTGGCCTGGTGTGGCGGTCTCTCAAACCAGCGTATTGGTCACCCGGCCTGGAAGGCAGTCACCTGGCCCGGCATAGTTGTCTCCCAGCCTGGCGTGGCGATCTCCCGGCCTGGCGTGGCTTCAACGTGGACTTCCTGCTTCAAGATAAAGCCTGGGCTGGCAGTTATGTGTCAGTATGGACTAGATTTGAATGTTATTCTGAACTATTTTCTTTTTTTAATTATTTGTCTAATTATTTTTCCTACGCATTTGTACTCAAGAATCTGAAAGGGCACTGTAAGTGGCGATTTGTAAACTTTTCATTGTACTCGTGAGTACATGTGTCAATAAAGCTAATTCTAAGTTTAGTCTTTCTAAAGAACCACGACTTCGGACAGAATTCTACAGGAGTCTGTAGAACCAGAGAAGGCCCATCAAGAATATGGGAGTGTCTCACTCCATCTTCGTATACTTTTCAAAATGGGCTGTGGTGAGTTGCCAATTAAGGAGACTGTTGCTTGTGAAACGTATTATTGACAGCTAAACTTACATAGAACATAGAAAAAAATACAGCGCAGTACAGGCCCTTCGGCCCTCGATGTTGCGCTAATCCAAGCCCACCTAACCTACACTAGCCGACTTTCTTCCATATGCCTATCCAATGCCCGTTTAAATGCCCATAAAGAGGGAGAGTCCATCACTGTTACTGGCAGGGCATTCCATAAACTCACGACTCGCTGAGTAAAGAATCTACCCCTAACATCAGTCCTATACCTACCACCCCTTAATTTAAAGTTATGCCCCCTCGTAATATCTGACTCCATACGTGGAAAAAGGTTCTCATGGTCAACCCTATCTAAACCCCTAATCATCTTGTACACCTCTATCAAGTCACCCCTAAACTTTCTTTTCTCCAATGAAAACAGCCCCAAGTGCCTCAGCCTTTCCTCATATGATCTTCCTACCATACCAGGCAACATCCTGGTAAACCTCCTCTGCACCCGTTCCAGTGTCTCCACATCCTTCCTATAATATGGTGACCAAAACTGCACACAATACTCCAGATGCGGCCGCATCAGAGTCTTATACAACTGCAACATGACCTCAGGACTCTGGAACTCAATTCCTCTACCAATAAAAGCCAATACGCCATATGCCTTCTTCACAGCACTATGTACCTGGGTGGCAACTTTCAGAGATCTGTGTACATGGACACCAAGATCCCTCTGCTCATCCACACTACCAAGTATCCGACCATTAGCCCAGTACTCCATCTTCTTGTTACTCTTACCAAAGTGAATCACTTCACACTTAGCTACATTGAACTCCATTTGCCACCTTTCTGCCCAGCTCTGCAGCTTATCTATATCCCGCTGTAACCTGCCACATCCTTACTCACTGTCAACAACTCCACCGACTTTCATATCATCCGCAAACCTGCTCACCCAACCTTCTAGCCCCTCCTCCAGGTCATTTATAAAAATGACAAACAGCAATGGTCCCAAAACAGATCCTTACGGAACACCGCTAGTAACTGCACTCCAAGATGAACCTTTACCATCAACTACTACCCTCTGTCTTCTTCCAGCCAGCCAATTCCTAATCCAAACCTCCAACTCACCCTCAATGCCATACCTCCGTATTTTTTGCAGTAGCCTACCATGGGGAACCTTATCAAACGCCTTACTAAAATCCATATACACCACATCTACCGCTTTACCCTCGTCCACCTCCTTAGCCACCTTCTCAAAGAATTCAATAAGGTTTGTGAGGCATGACCTGCCCTTCACAAAACCATGCTGACTATCCTTGATCACATTATTCCTATCCAGATGTTCATAAATCCTATCCCTTACAATTCTCTCCAAGACATTGTCCACAACAGAGGTAAGACTCACCGGACTATAGTTACTAGGGTTATCCCTACTCCCCTTCTTGAACAAGGGATCCACATTTGCTATTCTCCAGTCTTCTGGCACTATACCTGTAGACAACGAAGACATAAAATCAAGGCCAATGACTCCACTATCTCCTCTCTTGCTTCCCAGAGAATCCTAGGATAAATGCCATCAGGCCCAGGGGACTTATCTACATTCACCCTTTCCAGAATTTCCACCACCTCTTCCCTACATATCTCAAAGCCATCCATTCTAATTAATTGTGACTCAATATTCACATCAGCAACAATGTCCTGTTCTTGAATGAATACTGACGAAAAGTATTCATTCAGTGTCTCCCCAATCTCTTCAGCCTCCACACGCAACTTCCCACTACTATCCTTGACTGGACCTATTCCTAGCTGCAAATGTGTTGCTGGTCAAAGCACAGCAGGCCAGGCAGCATCTCAGGAATAGAGAATTCGACGTTTCGAGCATAAGCCCTTCATCAGGAACAAGAGAGAGAGAGAGCCAAGCAGGCTAAGATAAAAGGTAGGGAGGAGGGACTAGGGGGAGGGGCGATGGAGGTGGGATAGGTGGAAGGAGGTCAAGGTGAGGGTGATAGGCCGGAGTGGGGTGGGGGCGGAGAGGTCAGGAAGAGGATTGCAGGTTAGGAGGGCGGTGCTGAGTTGAGGGAACCGACTGAGACAAGGTGGGGGGAGGGGAAATGAGGAAACTGGAGAAATCTGAATTCATACCTTGTGGTTGGAGGGTTCCCAGGCGGAAGATGAGGTGCTCCTCCTCCAGCCGTCGTGTACTTGTGTTCTGCCGGTGGAGGAGTCCAAGGACCTGCATATCCTCGGTGGAGTGGGAGGGAGAGTTAAAGTGTTGAGCCACGGGGTGATTGGATTGGTTGGTTCGAGCGGCCCGGAGGTGTTCTCTGAAGCGTTCCGCAAGTAAGCGGCCTGTCTCACCAATATAGAGGAGGCCACATCGGGTGCAGCGGATGCAATAGATGATGTGTGTGGACGTACAGGTGAACTTGTGGCAGATATGGAAGGATCCCTTGGGGCCTTGGAGGGAAGTGAGTGTGGAGGTGTGGGCGCAAGTTTTACATTTCCTGCGGTTGCAGGGGAAGGTGCCGGGGGTGGAGGTTCGGTTGGTGGGGGGTGTGGATCTGACGAGGGAGTCACGAAGGGAGTGGTCCTTGCGGAACGCTGATAGGGGAGGGGAGGGATATATATCCTTGGTGGTGGGGTCCGCCTATTCCTACCCTAGTCATTCTTTTATTCCTGACATACCTATAGAAAGCCTTTGGGTTTTCCCTAATCCTACCAACCAAGGACTTTTCATGTCCCCTCCTTGCTGCTCTTAGCTCTCTCTTTAGATCCCTCCTGGCTACCTTATAACTCTCTATTGCCCCAATTGAACCTTCACGCCTCATCTTTACATAGGCCGCCCTCTTCCCTTTCACAAGGGATTCCAATTCCTTATTAAACCACGGCTCCCTCACACGACCCTTTCCTCCCTGCCTGACAGGTACATACTTACCAAGGACACTCAATAGTTGCTCCTTGAACAAGCTCCACATATCGATTGCACCCTTCCCTTGAAGGGCTTATGCCCGAAACGTCGAATTTCCTATTCCTTGGATGCTGCCTGACCTGCTATGCTTTAACCAGCAACACATGTTCAACCCTTCCCTTGAAGCCTACTTTTCCAAGCCACGCATCCTAAGTCATGCTTCACCGCATCATAATTTCCCTGCCCCCAGCTATAACTCTTGCCCTGTAGTACACACTTATCCCTCTCCATCACTGGAGTAAAAGTCACCGAATTGTGGTCACTGTCCCCAAAGTGCTCACCTACCTCCAATTCTAACACCTGGCCTGGTTCGTTACCCAGAACCAAATCCAGTATGGCCTCACCTCTTGTTGGCCTGTCGACATATTGTGTCAGGGAACCCTCCTGCACACATTGGACAAACACCGACCCATCTAACGTACTCGAGCTATAGCTTTCCCAGTCAATATCTGGAAAGTTAAAGTCCCCCATAACAACCACCCTATTACTTTCACTCTTCTCCTGAATCATCCTCACAATCCTTTCTTCTACGTCTCTAGGACTATTAGGAGGCCTGTAGAAAACTCCTAACAGGGTGACCTCACCTTTCCTATTTCTAAGCTCAGCCCAAACTACCTCAGATGGTGTGTTCATCCATCGTCCTTTCCACTGCTGTAATACTATCTTTGACAAGCAATGCCACACCTCCCCCTCTTTTACCCCCACCTCTGACCCTACTAAAACATTTAAACCCTGGAACCTGCAACAACCAATTTTGTCCCTGTTCTACCCATGTCTCCGTAATAGCCACAACATCGAACTCCCAAGTACCAACCCACGCTGCAAGTTCACCTACCTTATTTCGTATACTTCTCGCATTGAAGTATACACACTTCAAGCCACCTTCCTGTTTACAGGCACCCTCCTTTGATATTGGTACCATGTTCCTAACCTCCCTACACTCCAGGTCCTGCACCCTAAAGCTACAGTCTAGGTTCCCATGCCCCTGCAGAGTTAGTTTAAACCCCCCGAAAGAGCACTAGCAAACCTCCCCCCAAGGATACTAGTGCCCCTCAGGTTCAGGTGTAGACCATCCTGTTTATAGAGGTCCCACCTTCTCCAGAAAGAACCCCAGTTATCCAGAAACCGGAATCCCTCCCTCCTGCACCATCCCTGTAGCCACGCATTTAACTGCTCTCTCTCCCTATTCCTCGACTCTCTATCACATGGCACGGGTAACAAACCAGAAACAACAATTCTGTTTGTTCTAACTCTGAGCTTCCAACCTAGCTTCCTGAAAGCCTGCCTAACATCCTCATCCTTCTTCCTACCTATGTCGTTGGTGCCAATGTGGACCACGACTTCGGGCTGCTCCCCCTCCCCCTTAAGGACCCGGAAAACACGATCAGAGACATCACGTACCCTTGCACCTGGGAGGCAGCATACCAAACGTGAGTCTCTCTCGCCCCCACAAAACCGCCTATCTGTGCCCCGAACTATCGAGTCTCCAATAACTATTGCTCTGCTCTTCTCCACCCTTCCCTTCTGAGCAACGGGGATAGGCTCCGTGCCAGAGGCCTTGAACCCCTTTGCTTACCCCTGGTAAGTCCCCCCCCGCCACAAGTATCCAAAACAGTATACTTGTTCTTGAGGGGAACAGCCATAAGGGGTCTCTGCACTAGCTGCTTCCTCCCAGTCCCCCTCACTGTCACCCATCTGTCTGCAATCTTTGGAGTTACTACTTCCCTAAAGCTCCGATCTATGACCCCCTCTGCCTCCCGAATGATCCTAAGCTCATCCAACTCCAGCTCCGGTTCCCTGACACAGTCTTGGAGGAGCTGGAGATGGGTGCACTTCCTGAAAATGTAATCAGCAGGGACGACCATGGCATCCCTCACCTCAAACATGTTGCAAGAGGAACATTATCTTACCTCACTAAGATCCAGTTTCCTACTTTACCAAACTCACCAAACAAACGGAACCAGAGTGAGTATCAGGAGGATTCAAATTACTGTTACTCAGCAAGACCTCCTGGTCATCAATCCTCAATCAAGGGTGTGGCCATCTTGCTGTAGGGCAGTGTGCTGCATCAATCTCACACCAGCACCATGCGCCAGCAGCTTACATAGTAAACACTGCAGGGAGCTATGTCACAAAGGGGGAGGTCCTCACTGAGATCCACAGAGGTACCTGTCAATCACAGTAAGTCAAGGGCACCTTTCAATCACAATCCAGGGGATTAGCCACAGTCAGGCATCTGCTCTTGGCAATCTCCAAAAGTGGTGTACAGGGAGATTGAGAGATGTGGTTATATCTTAAAAAAAACTGGAAGCGAATAGTTTAGTGCTTTAAATAGAAGGAAGAACATTGGGCCATTGCCTAACAAAGACAGAAACAGAGCAAAACAATTTCCATTCAGAAAGACAGAACCATCCAGAAGGTTAATGAGTATTCAGACTTCTGTTCAAGCAACAAGCCTTTGGTAGTAAAAGTGCTATTAGTAAAATAGATTCCAAAGCAATCTGAGCTGAAACAAAGCCCTGAGTAGTTTAGTGCCATTCAGCACAAACACCAGAAACAAGGCTGTGGAAGAGGATGTTTTTTTCATTCATTTATGGGACATGACATCATTGCCTTGGCCAGCAATTGTCCATCTCCAGATGTCCTAAAGGCTGCTTAAGAGTCAATCACATTGCTGTGGGTCTGGAGGTACAGGTGGGCCACAGAAGGTCAGGATGGCAGTTTCCTTACCTAAAGGACATCAGTGAACCAGTTGGGCCTTTTACAACAATTGCCAGTGCTTTCATGGTCACAATGAGACCAGTGTTTAAGGAATCCATGTTGAGAAATAAGTGATCTGTGTTAGCAGTTTGTCTATGCTGCCAATTACATTATCTTAAGAAAATAGTATCAAGTGAGTGTAAAGGTTTGCAGGAAACAAGACAAGCGGTGCCAATTAATCAAGTAAGCTTAAAATGGTCCTTCAGAGATTTGAGTATCTGTTAGGTTGTTGAAAGTGAAGGGTTGAATACTTATCTTTGATATTTATATTAAGACCATTTCACATCTTATACAGTATAAAATAGTTTGTGTTCTTATTTATTTTTGTGTGCAATAAACTTTGACATCCCTTTGTTCAAATTACATTGGCAGTCTCTTGAGATTATGTTCAGTGACTGAGCACCATGATAACCAAATAGCAAACATAAATTGTCTGATCCACAAAACCAGGTTTCACTTTGAAATCGGCGTTGTCCTGTATTACCATCAGCTGGGATTAGAACAACACTGCATAGCCTCATGAAATCTCTTTGCTGTCTGATTTAAAACACTCAAACAAGTTAATCAAAATGATTTACCTTTAACAAATTCATGCTCACTTTCTGTGCCCAAATTTTGTTCTGATTCATAATTTCTGGAAATCTCCCTAACACAAAAACTTATATTGTGGTTTCGTTATGGTTGACTATGTGAGATCAATTCAGACTGCCCTTGACATCAAGGCTGCATTTTCAAAACTAGAATCAATTGGAATCAGGGCAAACTCTCTGCTGGTTGGAGTCAGACTTGACCCATAGGATTGCCAGGGGTCAGTCATCTGAGTTCCAGGACATCTGTTCCACAGGGTAATGTCCCAGACTCAACCACCTTCAACAGATTCATCAATGACCTTCCCTCCACCATAAGGCTAGAAATAGGGATATTTGCCAATGATTGCACAAGGTTCAGCACCATTTGTGACTCCTCAGATACTAAATCAGTCCTGTCTGAGTGACAAGGCACAAGCCAGGAATGTCATAGAATACTTCTCAAATGCCTGGATGGGTGCAGTTCAACTAAGACTCAAGAAACTTGACGCCATCCAGGACAAATACCCCACTTTATTGGCTCCATATCCATGAGCATCCATTCCCTCCACACCAACATTCAGTAGCAGCTGTATGTACTATCTACAAGATGAACTGCAGTAAATTACCAAGGGTACTTAGACAGTACCCTCCAAACCCATGGTCACTTCCATCTAGAAGAACAAAAGGCAAGCAGATAGATCGGAACATCACCACCTGCAAGTTCCCCTCCAAGTCACTCACTATCCTGAAAGCTTGTGATTTCAAATAAACCTTTTGGATTAAAATCTGGTGTTGTGTGATCTCTGACTATGTCCATTCCAGTCCAACACCGGCACCTCCACATCATGGTTAATAAAATCCCCCAATTGTATCTACCCTATAATTCTTGCATTTCTCTGTAACCTCCTTGCAAAATTGGTGTCTCTACATCTTTCCCACTATCAGTGGCTTATTGACTGCACTGAACAATGTAGATCTGCCGAGGACATGGAGGTCCTGGGCCTCCTTCACCGCCGCTCCCTCACCACCAGACAACTGGAGGAAGAACACCTCATCTTCCGCCTCGGAACACATCAACCCCAGGGCATCAATGTGGACTTCAACAGTTTCCTCATTTCCCTTTCCCCCACCTCACCCTAGTTCCAAACTTCCAGCTCAGCATTGTCTCCATGACTTGTCCGGGCTTGTCCTACCTGCCTATCTCCTTTTCCACCTATCCACTCCACCCTCTCCTCCCTGACCTATCACCTTCATCCCCTCCCCCACTCACCTATTGTACTCTATGCTACTTTCTCCCCACCCCCACCCTCCTCTAGCTTATCTCTCCACGCTCCAGGCTCACTGCCTTTATTCCTGATGAAGGGCTTTTGCCCAAAACGTCGATTTTGCTGCTCCGTGGATGCTGCCTGAACTGCTGTGCTCTTCCAGCACCACTGATCCAGCATCTGGTTTCCAGCATCTGCAGTCATTGTTTTTACCACCTGAATGTAACTGTGCCCTCATGTTTCTTAAGTCTAGTTAAATAGAAGCCTCAAAAACACCACAGAAGACAAACTTGTAACAAGATTCTACAAGCCAGAGTGCACAGTAAAAAGTGAAGTCACCACAGTCTTATAAGCAATAGGTCTGTTTCCCCATTAGAGAGAGAGATGACTGGTGATGGTTACCACACCTCAGGTGTGGAAAGAGGTTGAGAAGAGCCCTTCATGGGAACCTCAACCAGTGCAGGAATTGAAACCCATGCTGCAGATGTCACCCTGCACTGTAAACCTCCAGTTCAGCCAATTAAGCTAACTGACCCCAAAAGAATCTACAGTAAGAGATACACAGCAGAAGGAGGGTGAGAAACTCCCCCTGGAACTGGAGTGTTAGTCAGTCCCAGGAACAACAAGATGGCATTGACTGCTGATGGTCCTGAGTCAAGGTTCAGCAAGGGAACTAAATGGATATCAGAGACTCCAAGAGCAAAATAAAAATCCCTAACAGGCAAGTGAGAACTTTAAAAACTTAAACACGCATCCTGGACATGTAAAATACGTTTGGCTCAGATCAGGCATTGTTTCTGTAGTGTGCAATATGAACAAACCTCAGAAAGGAGAATGAAGGGGCACAGAAGCAATTTAAATGAGGATGCAGACTCAGGAATATAATGAATCCAGAAACAAAGTGGTAAAGGGGTGATTCAAAAGCCCAATAAGGTCTAATGGAAGAAGAAAGTTTGGAGGCTATTGAGGCTGTGGAAAAGGCTGTGGTCTATTTTGTAACACATTGGTAAAGACGCAAAGAATTTATTAAACCACAGAGAATGGGACTCATCCTAGAAAAAAACCATAGAGCAACAGGAACTATTAGAAACACTGCAGGCAGCAGAAATCATCAAGGGAAATCTGTTAAAGGAACAGGATATGCTTTATAGAGCTGTGAAGAGCGAAATTCATTCAGAACAGCCATTAAGAGAAGGGGAATCATTTATTGGAACCACATGCAGTAAGATTCATTTGGTACAGTTGTTAGAGAAACAGGAGCTGTTTATTAAAGCCTAGATTGGTAGGCTATATCTAAAAAACCACTGAGTCATCTATTTGTAACTGTGAAAGGTGGGAATCTTGAATTGCTGCAAAGTTCACTTTTACATTTCAGACAGTGTACTAAAAAGTGAGAAATTATACTTTCAACCAAAGAACTGCAGAAGATGATGTTGCAGTTTTTTCAAAGAAGAATTTCCTGAAACTTGTGTGTTGTATCAGCAGTGTGGTCTTATTGAAACAGTGGGAGAGTGGGAGGCACCATGGCTCTGTGAGGATGTGTCTGGGGGCAGTTCTACCCAGTTTATAAATTTTGATCAGATTGTCTCTCCTTTTAGTTGATTAAAACTGTTTGATTGCATTCAATTGGGATTTTCTTGTTCATGATAAAAAATCCTGGTGCACATATTCTTGTGATTTGAATTAGGCAGAGTAATTATGTAGTTTAATCAGATGTCCACATTGTGATGACTGTGAGAATAGTAGGGAAAAAGAAAACAAAAATAAAAAAAAAGCAAAGGAATAGTACCTCTGCTCTGTCTCCACAGATGTTGCCAGTTCTGCTGAGTTTCTCCAGCAGTTTCATTTTTTATATTTAGGAACTGCAAGGCTTGATTTTTAATGCTTTAACTCTGTAGTGTTGTGACATTGAAAAAAGGCTGGAATCCTACATTTTGACTGCAAATGAATCCAAAAGGTAGCAGCATTGGTTTACTGCAAAAATCTAGGTCCTTTAAATAAAGAACCACATTCTGAAGGAATGAATTAAAGTTTCATAGAGGAGGAGCTCAGCAGTGTCCATGTACTTCTTAAAACACAAAAACCCGACAGACACATGTGACAAATCATTACAGACAGCAGATGATACCAATTGTTGCAATGAAACCTCACAGGCACAAGTAGTGCCCAGTAATTAAAAAGAGAATGCTTTAAAGTTTGGGAGAAGATTTGTAGCTCGGGTGCTAGTTGTTGTGGTTCTGTTCGCCGAGCTGGGAATTTGTGTTGCAAACGTTTCGTCCCCTTTCTAGGTGACATACTCAGTGCTTGGGAGCCTCCTGTGAAGCGCTTCTGTGATGTTTCCTCCGGCATTTATAGTGGTTTGTCTCTGCCGCTTCCGGTTGTCAGTTCCAGCTGTCCGCTGCAGTGGCCGTATATTGAGTCCAGGTCGATGTGTTTGTTGGTAGAATCTGTGGATGAGTGCCATGCCTCTAGGAATTCCCTGGCTGTTTTCTGTTTGGCTTGCCCTATAATAGTAGTGTTGTCACAGAACAGCCGGGGAATTCCTAGAAGTAGGACTCTGTGACAGAGCAGTAAACAAATCAAATTGCTACTCACACAAATAAGTTCATGAGATAGAACAGACTACAAAGAAGGAAAGCCAAATGTGTTCCATGGGGACCCAGACTAAAGCAACTCCACAGAGGCCAATATCCTGTCACCAAGTCCACCCTTAATTTATATGTGCATGTTTCTTGACACTGATCCAGCTTCATCAGAGCCAGCTCTCAGAGTGAACAAAACCTCTGATACTCCAGTTTTTATCTGTCATCCGGGACTCCCTGATTGGACCAGATTAACAGCTTCAATCAGGGAACTCATATTCTATGAGGCCCACCTGGCTGACCTCGTTACAGTCACTACACAGACCTGGTGTTTTGGCAAGATAAAAATAATGAATCAATGGTAATCTCACAAATTTTAAGCTCAATACAGGGCTGAGAGCTCTTATATTATCACATAGTCACGATGGGTGAAGAAACCTTGTTTACAGCTTACAACATTGCAGCTACATGGTCTGGAGGTAGACAATTTAAAACTCAGGGTTTGCCACTGGCAACTATTCGACACAAGATTTATCAGATTGTAAATGACATAAAACAAAAGCAACGTACTGTAGATGCTGGAGAATCTGAAATATTGCTGAGATGCTGACTTTCTCCAACTCTTTCTGTTTGAATAATTGTATCCCTCTTCCACCTCAAAGGCAGCAAGTAGAGTCACAGAGATATGCAGCACAGAAATAGACCATTTCGTCCAACCTGCCGACCAGATAGCCAAAATTAATCTGGTCCCATTTGCCAGCATTTGGCCCACATCCCTCTAAATCCTTCCTATTCATGTTCCCATCCAGATGCCTTTTAAACATTGCAATTGTACCAACCTCCACCACTTCCTTTAGCAGCTCATTCCATTCACACACCACCCTGTGCATGAGAAACGTTGCCGCGTTAGGCCCCTTTTAAATCCACTCATCTCTCACCTTAAACCGATGCCCTCTAGTTTCATTACCCTGGGGAGAAGACTTCAATTCACGCTACCCGTACATTGAACTTATTGGATTGCACCTGTTTCCATGGTTTCTATCTTCCCTTTTTCCTTCTATGCTATTAGTCATACCAAACCCACTCAGAACCTGTACCTATCTATAAAGTGTGGCAAAGTCTGGAATATATTGTCCAAATATTACTCCCCTTTTCGTATGTGTGTGGGTCAATGCTGTAGAGGTCTATCCATTTACAAAAGCAGCTCTCAGGTTCCTGTAGTTATGGAATTCTGTGAGGGAATGAATTGGAGTGGGAGATTGTGCAGATGGAATGCAGGATGAAAGAAATTGAACACAGCATTTAAAGATGAGCTGAAGCTATCATGGAATTTTTGACAGGATAAAATATTACATTAGAAATTGCTGAACCACGAATACAGAATAACTTGATGTAAACCATCAATTTTCAATATCCTCCGCTTTAGCTTCTCAATTGTCTGTTTAAACCCTTTCCACAGCCTTCCATTGAGATGTTGACCAGATGTTCAACACTTGGGGAAAGCGTCTGTTCTCTGTAATCTGGTCAAATATATGCAGTAACTAAACTCCAATGCAATGCGAACACAGTTGTTCCTTATTAAAAAATCACTCTCTCTCAATGGTGTGAACTAAGAGGATGCAAATTCTATGCAGTGCCAAAGCCTTCGAGCATCAGTCGAATACCTGCTCAGAGGCATCTTGTTTAGAGTGAATCTGACATACATGTGTCTCCACAACCTCACAATCAAACCAGCCTTCCAACAGAATGTTGAGCTGTGATTCACACAAGCCTGCTTGGCACAAGGGTGTTAGACTGCACACTGTGTCTGCCTCACACTGTTTGATGTGCCTTTGCCACTTGTACTGGCCCACACGTATCTGCTTGTAAACAGAAAAATGTTCTTGGAAAATATATTCAGTCTAATTTATAATTAAACTGTCCCCCCCTTGGTGGGAGATCCCCTGGTGGCTCCATTTACAAGTGGACTTGTCAATGCGGCAGCATTCCACACAAACCAGCGAGGATCCAGGTTCAATTCCCAGTTTGCCCCGAGTTCGCTGATCTCAACAAGGACCCTGCTCAAATCTCAGTGCCTTCAGGCGAGGGAAGTGAAAGAGCAGCCTGTTTTCGTGCTCCTGATTACTATCCAATGATTCTCGCTTTCGAAGTGCCGTTACCAACTGAATACTAAATTAGGGGAATTGTATCTGCACATCCTGTGAAAACAGAGTTGGATTGAATATTAACATGCCCCTAACCAAATGAGCAAGTTAGACTGTTAATTAAGTTACATTGTGCCTTCTTGCTACATTTCCCACAGTCCCTGGGAGGCTGAGTAGGTTGTCCACTGGATTTGGATTCACTTCCAGTCCTGAACGATGAAGTGAACATCTGTCCGAACTGTAAAGTAAGTGAAATGTGTTCAAGATAGCTCAGGAACAAACATCCTTTTCCCCAGCCTCCCCACATGACATTCAGTAACAATGAGGGACTCTGGAATGAGTGGTGCTTAATAAGACAGTGAGAGACCATGAAGACGAATGATGTTTGAAGAGAGAAGAACCCACTTAGATCCAGTCGAGTGATACAGTGAACCTGCGATTGAGGACTCATGTTTGGGCTGAGCAGGGAGCTGTTAACAGTGCCACCCTTGAGCTGGCGCTGAGGATAAGTGGGGCAAAATGTGATATAATCTAAAAGCAATATCCTTCAGGAGGAGAACCAAGATGTATTTGTAACCTGTTTGGTTTCCACTTCTCTCGTTGGCTTATTTCTCTCACTTCGTCCTGTGTGTTAACACCTTTACCAGCCTTTCTATGGTCTCAGACATTGAGTTATGGTGACCTCCCCACATACAATTGTAAGGTACTTGGGTTTATCATCATTTTGAAACCTTAGGTTCTGTCTTTTAATGAGCAATGGGTTGAAGAGTTATGGAGTGTGGGCAGAAAAGTGGAGTTGAAATTAGGCGAAAATGAGTACTGCAGATGTTGGATATCAGAGTCAAGAGTGTGGCACTGGAAAAACACAGTAGGTCAGGTAGCATCTGAGGAGCAGGAGAATCGAAGTTTCAGGCAGACGCCCTTCATCGGGAATGAGGCTGGGAGCCTTGGGGATGGAGAAATAAATGGGAGGGGTCAGGCTAAGGGGAAGGTAGCTGAGAGTGCAATAGATGGATGGAGATGAGGGTAAAGGTGATAGGTTGGAGTGGAAAGCGGAACAGATCGATGGGAAGGAAGATGGACAGGTGGGGCAGTTCATGAGGTCGGTGCTGAGCTGGAAGGTTGGAATTGGGGTAAGGTGGAGGGAAGTGAAGTGAGGAAACTGGTGAAATCAACATTGATACCATGGGGTTGGAGGGTCCTGAGGCAAAAGATGAGACATTCTTCCTCCAGGTGTCGGATAGCAAGGGAATGGAGATGGAGGACACCTCAGTGGAGTGGGAGGGGGAGTTTTATGGAAAGCGGATGGGGTAGGGAGGGCAACATACCTCTGGTGGTAGGATCTGTTTGTAGGTGGCAGAAATGGCAGAGGATGATATGATGTATACTGAGGTTGATGGGGTGGAAGATGATGACCGGGGGGGTTCTGTCCTTGTTGCAGTTGGAGGGATGAGGTTTGAAAGCAGAGGTGCAGGATGTGGATGAGAGGGCATCATCAACCATGTTGGAGGGGAAATTGCGATCTTGAAAGAAGGAGGCCATCTGGTGTGTTCTGTGGTGGAACTAGTCCACCTGGGAGCAAATGCGGCAGAGGCTGAGGAATTGGGAATAGGGGATAGCATTTTTGCAGGAGGCAGGGTGGGAGAAGGCGTAATCCAGGTAGCTGTGGGAGTTGGTGGCTTTGTAGAAAATGTCAGTGTTGAATCAGTCACCGTTGATGGAGATGGAGAGGTCCAGAAGGGGAGAAAGGTGCTAGATATAGTCTAAGTGAATTTAAGGTCCGGGTGGAATGTGTTGGTGAAGTTGATGAACCTCTCAACCTCCTTGTGGGAGCACGAGGTAGCACTGATGCAGTCATCAATGGAGCGGAGGAAGTGGTGGGGAGTGGTGCTGTTGTAGCTGTGGAAGATGGACTGTTCCATATTGCCGACAAAGAGACAGGCATAGCTGGGGCCCATGCCGTTGCCCATGGCTACCCCTTTCATCTGGAGGAATTGGGAGGATTCGAAGGAGAAATTGTTGAGGGTAAGGACCAGTTCAACCAAACAACTGAGAGTGTCAGTGGAAGGGCATTGGTGGGGATGTCAGAAGAAGAAGAAACAGAGGGCTTGGAGGCCCTGGTCATGGCGGATGGAGATGTATTGGGACTGGATGTCCATGGTGAAGATGAGTCACTGGGGGCCAAGGAACCAAAAGTCTTGGAGGAGTGGAGGGTGTGGGTGGTGTCCCGAACATATGTGAGGAGTTCCTGGACTGGGGGGATAGGACAGTATCAAGGTATGTGGAGATGAATTTGGTGGGGCAGGAGCAGGCTGAGACAATGAGTCAGCTGGATTAGTCAGGCTTGTGGATCTTGGATAGGAGGTAGAACCAAGCAGTGCGGGGTCTCTAGACTATGAGGTTAGAAGCTGTGGATGGGAGATCTGCTGAGGTGATAGTGTTGTGTAAAGTCTGGGAAACGATGGTTTGGTGATGAGGGAGGGTGAGGTCATGGTTGAGGGAGTGATAGGAGAAGATGTCTTCAAGTTGGCATCTGGCTTCAGTGGTGTAGAGTTCAGTGCACCAAACTACCACTGCATCCCCGTTGTCTGCTGGTTTGATGGTGAGGTTAGGATTGGAGCAGAGTGAGTGGAGGGCTGTGCGTGTGAGGGTGAAAGGTTGGAGTGGGGAATGGGAGTGGACAGGTTGAGGCAGTCAATATCTTGGCAGCAGTTGGAAATAAAGAGGTTGAGGGTGGGTACTGATCATATTAAACCACAGAGTAGACTGGAGGGGCTAAATGGCCAACTGGATCTTATGGTCTGAACATCCAAACTCATGGTTCACACATACAGAGGCAAGATTCAACTTCCCCACTTCTCCATACTTGCTTTTTGGCTGAAATGTTGGTGCAGTGCTGGAATACTTGACTAGTTATGCTGGTTTTACCTAGTTGGTTAGTATCTCCAGACCGGAAAATATCCAGTGTTTCCTCAGGCTTTAAATCATTTGTTAACACTTATATCTTGACTCCACACTTAGCAGAGGTCACTGCTGATCCTATTCATTGTTTCTCTCTTTAATGTTGTAAGGGCTGTGCTGACATGTTCACTAGGTTAAATCTCATTTGGCCATTACAGAGTGCATACTGTGAAGATGCAACTAAATTAACACAGTGTTCAAGACTTTCAATCAGTCATGGGCTTCAGTGATTCATTGGTTCCATCTTGACTCTTTAGCTATCTTTGGGTAATCCAATGTGGGAGCAGACTCAAGGGGTGAATTGTCCACTCCTGCTCCTAATTCTTACGCCCTTATGTAACAACAGCCTGTATTTATATAGTATCTTTAATGAAATAAAACATTCCAAAGTACTTTTCAGGCATGCTATAATGTAAAACATTTGATAGAATGACATAAGAATGGCATTAGGTCAGGTGAACAAAAACTGTTGAAAAGCATAGGGTAAAAGATGTGTCTTAAAAGGGAAAGAGATGTGGAGAAATTTTGGGCGAGGGTTTGGGGTCCTGGCAGTTGAATGCATTGTGACATTGCGATGATAATGAAGGATGCTTATGAGGCCAGTATGAAAGGAGCACTGAGATCTCAGCACGTGTTGATATTAAAGAGGGGGTGTTGGGTATCTTGGCCCCGTGGTCTGATGGGACCTGTCCCAGGATACTGAGGGAGAGATTGCTGAGGTCTTGACAAAGATCTTTGCATCCTTTTTAGCCAGCGTAAATGGCTGGACCCTGAGGAGCACTGATATGCAGAAGGATCTTAGAATCAAAATCCTTGGCTTCTAAAAGTGACAACGCAAATGGATAAGGTGTTATAGAAGGCATATGGCGTGCTTACCTTCATTGGGCAGGGTATTGAGTATAAAAGTTGGCAAGTCATGTTGCAGCTGTACAAGACTGTATTACATTTCGAGTATTGTGTACAGTTCTGGTCATCACACTATAGGAAGGATGTGGAGGTTTTGGAGAGGGTAAAGAAGAGGTTTGTCAGGATGTTGCCTGGATTGGAGTAATTTGCTATGACGAGAGTTGGACAAACTCCAATCATTTTTGCTAGAGCAGCAGAGGCTGAGAGGAAACTGGATAGAAGTATATAAAATTATGAGAAGCATGGATAGAATGGATAGTCAGATCTTCTTTCCAAGAGTAGAAATGTCAAATACTAAGGTTTAAGGTGAGAGGGGGAAAGTTTATAGGAGATGAGGGAGGAAAGTGTTTACACAGAGAGATTGGTAGGTGCCTGAAACACACTGGCAGTGGAGTTGGTAGAGACAAAGAACTGCAGAAGCTGGGATCCAAAGTAGACAGGCAGGAGGCTGGAAGAACACAGCAAGCCTAGCAGCATCAGGAGGTGCAGAAATTGACTTTTCAGGTATAATCCTTCTTCAGGACTGGGGGTGGGTGTGGGGGGAGCTGCAGATGAAGGGGGTGGTGGGGGCAGGGTGGTGAAGTGGGGATAGGTGAGGGCAGGTAGAGGGTATGACCTGGTTGGTCAATAGGAGGAATGAATCCATTTGGTGGCAGGGAGCAGTGGAGGGGTGGGGGACGGGCTGAGAAGAGAGTCAAGAGATGGTGAGGGAGGTTATTTGAAATTGGAGAACTCAATGTTGAGTCCTCCAGCCTGTAGGGTGCCCAGGTGGAACAGAAAGCGTTGTTCCTCCAACAGGCGCTCTGGTTTGTTTTGGCAATGGAGGAGGCTAAGGGTGGTCATGTTGGAACAGGAGTAGGAAGGGGAATTAAAATCAGCAGTCAGTCCCTGCAGGACCAGCTGAGATGCTCAGTCAACCGTTCCTTAAGTTTATGGTCAGTCTCCCAGATGTACAGAAGACCACATCAGGAGCACCTGATGCAGTGAACTGGTGGAAGAGAGTTAGGTGAACCTCTGTCTCACCTGGAAGGATTGTTTGGAGCCCTGGATGGAGGTGAGGAGGGTGGTGCACCAACAGATTTTGCATCTTTTTTGGTTGCAAGGGAAGGTACCGGAGGGTTCGGTGGCAGGGGGTGGTGTGAACCAAGGACTGCCGAAGGGAATAGTCCTTGTGGAAGGCAGAGTGGGGTGGGGAGGGGAAAATGTGGGGTTGGCAGAAGTGTTTGAAGATGATGCGTTGGATGCAGAGACTGGTGGGATTGTAGGTGAGGACAAGGGGGACTCTCTTTATTGCATTGGGGGTTTATAGCAGTGGAGCAGGGAATGGAGGTAGTGCAGTGCAGGGCTGTCTGGATAACGGAGGAAGGAAAAGCAGAAGCAGTTGTAATGTTTAAGGGGCATATAGACAGGCACGCGAACAGGCAGGGATCAGAGAGATGTGGACCTTGTGCAGGCAGATGGGATTAGTTTAGAATGTCACAGACATGGTCGATGAAGGGCCTGTTCCAGTGCTATACTGCTTTATGTCCTATGTGGGGTAAGAGAGATTGCACAGATAGGGAGGAGCATGGAGGAATTTGCACACAAGGTTGAAAAATCTTAAAGTTAAGACATTGGTTTAGCAGGAGCTAAACAGTTACTGGACACCATGGTGATAGTTGGTAGAACACAGGCAGCAGAAATATAGCTGACCACAAGTTGATGGAGGATAAAATGTAGCAGGTTGGCTGGAGATGGGCTTGGGGTGTGTGGTGTGTGGAGGTAGCTGAAGAGTGGAAGTGACAAAAGCATGAATGGGTGTTTAAGTAGCAGGCAAGTGGAAACAGAGCAAAGTTTATGATGCTACAGAGTTGTCAGTTTTAGTGAATGCCTGAATTAGTGGTTGGAAATGTATTCCAGGGTTAAACATGGCATCAAGGTTCCAGTGAGGCATGGAGCTGAAAGTTCGGTAATGGCGATAGTGCTGGCCGCAGAGGACACTAGCTTCAGTCTTTATATTCACTCACAAGATGTGGGCATCACTGGCTGGGTCAGCATTTATTACCTATCCCTAGTTAACTTGGGAAGGTGATGGGTGAGTTGCCTTCATTTGAACATTTAATTTGGGGAACACTTCTGATCATCCCGTACTTCATGTAACAATGAAAGAATCTGAGAGGTGGGTGCTTGATTATCAAGAGTGTAGGTGTCAAAACTAACATTGTGCCTTCAGATGATGTTGCCAGAAAACATCCGATAGATATGAAATCAGATTTGTGGGAGGGAGAACAAGGATTGATCCTTTAGAGGTAACAGAGGCCATGGGGATGCTGGAGCACAAAGACAGTTCATTGCAAGGTAATTCTCCAGCAATGATACAATAGACAGGAATAGAACCAGGACATCAGGGCCCAGCTACAGAAAGAGGAAGATGCAGTCAACTGTGTAAAAGATGGCAGTAGGTTGAGAAAGGTGAAGGGGAAAAGTTTAACTTCTTCCTGTACTATTCAGATAAGATGTACATGCATTTGGAAAGACAGGGTTTGAGTGCATGGGAAATCGTGCTTCACAATTTCTTAGTGTTCTTTGATGAAGTGGAGAAAGTGAGAACTGCAGAAGCTGGAGATCAAAGTTAAAAAGTGTGGTGCTGGAAAAGCACAGCAGGTCAGGCAACATCCGAGGAGCAAGAGAGTTGATGTTTTGGGCATAAGCCCTTCATTAGGAAGGGCTGATAGAGGGCTTATGCTTAAACGTCGACTTTCCTGCTCCTCAGATGCTGCCTGAGCTGCTGTGCTTTTCCAGTGCCACACTTTTCAATTCCTTTGATGAAGTGACCAGGAAGGTTGATGAGGGCAGGGTGGTAGATGTAGTCTATATGGATTTCAGTAAGGCCCTTGATAAGGTTCCACATGGTAGGCTGCTCTGGGAGGTCAGATTGCAAGGACTCCAGGGTGAGCTGGCAAATTGGATACACAATTGGCTTGATGGGAGGAAGCAGAGGGTAATAGCGGAAGGATGCTTGTCAGACTGGAGGCCTGTGACTAGTGGAGTGCCTCAGGGGTCACAGCTGTTTGTTATCTATATCAATGATTTGAATGTGACTGTACAATGATTAGTAAATTTGCCGATGACAAATAGGCAGTATCATGGACAGTGAGGAAGGTTATCTGAAATTGCAGCAGAATCTTGATCAGCTGGGGGAGTGGGATGAGGAATAGCAAATGGAGTTTAATATAGACAAGTGTGAAGTCTTGCATTTTGGATAATCAAATTAAGGTCAGAGTTTCATGGTGAATAGTTGGGCCTTAAGGAGTGAAGTGGAACAGGGGGGTCTTGGAGTTCAGGTTCACAGTTCTCTGAAAGTGGAGTTGCAGTTAGACTGGGCAGTGAAGAAGGCTTTTGGCACACTGGCCTTCATCAGTTAGGGCATTGAGTATAAAAATCGGGAAGTTGTGTTGCAGTTACATAGGATGTTGGTGGAGTATTGCATTCAGTTTTGGTCATCTTGCTATAAGATGGATGTTAGTAAACTGGAAACAATGCAGAAGAAATTTACAAGGATGTTGCCTGGACTCAATGGTCTGAGCTATCGGGACAGGTTGGATAGGCTAGGGCTTTTTTCTTGAGAACGTGGGGGACTGAGGGAGATCTTATAGAAGTGTATAAGATTATGAGAGGCATGGATAGAGTGAATGCATTCAGTCTTTTTACCATCATTGGGGAATTGAGAACTAGAGGGCACCAGTTCAAGGTTAAAGGAGAAAGAATTATAGGGAACCTGAGGGGCAACCTTTTCACACAGAGGGTGTTTCGCACATAGAATGAGCTGCCAGCAGAAGTAGTTGAGGTGGGTACATTAACAACATTTAAAAGGCAGTTGGACAACTACTTGGATAAGAAAGGATTAGAAGGATATGGACCAAGTGCAGGGAAATGGGGTTAGCGTAGATGGACATTTTGATCAGCATGGACCAGTTTGGACCAAAGGGCCTTTCTCCGTGCTGTAGTACTCTATGAATCTATGTCATTACTCACTTTAATAAAAGCTGTGACTGGAGGAGAAACTTGATTGGATGCTGTCACAGAATAAAAACCAATTTTAATACATCCTAATGTATGGATTTAAAGATGGTTTTAAAGCCACAATAAACAGCAAAACATTGATGGCTGCTATAATTATGTGACTGGAATAGCAACAATCTTCCAAAAACTTTTCTGAAGATATAAAATTAACACCTGGGTACCTCCTGATGGGCCTTAACTGCAAACTGTTGTGCTCACATTTCATAGAATCCCTACAACGTGGAAACAGGCCCTTTGGCCCAACAAGTCCACACTGACCCTCTGAAAAGTAACCCACCCAACCCCATTCTCCTACCCAATATTCACCCCAGACTAGTGCACCTAACCTGCACATTCCTGAACACTTTTGGCAATTTAGCATGGCCAGTTCACCTAACCTGCACACCTTTAGACGGTGGGAGGAAACCCACGCAGACACGGGGAGATCGTACAAACTCCACACAGACAGTCACCGAGGGCTGGAATCGAACCTGGGTCCCTGGCACTCTGAGGCAGCAGTGCTAACCAAGTGCTAACCTTGCCACCACATTTGCTGCAGAGATGATCATTTTAAAAACCATATCTTTATTTTTGTTTGCATCTTTGATTGCAGTTTGAAGTGGGAAAAGAACTATTTTAAATATCAAGGATTGCTGAAGGATTACGGTGCTTCTCCAGAGCAAGTAACCAGCTATCATTATCAGTACTGTTAACACAGATGTTTGTTCAAGTTATAATGGAAGCCTGGTTTGCAGACGAGCTGGAGCCAAGGGGTGTATATGAATGGAGTTTTGAGCAGCAACAAGAAACTGATTGGTCCGTGGATTAGTGGCCTCTTATTGATGACAAAGGCCTTCTGCCTCCCAATAATAATGTGATCAGCTCTCAGGTGGCTGTACAATTTGGAGGTGTGAATGTCTTGGCAAATCCCGTTGGACTTCTGGAGGAGAATGAGCTATTTTGTTCTGCAATAAAAAGGAACATCTCAAGCCTGTTTCCCTTTTCTAGCTGATGTAAGCTGTAATTTTTCATTGATAAGACAAAGACTTTATAAGTATGAATCAGTCATCTGGAGTACCTGGAAAAAGGAGACTGAGAAACAGCATTCTGATCATCAAAATAATCATCTCAATATTCCCTGCAGACACACTGTCCACGGAACTGCCTTCCCAGTTTATCCATCCGCCCATATTGCCAATGCCTTTATAAAAGTAAATTACTGCAGATGCTGGAAAATCTCAGCAGGTCTGGCAGCATCTGTAAGGAGAGAAAAGAGCTGACATTTCGAGTCCAACTGATCCTTTGTCAAAGCTTTGACAAAGGGTCAGTTAGACTCGAAATGTCAGTCTTTTCTCTCCTTATAGATGCTGCCAGACCTGCTGAGATTTTCCAGCATTTCTCTTTTGGTTGCCCATGCCTTTGTCCCTGTGTTTGTCTACATGTGTGTTTATAAGTGGGTTTGAATTTTAACTAGTGGAGTTATATTTTTTTTCTGACTTATTTATATTTTATTAAACAATACAGTTTAAAACAATTTACATTAACAGCTGCGTACAAAGAAACAGTAATTTTACAAGGGCAAAGCCAGGCCCCAAACCCTAATGACTAGTTATCTGCAGTGACAATCTATTTACTCGTGAAAAAGTCATTCTTATTAAGTTCAGGAAATTTCATGCTTTCAGTGAACCTGGGTTTGACAAATCAGGCAAGTTGAGGAATTCTGCGTCCTTTATAAAATCTTTAACTTTTGTGAGGGCCGCAGGAACAGTGGCACTTGATTTCCTGTCCCATCTCAGTGAGTGTAACATTGACTCCAAGAGAAACTCTCACACAATGCAAGTTCAAATCACACCCATCCTACAAGATGTGTTAATAATTTTCCTCTTAACCTCTGGATATGGACTATGGATGAATGGCTATCTACAAGGCAAGTCATTGTCTCAATGATAACAACTTCTCTCCCATCAGATAAAAAGAAAAGAAACTGCCTAATTCTCCTCAATGACTGAATAACGAAATCCATTCTACAAATAAATTGTAGACTGCTAACTTCAACTTTTGACTTTTGGATTCCAATTTGAAATCAAGGACATTGATAAACGTATTCTTGTATTAAAGTCCACAAACATTGAACAATCTCTCAACATGTTCTGATTCTATATCTTGTTGTATTTTTGTAAGCATCCCTGTGTCTAACTGTGTGAAAAATAAACTTTTCTCCTGGTTTAGCTCTACCACAGTATCATTGTGGCCTTTACAAAACAGAAGAAAAATGTGGGAAGGAGTATTAAATGAAAATCTGCTTATGCATGGGTGCTGAGAATAAAGAGAGATTTATTTCCAAATTTACATAATGATAGATTCAGTAACGGGATTCTGAGAAAATTGGTATAGATTTGAAACAGTGCACTGGCAAGGAGAGGAAGTTTTGAAATAGTCTCCTGGTAAAGTAGGATTGTTTGAGAAGAAGTTTGATAATTACATAATTGAAGGAGACAGACAATGCTTGAAAAGAGGGAGTTGGAGGAGAAGGTGACTGGTCTGCAGTTCAGTGAGAATAGGCTTGAAGGGGCAAGAGTTGAGGGGCTGAATTTTATTTCTGTCAAGCATCAGAGGCTAACGGGTGACCTGGCAGAGATATATAAGATTATGAGATGCATGGGTAGAGTGGATAGTCAGTCTCTCTTTCCCAGGATGGGAATGTCAAATACTAGGGGGCATAGGTTTCATGTGAAGCAGCTTTTATTTTGCACAGAGGTTGTAAATGCCTGAAATAAGCTGCTGTGGGAGGTGGTCAAAGCAAATGCAACAACAATGTTTAAAAGGCATTTACACAGACACAAGCAGAGGCAGGCAATGGGACCTGAACGATATGCAGACAGATGGGATTAATTTAAAATGGTTGGTCAAAGGGTCAGTTCCTGTCCTGTAGTGTGCCGTGTTCTATCACAGAATCAGAGAAGTGTTATAGTGTAAAAAGAGACTATTTAGCCTATTGTGCCTGCACCAGTTCCACTATCTAGTGCCAATCTCCTCCCTTTTCCCCATATCGCTACAAATAATCAGCCAATTCCATCTTAAACTCCTATGTGGTATCAGAGATCATACTCTTACCTTCTAAAACTCAGGGTGGGTAGAAGAAACGTTGAGAGTCTGTGATCTCGATCACTTCCACGATGCGATGGTAACAGTGGAAGTGGTGGTGATTGCTTCGAGATGCGACTTTCACCTTGTTGTAACATAGGCCAATGGGTAGAGTTCTTCTTTGTGTCCCTTATTGAAGCTTGTCATTATCTTGGAACCTCAATCGAATCTCTCTTTGATCCCATCTCCCCCACAGTGAGCAGGCCCATCTTGTCCAACCTCACAGCATTGGTAAAACCCCACATTCCCAGGATCACTCTGGCCAGTCTCCTCTGACACCACCTTCCCCCACCCCCCCACTCCCCCTCCCCCACTTCCCCCCCAAGGACCCCCACATTCTTTTTTCTGTGTGCTGACCAGAACTGGAGACAAGTCTCTTCCTAAGGTCTTAGCAGAACTTTATATAGATCTAGCACAACTTCCCTGGTTCAGAACTCAATGCCTTGATTTATGAAGCTCAAGATCATACAGTAGAAGAGGTCAACGAGGGTAAGAAGGGCAACTTAGGGAACTGGAGAAAGAAGTATGTTCAGAGTTAGAGGGTTGTGAAGAGAAGACCAAATGATAGTTTGAGTCAGTGGGCTACTGAAAGTGACGGCCACAGAGAAGCAGCTGATCAAATTTCTCAGCCTTAGCAGGAAAGAGTTCCACAAATTTGATGTACTTAATAGTGGCAGGAGACTGTGGAAGCAACAGAGAGAAGTTTAAGATGGTGGTTTGAAAATCACTCTCTAGCCTGGAGCAGTGAGCAACTGAAGCAGTTGAGAATATGAGCTGAGAGCACTCTATATCAACTTGCCAGACCAGATAATGGATAGTAGACTATTTTTCAAACAATTTCCCTCAATTATGTGTTCTTTAGGTTTCAAGGAAATTGAAATCAGAGTCAGGAACAAACTTATGTTTTCAGGGCTTTGTCTAATTTCTAGCATCTTCCTGTTTGACTCAGAGCAACTGTCCTTTCCAGGTTTCATGCCAATCTGATTTTTATAATGATGAGAAAGCTTCTTGTTGCTATAGCTTGGATGAAAGGGAGGCCAGCTCATAATAAATCATCATTTAAGATGACCCACTTGCATGAACACTTAACATATTAGCATTTTTCTAAAGCTGACAATCAGTTGGTTAATTGGTGTAATTTGTTTCTGAGCCCTTTCCCTATCACTTACCTATATTTAGAATGAATCAGCAGCAATCAGCTAAAAATAACTCAAAACACTAGACTCTTTCACATCCATGGAGTCTCATACTTTACATATCTTATTATTCAGATTAGAGTCAACTTTAGCCTTTAAAACTTTACCAAAGTTCTGACTTCAACCATTCTCATCTTCAAAAACACACTGTGGCCTCAAATGTTGGAGTCTATTCATCATCATTGGTGATCCCTCGCAGACGAGCAGACTCTCTCCCACTCTCAGGGTGAGCCTATAGGTGGCTGTACAGACCAATCTGGCAACCACAGGTTCTGTTACACTAGGGGCAGAAGGTGGTCACGGAATGGGGTGGGTGGGTCGTTGCTGTGGCAGCACACTCCTTTCGTTGTTTTTTCTGGCTTTCGCCTTTCTCCCAAAGGGAAGTCTCAAGGTTGATGCCTTCCTGGATACTTCTCTTCCACTTTAGACGGCCCTGGGCAAGTGATTCCCAGGTGTCTATGGGAATGCCATACTTCAACAGTGAGGCCTTGAGGGTATCCCTGAGGTGCTTCCTCTGTCCACTTGAGGCTCGTCTGCCAATTCAGAGCTAAGGGGGGGTCTCGTGTCAGTCATGTGGACAAGGTGCTGAGCCCATTGTCGCTGATCAAGGCAGGGGTCAGTGCTTCAATGCTGGGGATGTTGGCCTGAGGACACTGGTGATGGTACATCTGTTTTCCCAGTAGATTCGCAGGATCTTGCACAGGCAGCGTTGGTGGAACTGCTCCACCTTCTTGAGGTGTCTGCTGTACACAGCCCATGTCTCAGAGCCAAATAGGAGGACAGGAACCACCAAAGCTCTGTCAACCATGATCTTGGTGTCGGATCTGATGTTGTTGTCCTCGAACACTCTTTTTCCTCAAGTGAACGAAGGCCGCATTAGCACACCGGAGGTGTTGCTGGACATCTTCATCAATAGCTGTCAACATCTGTCTATTGAAAAGGATGTAATAGCAGAGCATATAAAGCTACCATCATCTCATCAGGCAGAGTCAGCATGGCTTCATATATGGGAAATCATTCCTGACAAATTTACTGGAATTGTTTGAGGAGATAACAAACAAAGTCGACAAAAGGGAATGAAAACTGACATTGTTGAAGAAACTCAACAGGTCTTGCAGCACCTGTAACATCTTGTGGCAACAGAATTAACTTTTTTTCAGTCACTGGACCTGAAGTGTTAACTCTGTTTCCTCTGCATAGAATTTATAAGACCTGCTGAGTTTCTCCAGCAATTTCTGTTTCTCTTTCAGATCTTCAGCATACAGTTTTTTGGTTTTATATTTGATAAAGGGGAAACAGTGAATGTAGTATATTGGATTTTCAGACAGCATTTGATGAGGTACCACACGTTAGGTATTTAACAAGAGCCATGGTGGTGGAGGTAGGTTATTAGCATTGTAGAGGACACAATTGTGATTAGGGGGACACTTTCAGTATGGAAGCTTGTAACTGGGGAAGTGCCTCAGGGATTAGTGTTGTGGCTTTATACTCATATATACTCATACCCTTGGCTAAGCAAAGTGCATGCACCATAGCCAAGTTGTGGATGACACAAAAAGATGGGAATGCAAATGGTGAGGATGACCCAAAAAGTCTGCAGAGACTGGATAAGCAAGTGGGCAAAAATAGATGGAATTTAACATGGGTAAGTATAAGGTTATGCACTTTAGCAGGAAGAAATAGTGCAGCTGAATATTATTTAAATGGAGACAGATTGCAGAAAACAATGGCACAAGAGAATTTGGTGCCTTCCTGAACAAATCACAAATACCTAACATCCAAGTTTGTCCAAGTAATAGAAAGGGCAAACAGTATGTTGCCAATATTTCAAAGGGAATGCAATATCTCAGAATCACTACAATGCTAAAAGAGGCTATTCAGCCCGTCAAGTTTGTGCTGACCCTCCATAGACCATCCCACATCTCCCCATCCCAATTCTGCCCTTCTCCCCATCCTGCCTACATTCCCAGTCCCAACCTACCCTCTCTCCTTTCCCTCTTGCTCCCTCCCTATCTTGATTGTAGCCGCTCTCTCCATCCATATCCCTATCATTCCCTCTCTTCCCAACCCGCACCACCCCCAATCCTGCACGATGTCCTCATCCCAGTTCTGCCTGACCTTTAACTTCCAGCCAATTCTAACCATTGATAACTTTCCTCCTGATTCCCTGTTCAAGTATTGACCCTCCCATTGTCCCATGATGCTGTTGTATTGGTTTGATTGACCCATCCTCTCTTTGACTAGACCCTATGGCTAGTTTTGCTTTCCATCAGTAACGTGTTCCTTGAATATAGCCCTGGTGGTGATAGAAAAGTAAACATCCCATAGCTGTAGAGGAAGATTCCACAAATAGCAACAGCATTCCTGATTTTGCAATTGTTTTAAGTTGGTATTGGTTGAGAGAAACATTAACTAGAAGAACCTCCTTGCTCTTCATCTAATAATTGCCACAAACTACTTTCCTTTGTTGCGGGAATCAGCCCATCAGTCAACACATATCAAGTATTGGCTGAGAATATACAATTCATTCTCTTCAGCATGACCTGAACCACAAGCATCTGACTCAGAGACTAGAAAGCTACCACAGACAACCACGTCAGGAAAGGAGAGATGAATAAAAACATTTGGCACCAACTGATCTATAAAAAGATGAGTGTCTCACTGATTACAGAATTCGACAGTCGTCTAAAGAAGATTCTGGAGCAGGCCAAGCCTGAACAGATGTCTCTACTTGGCTTCTTGCCAAGCATCTCAGCAAACAACTATATCAACTGCCGAAGATGAAGAAACAGCTTTAACACCTCAACCCATCAAATATGAATGAGCCTTTCTTGGCACGTCCAACTGTATCCGACTTGGAAAAGAAGAAGTGTGTGTCAATTAGCCGCAGTAATAAACATTTGACACAATAAAGGAGCTGGGGGGGAGAAGAAACAGAGTTCATTTCCTTCTGGTCGCTGAGACTGAATGTGCAGCATTCCTCTGGGAAACAAGATTTTGGAAGTTAATCAGTTGAATAATACAAGGCATATTGCAATAGCCCTGGGATCAATCTCATTCTCCATGTGCACCCATTAATGCCAAGATACTCCTGGTCATCTCACTCTCATTCCTGGCCTGCTCCTGTCCACCAATCAGGGATAACATGCAAATGCAGCAAACAATTAGCTTGTTGGTCTTTATTGCAAAAACGATTTGAGAGCAGGAGTCTTGCTTCAATAGTCTTCTTAGCTAATGAAGGGTATACTGGTCCTAGAGGGAGTGCAGCAGAGGTCTGATTCCAGTGATGGTGGAACTTCCCCAGGCTGGGTGATTGAGCAGACTGGACTTTAAACTGGAGTTTAAAGGTGATCTCTTTCACACAACCCACAGGGCCAATGTTGGAGGAATGCTTCCCTTGATGCAGGTTGGGGATAGCTGGGGAATTAGGGGACGCAGTTTCAGAATTAAAAGTAGGACATTAAGGGTAAGAGATGAGGATGGATTTCCTAGAGTCATAAAGTCATAGAGATGTACAGCATGGAAACAGACACATCGGTCCAACTCATCCATGCCGACCAAATATCCTCAATCAATCTAGTCATATTTGTCAGCATTTGGCCCATATCCCTCTAAACCATTCATATTCATGTACCCTTCCAGATGCCTTTTAAATGATTACCACCACCAGCCTCCACCACTTCCTCTGGCAACTTGGTCCGTACATGCACCATCCTCTGCATGAAAAAAATTGTCCCTTCCCCCTCTCACCTTAAACCAATGTTCTCCAGGACTCCCCTATCCTGGGACTGGCTATTCACCCTATTCATGCCCTTCATGATTTTATAAACCTTTGTAAGTTAACAGTGGGAACACAGATTGCAGTCATGCAGGATCAGTTTCCTGTTGTCCAGGCTCAGACTACTGCAGGGTCTTGTATTAGCTCCTCATGGACCTAAACAGTCCTGTATCATCTTTGCACAAGGAAATCTCATAAGATTGTTTTTTCTGTTATTTAATGAACAGTTTATTGTTTATTCTCTACACAATTCATCTTTTGATTCATGTTTAATTTAAGTCGAATTTTGTTTTGATAGTTAATGTTGTAAAAAGTGAACTCTTGCCCATGGTTTTCTTACTGAGAATATTGATTAAATCCTCTCCACAAGAATCAAAACACAATTAATTCATTAGTTTGTTATGTATACTTAGTGAATCGTCAATTCTGTATTTCCCCATTTTTCCCAACTCTGACCCTAGTTACTGGTGCATGAGAATGTTTGTAGGTTCCATCCTGTCTCCTCTTGTCACACTCGGGTTATCATTCCCATAGTAGTCTTCCCTTTTTTATTAACATTTTAAAACTCACCTTCATTCAGCTCATGAACCCAGCCCCACATCACAACTATTTGGTTTAAAGCCCTCTCCATGAACTTTGTTGTTTGATTTGCAAGGACACTTTGATACATTGTGCAAGTGATTGATTCAAATGAACCAGTTCCCTCTTGCTCTAGTGTTGGGGCCAATACCCCATGAAGTGAAGCCCAAGACTCCACCAGTCTCGGTGGCATGGGTTATAACACATCTGTGGTTTTCCTTTCTTTTTGATTTAGCCTTAGCTAACATGTTTTTAGAACATAGAACATAGAAAACTACAGCACAGAACAGGCCCTTTGGCCCACAATGTTGGGCTGAGATTTAATTCTAATGTAAAATACAGTAACTTAACCTATGCACCCCTCAACTCACTGCTGTCCATGTGCATGTAAAGCAGTCGCTTAAATGACCCCAATGACTCTGCTTCCATCACCACAGCTGGCAACGCATTCCATGCATTCACAACTCTCTGAGTAAAGAACCTATCTCTGACATCTACTTTATACCTTCCTCCTAATATCTTCAAACTATGGCTCCTCATACCAGTCAATCCAGCCCTGGGGAAAAATCTTTGGGTATTGACTCCATCTATTCCTCTCATTATCTTGTACACCTCGATCAGGTCTCCTCTCTTCCTCCTTCTCTCCAGAGAGAAAAGTCTGAGCTTATTCAACCTTTCTTCGTACGGCAAGCCCTCCAGTCCAGGCAGCATCCTCTCCAAAGCCTCAGTATCCTTCCTATAGTAGGGCACCCAGAACTGGACATAATTTTCCAAGTGTGGTCTCACCAGGGACTTGTAGAGCTGCAGCAAACCCTCACAGCTCTTAAATGAAAGCCAAAACACCATATGCTTTCTTAATAACCCTATCCACTTGGGTGGCAACTTTGAGGGATCTATGTACTTGCACACCCAGATCCCTCTGTTTCTGCACACTGCCAAGAATCCTGTCTTTAATCCTATATTCAACATTCGAGTTCAACCTTCCAAAATGCATCACTTCGCATTTATCCAGGTTGAACTCCATCTGCCATTTCTCAGCCCAGCTCTGTATCCTGTCTATGTTGTGCTGCAGCCTGCAGCCCTCTACACTATCGACAATATCTCCAACCTTTGTGTCATCTGCAAATTTACTAACCCACCCCTCAACCGCCTCATCCAAGTCATTTATAAAAATTACAAACAGTAGAGGCCCAAGAACAGTGCCCTGCGGGACCCCACTCAACACTGACCTCCAGGCAAAATACTTTCCAACTTGTGGGCGGCACGGTGGCACAGTGGTTAGCACTGCTGTCTCACAGCGCCTGAGACCCGGGTTCAATTCCCTACTCAGGTGACTGACTGTGTGGAGTTTGCACGTTCTCCCCATGTCTGCGTGGGTTTCCTCCGGGTGCTCCGGTTTCCTCCCACAGTCCAAAGATGTGCGGGTCAGGTGAATTGGCCATGCTAAATTGCCCGTAGTGTTAGGTAAGGGGTAAATGTTAAGGGGTAAATGTAGGGGTATGGGTGGGTTGTGCTTCGGCGGGTCAGTGTGGACTTGTGGGGCCGAAGGGCCTGTTTCCACACTGTAAGTAATCTAATCTACAACTACTCTCTGTCTTCTGTCAGCCAGCCAGTTCTAAATCCAGATAGCCAAATCTCCCTGTATCCCATACCTTCTGACTTTATGAATGAGCCTACCATGGAGAACCCTCTAAAATATTCGAGTAAAAAGTGAGGTCTGCAGATGCTGAAGATCAGAGCTGAAAATGTGTTGCTGGTTAAAGCACAGCAGGTTAGGCAGCATCCAAGGAGCCCGAAACGTCGAATTTCCTGTTCCTTGGATGCTGCCTAACCTGCTGTGCTTTAACCAGCAACACATTTTCAGCTCAGAACCCTCTAAAATGCCTTGCTAAAGTCCATATACGCCACATCCACTACTCGACCGACGTCGACCTGTCTTGACACCTACTCAAAGAACTCAATAAGATTTGTGAGGCATGACCTGCCCCTCACAAAGCCATGCTGACTGCCTTTAATCACACTATGCTTTGCCAAATAGTCATAAATCCTATCCCTCAGAATTTTTTCCAAAACTTTGCTGACCACAGACGTAAGCCTGACTGGTCTGTAATTGCCAGGGATCTCCCTATTACCTTTCTTGAAAAGAGGAACAACATTCGCCTCCTTCCAATCCTCCGGTATGACTCCTGTGGAGAGTGAGGAGGCAAATATCCTTGCCAGCGGCTTAGCAACCTCCTTTTCTCACTTCCCAGAGCAGCCTAGGATAAATCTGGTCTGGCCATGGAGACTTATCAATCTTAATGTTGTCCAAAATTTCTAGCACATCAACTTCATCAATCTTGATCTGGTTAAGACTGTATCCCAATTCCTCTAAGTGTTCATTTACAACAAGTTCCCTTTCCTTGGTGAAAACCGAAGCAATAAACTCATCTTGGGCTTCCCCTATCTGCTCAGACTCCACGCATAAGTTCCCTACGCTATCCCTGATCGGCCCAACCTTCTCCCTGATCATTCTCTTATTCCTCACCTTTGAGTAAAATTGTTCTCTATAATCTTTCCTGCCAAGCCTTTTTCATGCCCCCTCCTGGCTCTCCTCAGTCCAATTCTGAGCTCCTTTCTAACAAGCCTGTAATCCTCTAAAGCTGTGCTAGATCCTTGCTTCCTCCACTTTACGTAAGCTGCCTTCTTCCTTTTGATGAGAAGTTCCTCTGTTCTCGTCAGTCAAGGTTCCTTAATCTTACCCCTTCTTAACTGTCTCAGAGGAACAAATTTATGCATCACTCACAACAACTGCTCCTTAAACAGTCTCCACATGTCTGCTGTGCCCTTTCAATGGAACAATTGTTCCCAGTCTGTACTTCCCAACTCCTGCCTGATAGCATCATAATTTCCTTTTCCCCAATTAAATATCTTCCCTCGGTAACTGCTCCTTTCACTCTCCAAGGCTATTCTAAATGTGAGGTAAAAGCAATGACTGCAGATGCTGGAAACCAGATTCTGGATTAGTGGTGCTGGAAGAGCACAGCAGTTCAGGCAGCATCCGAGGAGCAGTAAAATTGACGAAGGGCTTTTGCCCAAAATGCTGCCTAAACTGCTGTGCTCTTCCAGCACCACTAATCCAGAATATGCTAGATGTGAGGCAGTTGTGATCACTTTCACCCAAGTGCTCTTCCACCACGAGATCTGACACCTGAACTGGTTCGTTGCACAGCACCAAATCCAAAATGGCCTCTCCCCTCGTCAATCTGTCTACCAATATCACTGTATCCCATGTGAACCACAACAACTGGATCCTCTTTCTCTCTCCCACTCTGAGTTCCACTCCAGAGGTGAAGAGATGTCTTTAATCCAGCAACATAGCCTTCAGCACTCACACTCTCAGATGCAGATAATAGCATTTATTCCTTCAACTGTACTAAATCCTGTTACTGCATAAAGGTATTGGGTTGTACAGCTCAGAAACAGACACTTCAGTCCAACTCATCCATGCGGACCAGTTATCCTAAATTAATCTCGTCCCACTTGCCAACATTTGGCCCATATCCCTCTAAATCCTTTCTATTCATTTACGCATTCAGATCCCTTTTGAATGATGTAATTGTACCAGCTTCCACCACTTCCTCTGGCAGCTTGTTCCATACACGCACTACCCTCTGCATGAAAAAGGCATCCTTTCGGTTCCTATTAAATCTTTGCCCTCTCATCTTAAACCTATGCCCCTAGTTTTGAACTCCCCTACCGTGGGAAAAAGTCCTTGGGGCTATTCAACCCGTTTGTGCCCCTTATGATTTTATAAACCTCTTCAAGGTCACCCCTCAGCCTCCTACGCCCCGGGGAAAATAACCCCAGCTTATTCAGCCTCTCATACGGTCCAACCCTGGCAACATGCTGGTAAATCGTTTCTGTACCATTTCAAGAAACATCTTTTCTGTAGCAGGGAGATTAAGATTGAAGGCAGTGTTCCTAAAGTTACATAACCAATGTCCTGTACAGCTGCAACCCTGAAATTTCAACACCTATACTGAATGCACTGACCTATTCTGAAATTTATATATCCCTCCTCAAATAACACCACTATGTTTAATTAATTCATCCTTCCTGCAGTGTTTTCTCTCATCCATGCAACCTGCAAGTTTCTCAAATTGTGTCGGACAACTGCAAGAGCTGAGGATCTTCTTTTGCTGTTTTCGAGGTCTCCATTTCGATCTCATGCCTGCTCCTGATCATGGACCAAATCAAATGTATCTCACCTAAGGGCTGTGACTTCCTCCTAGAACAAAGTGTCCTGGCAATTTAACTTCCTCCTATTGGATCACAAATTCCAAATCCCAGAACCAAAGTTCTTCAAGCTGAAGACACTTACTGCATATGATTGCTGTGGTTCATATAGGCATCAAGCAGCTCCCACATGCTGCAGTTGCAATACATCACCTGCTCTGCCATTTCTATTGGATTTTGTTTAAGTAACTTCCATATATTGAAACATCATTCAATGTTATTTAATCCAGTTATTATTTGTAGCTCTAAATTAATTATAATCTAACACATTACTACCATCGTCCCAGTCCTGGTTTAAACTGTTGTTCCATTTTGGAGAATGAAAACCATAAGAATTACCATTCACCTACCTGCGAAAATAATGCCTCTAGATCTCAGTTGTTAGGTCTCTGTCTCTTGCTGTATCTCTTGGTGCACTTCCTGTTTTGTAAAGAACAGAGCAGCATCTCATCCCTCACAGAATTGCAGAATTCCCTCACTCATTAAGCATTCTGTTGAAGCTGTACTACATGATACTTATTCTGTGTGTTCACAAAACATCAGAAACAATTCAGGCTTTTTCCACATCTAGCAGTACTTGACAACAAACCACACATAAAATCGTGATGTCAATCAGTGTATAATACTGATTTGGTGTCATTTGACAACTGCCCACTCCACCCTGTCTAAACTTTTACTCATCTGAATAAGTCATGAATCAGAATGAAGAATTCCGTGTTTGTTAAAGGAACTGGTTACAGATTAATTGCTGATGCTATTTCATGTGCTCTTGGAGGTTTCTCGTTCATGGTTCTCTAACCTGCCCAGACATTCTTCATTTGGCTCAAAACAGGTTCATTTCGCATTCCCTTTGCATCTTGAAGTCAGAAAGTACAAGAAGCTACTTTTGGTGTAGCTCCCTGGTAATGTCTATCATTAATGAACTGTATGGGTAGTGCTAGCAGCACACACTGGAGACTGTGTAAAACAGTGGGCAGCATGAATTTGCAGGGCTGTCCACTCTGTGATAAGCATGCATTCTGTCATCTCCCCTTCTGTATTCAAGAATTGTCCAATTTAACCCCAAACCTTGAACGCTTACATAGCTGATTGATACATTTAGTAGACTTAGTCAGCTTAGTCAACTGTGTGTTAAATACCTAACCATAAATGGTTCTTCAGGTCATTTCACTATTGCAGTTGTATCTATAGATATTAAGATCATTAGAGGTAGGGGCAGAATAGGTCATTCAGCCAATCAAGTCTACCCTGACATTCAATAAGATCATGCCTGATCTGAACATTCTCAACTCCACTTCCCTACCTTTTCCCCATAACCTTTGATTCTGTTACTGATTAAAGTCTGCCTATCTCACCCTTGAATATACTTAATGCCCCAACCTCAACAGCCCTCAGCCATGAAGAATTCCACAGAATCATTACCCTCTGAGAGTTGAAATTCTTCTTCATCTCCGTTTTAAATGTGTGATCACTTACTCTGAGATGATGTCCTCTGGTCCTAGACTCACTCACAAGTGGAAACAACTTTACTGCATCAACCTGTCAAGTTCTCTAAGAAGTTTATATGTTTCAATAAGGTCACCCCTCATTCATCTGAATTCCAATGAATACAGTCCCAACTCAACCTCTCCATAGACAGCCCCTCCATACCAGGAATTAGTCGAGCAAAGTTTCACTCCACTCCCTCAATGGCAAGTATATCTTTTCATAAGTAAGGAAGCTAAAACTTCATACAATAATCTGGGCATGATCTCACCAAGGACCTGTACATCTGTCCACAGATGCGCACATTAAATGGTTTGTTCATGCTAAATTGCCCATTAGTGTCCAGGGATGTGTAGGCTAGGTAGATTAGCTATAGAAAATCCAGGGTTACAGGGATAGCGTAAGAGGGTGGGTCTGAATGGGATGCTCTTTGGAGGGTCGATTTGGATTTGATGGGCCGAATGGTCTACTTCCAGACTGTAAGGATTCTATGATTCTATGATCTGCAGTAAGACTTCCTTGTTCCTGTATTCAAATGAAGACCGATGTAATATTTACATTCTTAACAGGTTGCTACACATTCATGCCATTTTTAAGTGACAGGTGTACAAGGGTCCCTTTGCACACCAACATTTGCCAAATTAACCCCATTTAAATAATATTCTGCCATTCTGTATATCCTATCAAAGTGGATTACTTCACATTTCTCCGTGTTATACTGTGTTTGTCTAAATCACATCGAAGCCTCATTACATCCTCCTCACTGCTCATATCGCCATCAGCAAATTGGGGAAATATTACATTTGATTGCCATATCCAAATTAGTGATATATACTGTGAATTGGCAGAAGGGAAACCATCAGATTTGCTATAAATCCCTAATTAGTTCACCACCATGCTTTAGGCAAGGAAACATGTCACCTTTGGTTTACATGTGATCTCAGCTCACAACAAAAGATCAAAAAGTGTGGAGCTGGAAAAGCACAGCTGGGCAGGCAACATCCGAGGAGCAGAAGAGTTGATGTTTAAAGCGTAAGCTCTTCATCAGGAATACTTGATGAAGGACTTATGCCTGAAATGTTGACTCTCCTACTTCTTGGATGCTGCCTGACCAGCTGTGCTTTTCCAGCTCCACACTCTTTGATTCTGACCTCCAGCATCTGCAGTCCTCACTTTCTCCTAGTGGATCACAACAAAGGATGTTGAATCCTCACTGGTCTCCAAAGCAATTAATAAGCCATTCAATGTTAGACCAGAAAGATCAGCATTGCAATTTGGAATGAATGCCACACACAATGAGTTATATGTTTTAAAAAATTACTGTGTTCCACCTTTGGAATCATAAGTACAAAGATTTATTAAATAATTGTAGTTGTCAGACACGGTGTGCATTGTTTCCAAGTCAATTTACAAGTGACTGTCATTTCCGATGTGGAGTCAGTGGGAGAGTTAAAGACATTGACTGTTGATTTTATGTTTTGATTTTAGATGTGATTTAGGTTTAGATATTATTGTGACTTGTACTCAAGTACAAAAGTACAGAAGTACACTGATAAGTTTTCAATGTCGCCACACACGATGCTGACTTAGGTCCTAGTACTGAAGCATAAGAACTTAAGAACAAGGTAGCAAGATATGAGGAACAAAGTTATAAGCTAAATATTATAATCATTCTCGTACAGCATAAAAAAAAGTTATAAATTAAATGTTACATTCCTCCTTAGTATTAAGTTGAAAAATAAAGAAATAGAGGCAAAAGTTCAACCATTACAGATTTTCTGAAGTGCTGAGCCATGTTGGGACCACACTTCCTTCAAGGGCTTGATCTTCTCCGCTTTGAGGCTTTCCCCACGCTGGGTCAAAGAACATGGTGCTGAAAAAGTACAGCCAGTCAGGCAGCTTACAAGGAGCAGGAGAGTCGACATTCCGGGCTTAAGCCCTTCATTAGGAAGGGCTTCCTGATGAAGGGCTTTTGCCCAAAATGTCAACTCTCCTGTTCCTTGGATGCTGCCTAATCGGCTTGCTTTTCCAGCACCACACTCATCGACTCTGATCTCCAGCACCTGTAGTCCTCATTTTCCCCATGCTGGCTCAATCTTCCCTGCTCTTGCCATTGCTGCAAATTTAGGAAAACCTCCATCGCCATGTTGGGCTCATTCCTGGGATTTCAGATCACCGACATCCTGAAATAGGCCCCGCCTGCACTGGGCCTCGGCCTCACCTTCAATCCATGTGCCGGGCATCGGGAACTCATGAGAGTCCTGGGTCAGGCCCCCAGTCACTGCCTCACACTGGACATCCAGCTGACTGCCATATTCAACAAGCCCAATACTGCTGCCACCTTGTCTCTCTCCTGAAAAAAAGGTAGCAGAATAAAATGAAGAATAGTAAAAAACAGAAAATAATACAAAAATGAGGAAAGAAGCAAAAAGAAAGGGAAGGATAGGAGTGGAAAGAGTGGACAAGCCTAATCTGCCACCGTGTTCATCACGCAAGACCTGAGGCTGGTCTGATTTCAAGACTCTTTTCAGTCACAGCACAAACAGTGTGAGGGCTGTACTTTCTCCAATATAAAGGCTTGGCTAAGACTCTGAGGCAGTGACTTCTGAAAACTGAAAGTATTTTGTTGGAACTGTGAAGTCGAGAGGCAGAGAAGACAGGATTGTCAAGGGTAGTCATAGAATTGAGAGCAATCAATCCTGAGATCATTCTCTACGTATATTTGTTCTCCTCATTTCAAGTAATTATTAATTTACTTCCTAATAGGCCTACAAGGACACAACAAACTAATTAGAATTAGAATACATTCCTTCCTGTTTTATTGACTTTTCCCACCCCTTCAATAATTAACAAAGCAGCAAGTTAATGAGCTGTGTCAATCACTCGATGTATCTCTATTAACACAGGGAATTAATTATTAAAAAACTAGATGTAGCCCTCTTTTAAATTAAAAAAAGGAAGAAATCCATTTGGCAGTCTTTAAAATCTAACATTACAAGTGGAATGATTTCATGTACTCCCCCGTCTCCAATCACAATAGCGATGTGGATACTTTATAAAATTCATTCTAGTAATTCAACAAAGAAAATACTCCTTCGTAAAGTACTTGATTCATGCTGTGCATGAATATGTTTCTCCAGTTGCAACACTGACGAGAAATTGAATTAAAATCTTGGGAGTATGAAAATCTTTCAACTTAAAACATATGAACTCTGTCTCTCTCTACAGCTGCTGCATGACCTGCTGAGGATTTCCTCATTCTCTGTTCTTCGGTCAGACTTCCAGCATTTAGCTCCAACAATCATGTTGCACTGTTCCATTTTCAGTAATATATATGTTTCCCCTCATAATTGAGTATCAGAGCCATATGACTGAGGAAGGAAATTCCGGACTGGTTGAGAACAGGATGAGTGATATTGTGAGAGATAAAACATGAAGCTAAGAGCAGACAAAGTACATGAGGCCAATAGGATATAGCTTGGGATCCCAAAGAAAGTGAGGGAGGAAATTGCCAAAGCCCGAGAAATTTCCAGGTTTGATTGACAGTGTGGGTTCATGAATGGTGGTCAGTAACAATTGATTTTCAAACAGAAACAGCATTAATCTGAGTAATTACACAGCAGTTAGTTTAACATCTGTGGCGGGATCTAATTAAACTGAAATTACCTGATTCCAAATATAGAAATAAGAATTTGAAATGGGCGGCATATCCTTCACATGGGTCAGTCATGCTTGAGAAACCTTATGGAATTCATTGAGGATGTAACAGCCAATGGTCATTGGGGAAATGTAATAGCTGTGGTTTTTATGGACAATAGGAATGCTTTTATTGCAAGGGGGATATGTATACAGTCTGGACTTCTGGCAAAAGAGCAGTAATATACAGGTTTAAAGTAGGTATTTCTAAGGATTTGAGAAGTGAGATGCTGAAGGACATTAGGGAATTACATCAAATCTGAGCTCTACTGGCCAAACAGAAGCAATGGGATGAAGGACCATATCACAGCCATTGCTGTCTGTATAACAAAGACCAAGCTGAGCAAACTCGTGAGTTACTGATGATACTTAGCCTTGTTGACAGAAAGACCATGGAATGAAGCTGGGAATAGTCCTCTTCACACTCACAGGAACTGGTTATCTTATCACAATACACTGGTAATCTGATGAGTGGAAAGTGGATCAGTTTTCTACCTCAGTTTGTTGAGTACTCGAAAGCATATTTCACCCATTCCTAAAATTGTCATGAGTGACACTGGCCCTCAGTCCATGTGAAGAATCCAGTTAACTCATGATGTATTGGCAAATTGAACACCATACAGTGGCAGCAAGAGCAGGTCAGAGGCTAGGAATAACTTACTTCATGACTTCCCAAAGTCTGTCCGCCATCTACAAGGCAAAGGTCAGGAGTGTTATGGAATGCTTCCCACTTGCCTGGATGAGTGCAGCTCCGACAACACTCAAGAAGCTTGACACCATCCAGGATAAAGCAGCCCCCACTTGATTGGCACCATATCAATAAACTTTCACTCCCTCCACCTCCAATGCTCAGTAGTAGCAGTATGCACTATCTACATGATGCATTGCAAAAATTCACCAAACATCCTGAGATAACACCTTCTAAACCCATGACCACTATCTTCTAGAAGGACAAGGGCAGCAGATACATGGAAACACTGCAAACTGCAAGTTCCCCTTGTGGCCAAATGGCCAACCTGGCTTGAACAACTAGGCCCAATATAAAATTGCGAAACAGCTTCTGCAAGCAAGGCTAGATGGAGCAAAGAGTCTAAGTTTACCACAGGTCAAAAGCAAATAAGGACCAGCCCAGACCTGGATTGCATATTGAACAATGGGAAAGCCATTATAACCCAAAACTCATTAAGAGACCGTTAGACAGAATAATAGGGAGAGACATTATAGTTACGTCTTCCCCAGTTTCAGCAAGACCCTTTGGCACCATGAAGTAATCATATCTTGGAAAGGGGATGGGTAGACCTTGGATGCCTAACCTCATTGGACACTGTGAACCATTAGCTGAAGTTGAAGAATGTTCTATAAGAGCACAGAAATGAGAGATAAGAAGAGATGCATGTCGGCCATTCCCTCAGCAAATGTTCGCCTGGTGAAAACTGTGCAAGACCAATATTTATACTAAGAAGACTCTCTGTGCCCTGTCCATGGAGCTCAGTAAGTTGAATCCAGTAGACCAATCAAGTTCACCAGAGCGGGTACTAAATGTGTTTTCACGCAGTTGGCCTAGTTTGAGGAAAAATTAATTTAATTTGTGTAAGAGTCATTTCTTTAACTAGCAAGTGTTTTAATAAAATAAAGTTTGAACCGCAATCTTTTGTTGGTCTGATACAGTGAGAGAACCTAGATAAATATGAGTAATAAGCTGGCCAAAGTGTCTGTGCAGGATGTTTCACAGGCAACACTCTCCAAGTTACTCACCATCCTAACTTGGAAATATATCGTCGCTCCTTCACTGTCACTGGATCACAATCTTGGAATTCCCTTCTTAACAGCATTCCCTCCCTTACACATGGACTGTAACATTTCAAGAAGTCTTCTCACCATCACTTTCTCAAGGGCAACAAGGGACAGTAATAAATGCTGGCCAGCCAGTGACGCCCACATCCCACAATGCATTAAAAACACTCACATTATCACCACACCACCTGCAGTCAATTGTAAACACTGAGGCAAAGAAATTGATCAAATTCCATACAGATGTATGCAAAACAATCCTTGAGTGGAGAAACATGCCTGTTGACTGCTGGGAATGCAATCAAGTACAAAGACAAATGTCACATCACATCCAAACTACTCTTCCAATAGCAAATAAAAAGCTACAGAAGCCAGAAGTAATAATAGAATCAAGGTGAAACAGCAGAAAATCCAGTTTCATTTTGACATGACTGCTGAAGCATTGAATTGAACATTGGAGAATCAGACAGTGTACACCCCTTCAACACTTGCAACAAGCATCAGCCCAAGTGACAACTCTGGACCAGCACAAAGCACTTTCCATCTCAATCATATGCAGTGAGTCTGAGATACCATTATAATTGCAGATATACACGCAACTAAACAACCTCTTCTGTCATTGCTGCTGGCTGATCATAGCTCCCCAACCATGGTAATGGAACAACAGTTATCACAGTCACAACTAGTCAGACAGAAATGATACTTCTCAGAGAAGGTGAACCACTCCAACAAATGGATAAACAGCTAATGCACAATTAAAACAAGAGCATGATTTATAGAACTGTTTGCAAAAGGTTTATGCAGAGGTGGCTAGGATAATGAAAACTTCTAATCCATGGTAACAGTTATTACATAGTGGGTAATCTGGATAATTCAGAGTATAAATAATAGTGCAGGAAAACTGTTTCTTCTGCATGAAGTTGGGGATATTTAGATGGAAATGCCATATGTACTGTATTGTTGTGTCTCCCATATTGTACACAATCATGTCACCTCTGCCATAAAGTGCAGCCATCTTACACACAGATTTAATATACAGACAGGATAAGTTAAGATTACACTCTTGAAGATGTAGCACTCAAGAGTTGCCACGATTGGAACTCTGCATATTTTAATGCTAATTTCAAATTTGTATATGATGCTTGTGTCTGCAAAATTCAACATTTTATTATCTTTGCTACATTCAATATGATGTCACTGGACTGGTATTCCAAACATGGTCTGGTGATTTGGGATCAAATTTCATCAGCTGTGGTGGGATTTGAATCCAATGAGATTTCTGGAATTAAAAGTTGAATGATGACCAGGAAACGATCATTCTTAAAAGTCCGTCTCATTCACAGGAAACAAATGTTGCCATCCTTAGCCGATCTGACCAACATATGACTCCAGACCCACAGTATTTTGATAGACTCTTCATGCTCTCTGAAATGGTTGAACAAGCCACTCAGTTGATCAAACTATTAAAATATCTTGAACAAATACAACAGGATACACCATCTGGCAATGACCTCAGCATTGGAAATGAGCTCATTGCCACTCCTGACCTCATTACAGTCTTGGTTCAAAGCTGAATTCCAGAGGTGAGGTGAGGTGACATTAAGGCTGTATTTGACTCACCGATGATTGCATAATGTTCAGGACCATTCATGACTCCTCAGATTCTAAAACAGTGTACGTCCAAATGCAACAAGACCCGGGCAATATCCAGACAAGTGTCAGACAATGACCATCTCCAATAGGAGAAAATCTAACTATCTCCCGTTGCAAAAGGTTTATTTAGCATTCAATGGTATTACCATCACTGTCAACATCCTATTGACCAGAAACTGAACTGGACCAGCTACAAAAAGAAAGTGGCTACAAAATCATGTCAGAAGGCAGGAATACTGCAGTGAATAACTCATCTCCTGACTCCCTAAAGCTTGTTTATAATTTAGAAGGCACAGGTCAGGAGTGTGATGGAATACTCCTCAGTTGCCTGGGTGTGTGTAGCTTGAATGCTCAAGAAGTTTGACACCATTCAGGACAAAGCAGTCCACTTGATTGGCACCGCATCCACATACATTCATTTCAACCTCCACCGACGGCCACTAACAGCAGTGCATTCTACAGGTAGTTCTTCTATAACACGATGGTTGCTTTCTTGTGCAACATTGAATTATAGAAAAACCATGCTTTAGAAACAATGCTTAATCACGCTACAATCCACATGTTTTAAAAGTTTGTGTTATAGAAACAGGGTCCCCAATTTATCAATTGCATTATGGCGAATCATATTAATGAAATGCACGTTATAGCACAATAACCTGTATATGCGTGATGCATTGCAAAACTTCACCAAATTTCCTTAGACAACAATTTCCAAACCCATGACCACTTTCATCTAGAAGGGCAAGGGCAGCAGATACATAGGGACACCACCCCTTGCATATTCCCCTCCAAACCACTCACCACCCTGACTTGGAAATGTATTGCTATTCCTTCACTGTCACTGGGTCAATAACGTGGAACTACATTTTTGGAAAGAATAAGAAAAGATTGAATGGTGACTTTTTTTAATAGCATAGGACATTCTAAGTATATTCTCTTTTGTAAAGATTATCACCAAGTGCAGTTTGGCAGAATTTGTAGTACACCTGAACTTTGTTTTGATCTAATCATGTATCCAGCACTCTGATAAACTTGGCTGTTTTTCAAACTAGATTGCAATGAACAATGATACAGACTGAAGTTATCCAGCAACCAGCAGAAGTCTTGAATTCAGCCTGACGTGTGATCCAGAACCAATTACTGAAGCTGGTTTCCAGAAAGTGACAGCAGCAAGATTCAAACATCAAAATCTTGTCATTTGGGGCAGCATGGTGGCACAGGAACTAACTATCGAGGAACCAATTTTACATGTGAGTATTCCTCTGCCTCACAGTGCCAGAGACCGGGTTCATTCCACCTCAGGCAACTGTCTCCGTGCCTGCGTGGGTTTCCTCCAGGTGTTCCGGTCTCCTCCCACAGTCCAAAAAATGTGCAAGTTAGGTGAATTGGCCATGCTAAATTGCCCGTAGTGTTAGGTGAAAGGGTAAATGGGTCTGGGTGGGTTGCTCTTCAGAGGACTTGTTGTGGAAAGGTTGGGCCAAAGGGCCTGTTTCCATATTGTAAGTAATCTAATCTAATCTAATCTAATCACCGTGAGCTCAATCGTAATAGGCAGTGTCTGTAAATCAAAGACATCCAGAGGTAATGAGCTCACAAGAAAATGTGAAGACACCCTGCCGCCTAACATTACCAGCTGCCATCAATGTCTAGCTTAAGTCATGTTATTTGGTTCATCTCATTTTGGGAGGATTAACTAGGTTGGAACAAAGCTTCCTCAGCAAAGGACTAACCAAATAGAAACATTGGTTTAATCTTTGATATTTTGGTTCCCAGATTTTGAAAGCATCACACTTTGAGCTTGGAAAGACAAAAGTTCTTTGCTTAATTCTAACCTGCCCAGATGCCTTGCTAGTGGATTGCTTAGGCCAGCACCATGTTGCTGAAAGAACTGATTTTCCAGTGCAGCCCTGAGTATTGCTTACTGGAATACTCACATGTAAAATTGGTTCTTCACTAGTTAGGTCCTTGCTGTTTACAGACAATGTAACAATAAGTAATACCTGAGAATAAGAACCCTCAAGTCTGTCCTGCCTCACAATTAAATCATGGTTCATCTATTTTCATACATTCGATAGCTTGACAACGATGCAACAAAAAAATCTATCAATCTCACTCTTGAATATTTCAAATGCTCCTACATCCATATTTGCAAGTTAAGAAGTTTGCAATTTGCATTGGTAATTATCATGAAGAAAAGCTTCTTAGATTCACAATTACCTCCAATTTGAAGATTTTGTCTCTGTTCTTGATTTCCTGCACTGTAAGAAATCATTTGACATTATTTGCATCAGAACATAGGAAGAAGAGTAGCTCATTCAGCCCATGAGCTTGTTCTGCCATTCAGTGAGATCATGGCTGGTCTGTGGTCTAACTCATTATGTGCTTTTGACCCATATCCCCTAATATCTCCACTTAACAAAAAATGATCTATCTCAGATTTACAATTAGGAACTGATATGGCATCTGCCTGATGCAATTATGAATTAATCCCTGTATCATTTTAAACTTCACAATTAAATCAACCCTTTGTATAATAAAAATTGAGGGACTACATGTTCAAATCACACACCACCACAATCCATTCTGCCTACCGTGCTTATACTAACTTAGAAGAACTATTTAGTTGTTCCAATCATCCTGCTTTACTCACATAGCCCTGATGTTTTTCAATTATTTATCGAGTTTCTTTTTAAAAGTTACAATTTAATCTAGCCTCCTAATTTGACCGTCATATCACTAGTATTATTCTGGTGAATCTGTGTTACCCTCCAGCCTAAACTGATATATTCTTTCCTGAGGTGCATGCCCAGTTTGTCAGAAGAGGCCTGAATAAATCCCTGTATAATCTGAACCATAACACTTGTATTCTTGTCATCCCAAGGTGAAGCCCAATATTTTGTCAGCTGTATTGATTAGTTTACTACCCGCTCGCTTCCAGTGATCAATGTTCCCCAAATCACTTTCATCTTTCATAGTTCTTAATGTCTCATTGTAAAAGAAATATCACATTGATTCCTCCAGCCCCTAAAATGGACAAATTTATGTTTGTCAACATCACATTACCATGTGCCCCCTAGTTTAACCACTGTTTAATCAGTTCCTTTGTAAATTTCTTCTCTCAGTTACAAAACATGGAGGGGAGACGATAGCCTAGTGGAATTATTACTAGATTATTAAGCCAGAGACCCGGGTGTTGATCTGGGACCCCTGGTTCAAAGCTTACCAGAGCAGACTGTGGAATTTGGATTCAGTTAAAAATGCAGAATTAAGCAATTGAATGTGGCCATGAGACTATTGCTGATTGTTGGGGGCAAAGTCCATCTAGTTCACTAACATGACCATTAGGGAGAGCGAGCCAGCTGGATACAAAATTGGCTTGATGGTAGAAGACAGAGGATGGTGGTAAAAAGTTGTCTTTCAGACTGGAGGCCTGTGACTAGTGGTGTGCCACAGGGATCAGTGCTGGATTCACTGCTATTAATCATTTAAACAAATAATTTGGATGAGAATTTAGGAGGTATGGTTACTAAGTTTGCAGATGACCCCAACATTGGTGGCATAATGTACAGTGAAGAAGGTTATCTCAGAATGCAGTGAGATCCGGATCAACTGGGACATTGGGCTGAGGAATGGTAGGCGGAAGTGGGTACTACAGATGCTGGAGATTAGAGACAAGATCAGTCTGGTGCTGGAAAAGCATCTGAGGAGCAGAAAAATCGACGTTTCGGCCAAAAGCCCTTCATCAGGAAATGGTAGATTGAGGAATGGTAGATGGAGTTTAATTTAGATAAATGCAAGATGTTTCATTTTGCTGGGTCAAATCAGGGCAGGGCTTACATAGTCAATGGCAGGCCCTGAGGACTATTATAGGACAAAAAGACCTAAGGGTGCAGGTTCATAGCACCATGAAGTGGAGTCACACATAGACAGGGCGGTGAAGAAGGCTTTCGACTTGCTTGCTTTCATCGGTCAGAGCATTGAATATTGGAGTTGGAATGTCTTGTTGCAGCTGTACATGATGTTGGTGATGCCACATTTTGAGTACTGCATGCAGTTCTGGTCACACTACTATAGAAAGGATATTATTAAACTAGAAAGTGTGCAGAAAAGATTTACTAGGATGCAACCTGGACTGGAAAGTTTCAGTTATAAGGAGAGGTTAGATTGGCTGGGAATGTAGGACACTGCGGGGTAACCTTATAGAGGTCTATAAAATCATGAGAGACATAGATAAGATAGATAGCCAACAAGTTTTCCCATGGTAGGGGAGTCTAAAACTAGACAGCATAGATTTAAGGTGAGAGGGGAGTGAACTAAAAGGGTCCAGAAAGGCAATTTTTTTCACACAAGGGTGGTGAGTGTCTGGAATGACCTGTCAGAAGTAATGGTGGAAGCAAATACAATCTTGCCATTTAAAAAACAGAGAGATACATGGATGGAGAGCTATGGACCAAATGCAGGGAAATGGGACTAGTTTAATTGTGAAAACTGGGCAGCATGGACAAGTTGGGCCGAAGGGCCTGTTTCCATGCTGTTGACCTCTATGACTCCATGACTCTATGTGACTTCAGACCCACAGGAATGTGGTTGACTCTTAACTACCCTCTGGGTAATTAGGGATGACAATAAATACTGGTCTAGGCAGCGATGCCCAAATCCTATCAAATAAAACAAAAAAGACATGCTATGCTACCTCCTATATATATGTCTACAAGGGTTAATGTGAGGAGGGTTTTCAGTACCAGACAGGTTTCACGGTGTTACTGTTTCCAACCTGACACTTCATGGCTTGAGAATTCATATTGAAGAATGCCAGCTGGAGATTCTGTCGATGGCCAAATCATGTATCCAATCCTAAACCAAACCAATAAAGAGGTCAAACACAGGTTAATATTGATCAGGCAGAGCAGAAAACCAAGTCAAACAATGGAAATATTCAATTACAAAAGGATGACTGGAATTTAAAATGATTAGATTTGATGCTGAAGGCCCAAGGTTTGTGGCCTTTTTCTAAGATAGGGCCATTGCTTATAGCTATTTTCACCCGGAGACTTGCTTTAATGTTACGCCATGCTTGCCTGCGATGCAGCATCCTCACTCATTCACTGTAGCTCATAGCATCTGGATGGGTAAATGAATTGGAAGGGTTTAGAGGGATATGGGCCAAATGCTGGCAAATGGGACCTGGCTAAATTGGGATGCCTGGTTGGTGCAGGGAAGTTGGACTGAAGGGTCTGTTTCCCTGCTGTGTGACTCTGTCTGCTCATACTCTGTGGCATCTGTGCCCCAACTATGTCTCAGTTGGTCCTTCTTTGTGTCACCTTCCACTTTGCCTTCCAGATCTTTGTAGCCTCTCATCTCTGATCGAATCACCAAAATACTGACCTCTCCTCTTCTGGAAGTCACTTTTTCGCATTCCTTTTGCTCTAGTAATGTTAAACATCTCTTGGTTTATCTTGTAATCTGTGTGTGGACTATCTAATGTATGACTTCACATCCAAACTTCAAAGCTATCTATTTCTTCCATAGATCTTTAACTTATTGCCAAAATTTCTGAGACAAACAGAGGTTAGGGTATTGCATTGAAATATACATAAACCTTAGGTAATAATTTTTAAAATGTGATAAACTTAACAAAAAGATTGAGCTAGTGGGATGAACAAATTAGCAATGTGATTAAGTGAGGGATGTGATCTGCTCAATGATGCATGTAGCATCCAACTCTGCAGTTGGCCCGTGTTTTGTTATTTCAGTTTGTCAACTATAATTGATTGGCTTGAGTGTGGACTCAGATAAAGATACACAAAGAGCTGGAAAATGGAGAGAGAAACTTGGGGGTAAACACTTTAAAGCTCTGTGAATATAACCTGTTATACACATAGAAAATAGGGCTATCCTGTGTGTATATCTGTGATGTAGAGTGCTGCCCATCATAAGGGTTTTCCCTTGAAGTATTTGCCCAATTTTCCCTTGCAAGTTCCTATTGAAGATAGTGCATTCAATTCCAGCCTCAGATGACTGGCTGTGGAGTTTGCATATTCTCCCTATATTGGCTTGGGTCTCTTCCTAGTATGCTGGTTTCCTCCCACAGTCATGTGCAGGTTAGGTGGATTGGCCATGCTAAATTTCCCATAGTATCCAGGGATCTGCAGGTTAGTGGATTAGCCGTGGAAAAGATGGGGTTACAGGGAAGGGTGGGGGGTCTGGGTAAGATGCTCTTCGAAGAATCAGATGGCCTACTTCTACACTGTAGGGATTCTATTACGACAAATGATTAGGAAGAGTTTAGAGGGGTGTGAGCCAAGTGCTAGCAAATGGGAATAGGTCAGATTGGGATGCCTGGTCGACATGGATAAGTTGAACCAAAGTGTCTGTTTCCATGTTCTATGGCTCTATGTGTCATTGGGAGTAGTCTGAGTCTGAATCCACAAAATCCACAAACCTGACTGCCACGGCCGACCCATTGTCTCAGCCTGCTCCTGCCCCACCGAACTCATCTCTGCATACCTTGACACGGTCCTGTCCCCCTGAGTCCAAGAACTCCCCACCTACATTCGGGACACCACCACGCCCTCCACCTCCTCCATGATTTTCGCTTCCCCGGTCCCCAACGCCTTATCTTCACCATGGACATCCAGTCCCTGTACACCTCCATCCCCCATCATGAAAGACTCAAAGCCCTCCGCTTCTTCCTTTCCCGCTGTACCAACCAGTACCCTTCCACTGACACCCTCCTTCGACTGACTGAACTGGTCCTCACTCTGAACAACTTCTCTTTCCAATCCTCCCACTTCCTCCAAACCAAAGGAGTTGCCATGGGCACCCGCATGGGCCCCAGCTATGCCTGCCTCTTCGTCGGATATGTGAAACAGTCCATCTTCCGCAACTATACTGGCACCATCCCCACCTTTTCCTCCGCTACATCGATGACTGTATCGGCGCTGCCTCGTGCTCCCACGAGGAGATTGAACAGTTCATCCACTTTACCAACACCTTCCACCCCGACCTCAAATTCACCTGGACTGTCTCAGACACCTCCCTCCCCTTCCTAGACCTTTCCATTTCTATCTCGGGCGACCGAATCAACACGGACATTTACTATAAACCGACCAACTCCCACAGCTACCGAGACTACACCTCCTCCCACCCTGCCCCCTGTAAAAACCCCATCCCATATTCCCAATTCCTTCGTCTCCACCGCATCCGCTCCCAGGAGGACCAGTTCCAACACCGCACAGCCCAGATGGCCTCCTTCTTCAAGGACCACAGATTCCCCCCCAGACGTGATCGATGATGCCCTCCACCGCATCTCCTCCACTTCCCACTCCTCCGCCCTTGAGCCCTGCCCCTCCAAACGCCACCAGGACAGAATCCCACAGGTCCTCACCTACCACCCTACCAACCTCCATATACAGCGTATCATCCGCCGTCATTTCCGCCATCTCCAAACAGACCCCACCACCAGAGATATATTTCCCTCCCCTCCCCTATTAGCATTCCGAAAAGACCACTCCCTCCGTGATTCCCTCGTCAGGTCCACACCCCCCACCAACCCAAACTCCACTCCCCGCACCTTCCCCTGCAACCACAAGAAATGCAAAACTTGCGCCCACACCTCCTCTCTTACTTCTCTCCAAGGCCCCAAGGGATCCTTCCATATCCGCCACAAATTCACCTGCACCTCCACACACATCATCTATTGCATCCGCTGCACCCGATGTGGCCTCCTCTATATTGGGGAGACGGGCCGCCTACTTGCGGAACGTTTCAGAGAACACCTCTGGGGCACCCGGACCAACCAACCCAACCACCCCGTGGCTCAACACTTTAACTCTCCCTCCCACTCCACCAAGGACATGCAGGTCCTTGGACTCCTCCATCGCCAGACCATAACAACACGATGGTTGGAGGAAGAGCACCTCATCTTTCGCCTAGGAACCCTCCAACCACAAGGGATGAACTCAGATTTCTCCAGTTTCCTCATTTCCCCTCCCCCCACCTTGTCTCAGTCAAATCCCTCGAACTCAGCACCGCCTTCCTAACCTGCAATCTTCTTCCTGACCTCTCCGCCCCCCCCGCTCCGGCCTATCACCCTCACCTTGACCTCCTTCCACCTATCACATCTCCATCGCCCCTCCCACAAGTTTCTCCTCCCTACCTTTTATCTTAGCCTGCTGGACACACTTTCCTCATTCCTGATGAAGGGCTTATGCCCGAAACGTCGAATCTCCTGTTCCTTGGATGCTGCCTGACCTGCTGCGCTTTTCCAGCAACACATTTTCAGCTCTGATCTCCAGCATCTGCAGACTTCACTTTCTCCCTGAGTCTGAATCTTGTTGATTTAAATTGCACTATTGGCTTTTTATCCTGCAGCACCTTTCATGTATCCATCTTTGGCTAAGGCTACAACAAAATCCCTTCCATCCGCAAATCATGAAATTAGTTCAGGACTGTGCTGCCAGACTGACAGCATTTCCCATTGTAGGAGCAAATCAGCAGGATCCTGATTTATGCCTCAACTGACCTTAGCCACGTTGGATGTGGTAATCGAGCTACATTTGGTGTCATGAGTGGCCAATCTAATGGAAATTATATGTGTCTGTGCTCCAGTAAAGGCTGCTAGCCCACAGCTCACTCACACTGCCGGCCAGGAGGACCAGTTCCACCACAGAACACACCAGATGGCCTCCTTCTTTAGAGACTGCAATTTCCCTTCCCACATGGTTAAAGATGCCCTCCAATGCATCTCGTCCACATCCTGCACCTCCGCCCTCAGACCCAACCCCTCCAACCGTATCAAGGACAGAACGCCCCTGGTGCTCACCTTCTACCCTACCAACCTTCGCATAAACCAAATCATCTGCTGACATTTCTGCCACCTCCAAAAAGACCCCACCACCAGGGATATATTTCCCTCCCCACCCCTTTGCGCCTTCCGCAAAGATCATTCCCTCCATGACTACCTGGTCAGGTCCACACCCACAAACAACCCACCCTCCCATCCTGTCACCTTCCCCTGCCTCCGCAGGAACTGTAAAACCTGCATCCACACCTCCTCCCTCACCTCTATCCAAGGCCCTAAAGGAGCCTTCCACATCCATCAAAGTTTTACCTGCACATCCACTAATATCATTTATTGTATCCGTTGCTCCCGATGCGTTCTCCTCTACATTGGGGAGACTGGGCGCCTCCTAGCAGAGTGCTTTAGGGAACATCTCCAAGACACCCGCACCAATCAACCACACCGCCCCGTGGCCCAACATTTCAACTCCCCCTCCCACTCTGCTGAGGACATGGAGGTCCTGGGCCTCCTTCTCCACCGCTCCCCCACCACCAGACGCCTGGAGGAAGAATGCCTCATCTTCTGCCGCGGAACACTTCAACCCCAGGGCATCAATGTGGACTAAACAGTTTCCTCATTTCCCTTTCCCCCACCTCACCCTAGTTCCAAACTTCCTGCTCAGCACTATCTCCATCACTTGTCCGGACTTGAGCTACCTGCCTATCTCCTTTTCCACCTATCCACTCCACCTTCTCCTCCCTGACCTATCACCTTCATCCCCTCCCCCACTCACCTATTGTACTCTATGCTACTCTCTCCCCACCCCCACCCTCCTCTAACTTATCTCTCCACCTTCAGGCTCTCTGCCTTTATTCCTGGTGAAGGGCTTTTGCCCGAAACGTCGATTTCGCTGCTCCTTGGATGCTGCCTGAACTGCTGTGCTCTTCCAGCACCACTAATCCAGAACATGTGTACACCAGCTGTATGCCAGCAATTCAGGTGAGGATTAATGGATATGTTCTAAAAAAACACATGCAAAAGGAAGAAAAGAGAAAAAAACTTGCATTTACTTCACAAGTTTCACAGCATTAAAGCTATTCACAACCAACACTGCAAAGATATTAAGGATCACTGCACTAAGATGGGCTTTTTTTTAACAAAACACCTAATGTATATAATCATATTAAAATATCAGGCAGACTGAGCAATATGTTTGTGAACTGCAAATTCTATTTAAGTATAAAATATTGCATGAAACGACATTTGTTGGTTTGAATCCATGCTTGCCTGAGCTAATGTCAGAATTTGTCTGCTATTTGAATTTCAAATCAGGCCTTTAATGAAAGAGGAATTCTGTCTCTCAATGTGTCTCTGCTGATAAATCTACATTGCATAGACCAGCTTAGATTTCCCATGTCCAATGGGTGCCTTGTCCCACTCTTTCCCAAGTTTCGGTGTTTGCCTAGAATTCATCATTTGCTTATCCCGACACCCTTCCTTTGATCAATTCGACACTGGTATCTGACTGCTCATGCTCCAACTGAGCTGCTTCAGGCTGCACAGTGTCCAGCTGGCTCAGCTCCCATATTTCAGCACAGCCGTGCCAGTTACACAGCTTCAACACATCACAGGTTGCCCGAGTGAATCATGGGCCCTTGCCCTCTCCACACCATCCTCACCCCCCACAACTCCCCATCAGCCCCAAGACACTCAAAGCAAACTGGCTGACTTCAGAGGTGAGAGTTCACAAGCCAGTCAATCAGCCCCCATTGGTTCAGAACAAATTATATACTTTATCGGTGGCCCACGAGGCATATATTAAACATAACGCAGCAGCGCAGCTGCTGACAGCAAGTGATGACAGATATTGCGAATGAGTTGACCCGGGGTCTGTGGCCTTATATAGCACTTGTCAATCTTGCCCTTCTAACAGAGAAGCCTGGGGAGTTAGGTGTTGACAAAAAAAAGCACAGTTGTTGGAGGAGGAGGCCAAGATCCAAAATTAATTAGCACTTTGATATTTTCTCAAAGTTTATTCCAGAATGGAGGCTACCAGTGAGGAAGAAACAAAAGATAGTTTTAACCTTGAAATTCGAACTAAGCGGTTAAGGTGTGATATCAGGAAAGATTTCTTCAAACATTGGCAGTGTGTTTGCGCTCAGCTGAAAATTTCAAACTGAAATGGGCAGATATTTCTCCAGCAAAGGCACTAAGGATCATGGAACGAAGTTGATTGCATTGTTTTAAGGCACAGATTTAATTAAAAGGTAGGACAGATGCAAGGAGCTGAAAGACTTCCTTCTACTTCTATACCAACATACCGAACTTCTTCGTAAACTGGCTTGAATCCTTCAGATTACTGACTGGTAGAAGGAAAGGAATGAAAGATTTGTATTTTGACAGTGTTTCTTCTATCTCCAATGTGCTCCAAATCAGTTTACAATGAATGAACTAATTTTCAAGTGTCGCCTTTGCTGTAAATGAATTAAAATAAATATGCTTCAGAAAGTTCTGGTCATCTAGAGCCCATCACAACCTCTTTTGATTTGATTTGATTTGATTTATTATTATCACATGTAACGAGATACAGTGAAAGTATTGTTTTGTGTGCTATTCAGCCAACCCATACTGCACATAAGTACATCAGGGTAATGGAATGGAATGAGGAATATAATGTTACACTGACAGATAACGTGTGCAGAAAGGTCAACTCGAATAAATGAGCAGTCCGTTCATAAGTCCGATAGCAGGGAATAAACTGTTCCCCAATCTGTTGCTATATGCTCTCAAATTTTTGTATCTTCTGCCTGATGGAAGAGGATGGAAGAGAGTATAACTGGGGTGGGAGAAATCTTTGATTATGTTGGTTTCTTTCCTGAGGCAGTGCCAAGTACAGATGCAGTCAGTGGATAGAAGGCTGGTTTTAATGATAGATTAGGCTGTATTCACCAGTAAATCTCAACCAATGTTTACGAGGCCTATTTTGTAGACTCATAGAGTCGTACACCATAGAAATAGGTCCTTCGGTCCAACTCATTCATGCCAACCAGGTTTCCCAGACTAAACCAGTTCCATTTCCCTGTATTAGCCCATATATCTCTGAAACATTTCTAAACATTTAAAATTCTGTTAAAAGTTGCAAATGTACCTGTCTCTACCACTTCCTTTGACAGATCGTCCGTATATACTCTATCCTTTGTGTGAAAAAGTTGTTCCTCATGTCCTTTTTAAAATCTTTCTACTTGGACCTTAAAAATATACCCTCTAGTTTGAATTCCCACATCCCAGGGAAAAGACCTTTGCTTTTCATGATTTTATAAACCTCAATAAAGTCACTCCTCCACCTCCTACCTTCTCATGTAAAACATCTTGGCCTATCCAATCTCTTCTTGTAATTCAAACCCTCCATTTGTGGCAACAGCACTGTACACAGTAGTCCAAACGTGGCCTCACCAACATCCAATACAACCATAACATGATGTTCCAACTCCTATACTCAATATTCTGACCATTGAATGCAAGTGTGTTAAATGCTTCCTTAACTACACTGTCTACCTGTCACACAACTTCCAAAAAACTACATACCCAAACCTCTTTGTTCAATAACACTACCCACCAATGTGGCCTCTGTGTGGCAGGTACATTGCTCAGTATCAGGCTGAATGTTACAGAATGAGGAGCTCTCAGCCTCGAACTCCCTCTGTCAGGGGTAATGGGCCTCTGCACTCGATGTAGCAGAAGGTTCGACCTTTAACCAGGTTTCCCTTAGTTTATCATCTCAGATAGACAACGAGAAGAGCAAATGAAAGGATGACCTGGAGGCAGAAAGTTAATCGTTTGGACATGGTTCTTATTCTACAAGGGGGAAGAAGTGACTATCTCACTGCTGAGTATCTTAAGGTCAATTCTAGTCCCAGCTTTTAAGATAGTGTAGCAACTGTTGGCAAGGTTTAATATGATAAAAAGTAATATTCATTTTTTAAAAAATGATGCCGAAAATGAAACAAATCATTGAATACATTGAGTAGTTAATTACAAAAGGATAGTGGGACAGGTGATGTGTCACTGTTACAGCATGTGGGAGCTCTTGGATGTCAGCGTGACCCAGTGATACCTCACTGCAGCACGTGCTTCCAGCTCCTGCAGCTTTGCCTCAGAGTTTATCAGCTAGAGTCACAGTGACACATCAGGGTGAGGGAAAGTTACCTGGATCAAAAGCAGTGAAATTGTTGGCAAAGGTCAGCAGGCCTGGCAGCACCCATGGGGAGAAAGCAGAGTCTGGGGATTCTTCATCAGAACTGTTAGCAGCTGGGAAAAAGTGGCTGTGGCATAAGCAGACTCATATCCCCCTCCCATGTCAGAATTCAACAGGAACTGTTCCCTGTGGGAGACTCTGGTCCACTCCTCCTTCACTCCCAACATTGTCTCACACTTGGAGAGCATCTTTCTATACATCACAGGTGTAACACATTTACATTTACTTCCACCCTCCTCACTATCCAAGGTTCCACACACACCTTTCAGTGAAGTAGCAATTTACCTGCACTTCACTCAATCTAGTCTACTGTATTCATTGCTCACAATGTGGTCTCCTGTATATTGAGGAGATGAAACGTAGTCTGGGTGACCACTTTGCAGTCTGTAGAATTGACCCAGAACTTCCAGTTGCCTGCCACTTCAACATACCATCCTGTTCCCTGGCCAGCATCTCTATCTCACACTTGCTGCAGTGCTCCAGTGAAGCTCAGCGCAAGCTGGAAGAACATCTTATTTTCCACTTGGGGACCCTCCAACCTCTAGGATTCAACATTGAATTCAATAACTTTAGAGCCTGATTCCATCCTTCCATTTTTTTTTTACCTACCCCACACCAGATCCTGTTATGAAATGTTTTTAGCATGGTCATCCATTCTCACCTACTCCTTGATTGCATTCAATACTACTCGTCCATTTTCTCACTCTTCGCTCTTACTAATACTTATTCAGTTTTTCTTCTGTCCTGGCCTGCTGTCCATAATCCCCTCGTTAACCCACCTCTTACATTAGCACTGCTGCCTCACAGCGCCAGGGACCTGGGTTCAATTCCCGCCTCAGGCGACTGACTGTGTGGAGTTTGCACGTTCTCCCCGTGTCTGCGTGGGTTTCCTCCGGGTGCTCCGGTTTCCTCCCACAGTCCAAAGATGTGCGGGTCAGGTGAATTGGCCATGCTAAATTGCCCGTAGTGTTAGGTAAGGGGTATATGTATATGTAGGGGTATGGGTGGGTTTCGCTTCGGCGGGTCGGTGTGGACTTGTTGGGCCGAAGGGCCTGTTTCCACACTGTAAGTAATCTAATCTAAAAAAAAATATCTCCAGTTAACCACTCACTTGACCTCCCCAACATCATCTTCGACATAAATAGCACCTTTTCATAACTGCTAACAGTTCTGATGAAGGGTTACTGGACTTGAAATGTTAACTCAACTATATTCCCACAGATGCCTCCAGACCTATTGAGTTTCTGCTTTGTTTCAGATCTCCACAACCTGCGTTTCTTTGTTTTATTAAAGTTGCCTCGATGCATTGCACTAGAAGGAAGTCACACCTCTTAAGGTAGGATTTCCAGATTTAGTGAGTGAAAAAGTGTGGTGCTGGAAAAGCACAGCCGGTCAGGCAGCATCCGAAGAGCAGAAGAATTGATATTTCAAGCATAAGCCCTTCATCAGGAATGCACATTCCTGATAAAGAACTTATGCCCGAAACGTCGACTCTCCTGCTCTTCAGATGCTGCCTGACCAGCTGTGCTTTTTCAGCACCACAAGCCTTTGACTCTGATCTCAAGCATCTGCAGTCCTCACTTTCTCCCAGACTTAGTGAGTGGTCAGAGTGAGGATGGTGTGATTGCAAATGAGGGGAGCAATTTTCAATAGTCCACAAGGTTTGACATTCTTTCAGCTTATTGGGGTAAGAGTAGGAGCTATAAAGTGGATCAGCTAACTAACCACGGTATCATGGTACAGGAAGCCATTCAAGTGGGGATACGCACCAAGAGAAGTGAAACACCTGAGTCCAGACAGCTGTGTGGCCTGCATGGTGTGAGCACTTAGAATCTCTACCTTGTGGAAGCAGCCATTCAGCTCACACCAACTCTCAGAAGAGCATCCCACCTCTCCACCAGCACCCCCCCCTCCCCACCCCATATTTCCCATGGCAAATCCACCTAGCCTGCACATCCCTGAACACTTTATGGGTCATTTAGCACTTCTAGTTCACCTAACCTGCACACCTTTGAACTGTGGCTGGAAACCAGAGCGCCCAGAGAAAATCCACGCAGACACGGGGAGAATGTACACAAATACAGAAATCCACACAAATAGTCACCCAAGGATGGAATTGAATCTGGGCCCCTGGCATTGTGAGGCAGCAGTGCTAACCACCGAGCCATCTTGGCACTTGGGAAATTGACTCAGGGGCATGACTTTGGATTGGACCATTTATTGTGGTCCTTGTAGGTACCAGGCGCGTGTCGGTCTTCAATGAGGAAAGAGGTTCTACTTCGACAGTATAAGGAGATAGGCACCAAATTGAAGAATTGAATCTCAAGGTTAGTAATCTCTGGATAATTACCTGTGTGCCAATTGGCAGAGGGTAATAAGGTTGATGAAATGAATATGTGGCTCAAAGATTGGTTTGGGAGAAGTGGGTTTCAGTTTATGGGCCACTGGCATCAGTATCAGAGAAAGTAATGTCTGTACCTGAACCAGTGAACGGGCCAATCTTCCAGCAAAACAACCAACCAGGGAAGTGGAAGAGGTTTTAAACTAAACAGTGGGAACTCAGACAGATATAACAAATCAAAGAGTAATGACAGGAGAGAAAAATCATAACATAGGAAATAAAAGTCTGAGAATGGCAGGAAGGGGCAGAGAGTATAGATCAAAGAATGCACCAACAACCAAGACTCGGTATTATAGAGATAAGATTAGAGGCCTTGTAGTGTTCATAATAAAATAAATGAATAATAAAATAAGTGAATTAGCAGCAAATATTAAAATAAATAAATATAATGTAAGGCTACAGGATGACAAAGGCGAAAGTGAGGACTGCAAATGCTGGAGATCAGAGTCTAGATTAGAGTGGTGCTGGAAAAGCACAACAGGTCAGGCAGCATCCGAGGAGCTCGAAAATTGACGTTTCAGGCAAAAGCCCTTCTGTCTAATCTATAGGATGACAAAGATTGGGTTCTGAATTTTGAAGAATATTTTCCATTCTAGAAAAATACAAAGTTGGAGGGGTTGACCATTAGTGAAACAGAGACAACCTTGACTTGGGGAGTCAGTATATATAATCAGTTTAGGTGGATATGAGTAAAAGAAGGAGAACAAAGTCACTAATGGAATGGCCCACAGACCTTCTTAACAGTAAGCACAATGTAGGACAATGTAAACAAGAAGCTTGTGATAAATGGATGGCAATAATCCTGGGTGACCTGAATCGACATAAAATCTGGAAAAAAAATCAGATTGTTAGTAGCAGCCTGGATGAGGAGTTCATGAATGCTGTTGGAAATTGGGATCCCTTTTAAAACTGTGCCATTTTTGTGTTCCAAATTCAAAATTTCCTGAGTTACAGTAGCAGAAAGGATTTCTCTGGAACCACAATACTCTATTATGAGTGCAACATTTTTTTAAAAATAAAAATATTTTATTTGTTGGGAGTGGAAACTAATCTTTCAAATGGAAGTGGGCAAGAGCACAACAGTTATCCTGGCATCATAAGTAGCTGTCTGTGGTCATTGGTGTTGACAGGGGAAAGGTGGAAAGAGAGGAAGAGTCTCCTTACTTGAGAAAGGATTTACTGGCAGTAGAGGGGGAGCAGAGGAGGTTCACCAGGTTGATTCCGGATTTGAAAGGGTTGGCTTATGAGAAAAGATTGAGTAGACTGGGTAGACTCATTGGAATTTAGAAGAATGAGGGGGGGATCTTATAGAAACGTATACAATTATGAAGAGAATCGATAAGACAGAAGCAGGGAGATTGTTTTCACTGGCAGGGAAAACAAGAACAAATGGGCATAGCCTCAAAATAAGATGAAGCAGACTTAGGGTTGAGTTGAGGAGAAACCTCCTTACCCAAAGGGTTGTGAAGTTATGGAATTCACCTGCCCAGTGAAACAGCTGAGGCTACCTTGTTGAATGCTTTTAAGGCAAAAATAGAGTGATTTTTGAACAGTAAAGGAAATAAGATTATGGAGAGCAGGCAGGTATGTGGACCTGAGTCCATGAAAAGATCAGCCATGTTCTTATTGAATGGCAGAGCAGGCTTAAGGGGCCAGATGGCCTACGCCAGCTCAGAGTTCTTATGTTCTAATGAGACAGGTTGCCAGGAAATGAGCACCATCTTCTGAGAAAACATTAGGAGTTTCCCAACCTCAGCCCAAAGGAGACAGAAAAGCAAAGACATAATTTCAAAACCACTGCCCCACTTGGGATCAGTGAAACATCTGTCACCGTCATGTACTTTTTTTTTTAGATTACTTACAGTGTGGAAACAGGCCCTTCGGCCCAACAAGTTCACACCAACCCGCCGAAGCGACAACCCACCCATACCCCTACATATACCCCTTACCTAACACTACGGGCAATTTAGCATGGCCAATTCACCTGACCCGCACATCTTTGGACTGTGGGAGGAAACCGGAGCACCCGGAGGAAACCCACGCAGACACGGGGAGAACGTGCAAACTCCACACAGTCAGTCGCCTGAGGCGGGAATTGAACCCAGGTCCCTGGCGCTGTGAGGCAGCAGTGCTAACCACTGTGCCACCGTGCCGCCCCTTTCTATGTCTAAATAATGTATTATCTTTAAATTGCTTCTTCTTAAGCTCGAGTGATCAGAAAATGACTACAAATTGTAGGCTGGCTATATGAGGTAACTGTGATCACAAAGTCCAAGAGCCAGCAATGCTTTTAGGATAGAGCAGCACATTCCAGAACCAAGCAAAGAACAAGAGCATGCTAGTAATGGTGCTGTGGTATGTGATAAGGTTAATTCATGACCTCGGGCTAAAGGCAACTCCAGATAGCAGCCACCATAAAATGATTACATTTTACATCTGTTTGGAAGAGAGATGAGTGGGTCAAAGACTAGTATTTTAAACTTAAGTAAGGAAATCGATATAGACAGGAAAGCAGAGCTAGCTGGTGAACTATAATATCAGGCTAGGGGATAAATCAATAGAGACACAGTGGCAGACATTTAATAGGCTATTTCAGAATTCTCAGAAATTTTCCTGTGACTGAGAAAAATTCAAAATTTTCTCGACCCAAATGCATGACCTCACACTTACCCATCTGCTACATTTTGATGCACTCTGCTAACCTATCTATATCTATTTTTAAGGTTCTTATTTCCTCATTGCAATTTCCCGTCCCATCTATTTTTATGCCATTTGCAAATTTGTGTATAGAGTCTGTATCCAAGTTATTAATGTAGATTGTAAGTAGCTGGGGTCCAAAGTCCAAAGTCCAAAGACCAAACCTTGTGGCACCCCACTCGTTTCATCTTGCCAACCAGAAAAAAACCCACTTATCCCAACTCTATGTTTTCTGTCCTCAGCCAGTCATCTTGTCTAGGCTGAATTATCCCTAATCCCATATGATCCATCCTTGTGAATTAACCTTTTGTGTGGCACCTTATCAAATGCCTTCCGGAAGTCCAGGTAAATTACATCTACAGTGTCCCCCTTATCCATCTTGCTTGCTACATCTCTGAAGAACTCTAGCAAATTAGTCAAACATGATTTGATCTTCATGGATAGCGTTTTGATTTTCCAAATGTCCTGATATTGCTTACTTGATAATTGATTCTAACACTTTCCAACAACAGATGTTAAACTAACTGGTCTATAATTGCCTACATTTTGCCTCCCTCCCTTTTTGAATAAGTGGAGCTCAGTCCATGAAATGATCAGCCATGATCTTATTGAATGGTATTGCAGGCAGGAGGGGCCAGATGGCCTACTCCTGCTTCTATTTCTTATGTTCTTAAGAAGTGAGTATTTTTGTACTGGAATGTCATATGGCCTGATGCCATCTAACTGTCTTGAAAGTATACTGTCTGTCTGGTCTGGAACCTATGAAATAATACAGCAGAGGTGGGAATGTGCTGATTATAGGGGCATATGAACTACCTTCACACCCAAGCAGCAATTAGTCATTTTCAAACCTGTTACCTTGAGCCCACTCCTGGTATAGTCTGGCAATGTATTCTCCTTCCATCTACAGCCTCACTAATGCGATGATGCTGCTTCTTAAACAAGCTTATTCTGTCCTTAGATATTCTATCCTTAGGGGTCGTAAAGGCAGAGGTTCTGGTATGTCTGGAAATATCTACTTGAGAAAGCTTTTAAATGTATTTTTATAAACACTTGCATAATGAAAGGGGAATGGCCAGTTCTCCCACATCAGGGTTTGGCTTTGTTTTGTTTTAGCAAGCTGTTTGATTTGCAGACACTAGTCAAGTTTTAACTGGGACCCCAGGGGTGGCACAGTGACTCAGTTGTTAGCACTGCCACCTCACAGTGTCAGCGACCTGGGTTTGATTCCCGGCTCAGGTGACTGTCTGTGTGCAGTTTGCACATTCTCCCCATGTCTGTGTGGGTTTCCTCCGGGTGCTCTGGTTTCCTCCCACAGTCCAAAGATGTACAGGTTAGGTGAATTGGCCATGGTAAATTGCCCATAGTGTTAGGTGCATTAGTCAGGGGTAAAAGAAGAGAAATGAGTCTGGGTGGGTTAACTCTTTGGAGGGTTGGTGTGGACCTGTTGAGCCGAAGATTGCTCTGGTTTCCTCCCACAATCCAAAGATACGCAGGTTAGCTGGATTGGCCATACTAAATTGCCCGTATGCTAGTTGTATTAGTTAGGGGAAATGGAGTGAAATAAAGAAATGAGTCAGAGTGGGTTACTCGTCAGGGGGTTGGTGTGGACTTGCAGGGCCTGTTGCCACATTGTAGGGATTCTAAGTTCTAAGTAGCTGCTGTGGATCCAAAGAAGTCAAGATTAGAGTGGTGCTGGAAAAGCATAGCAGGTCAGGCAGTATCCGAGGAGCAGGAAAATCAACGTTATGGGCAAAACCCTTCCAGCACCACTCTAATCTTGACTCTGATCTCCAGCATCTGCAGTCCTCACTTTCACCGGGGGATCCAAAGACGCCATTCCATGCTGATCCTCTCTCTCTCTCTCTGACATCTCTCCGTAAGAACCTGTGTTTGGTTTTACCGTTATTTGCCAAGAGGGTGTTTATGGGGATGTTGCAAGTATTTGGAACAGCATCGTCAAGTTGCGATAGAGTCGATTAAGTTTTCAGGGAAGTTAAGTTATTCTAAATTCAGTTCTCTTTCATTTGTGTTTCATTCAATAGCATATGAATAAATTCTGTTTTGTATAAAACTGAGTAGTTGGGCCAGATATACCACTCCTGGAATTTCCACTTCATACCTGCTTAAAACAACCAGCAAAGTTAGGGTTTGTGTTACCTTCTTGACAGGGTCTGGCCTGGTCCATAACACTAATGATGTTAGTGTTCCTGGACTGTTTGACTCTCCGAAACACTTTAAATTAGTTGCCTGACTTTTATCAGGAGCTGATTCAGGCTTCAGACATGATTACCTTGCAAGGAGGTCTCCCCCTTCTCACTGGGAGTAGCTGCTCTTGAAGCTGATACTCAGGAATTCACACCTCCAATGATCTGATGGCTCACAGAAGAGATGGTTTGGGTGACTGACTCCAGGATGTGCTCAATGGCAGTGGGGCAGGTTGGATGATGTTGTAACAAGTGATATGGTGGGCATCTAATCCTGTCCAGCCCTTGGCCTATGCCATCCACAACCTCAAGACTGTGTCATAGAGAAATGCCCTTCAGCCCATCATGTCTGGGTCAGTCAAAAGCAACTACCAAACAATTTCAATCCCATTTTCCAGCACTTGGCCCATAGCCTTGTGTGTCTGGCCACTTTCTGCAGTACTTGACCTTGACACCTTTGGGATGTCGAGGTGGTTCCAGTGTGCAGTGGAGTCTGTCCAAACTGATCATCATGTGGTCTCAAAAGCTCCCTTGAGAACCCATGGCCCACAGTCTGAGACTTCGTGTGGAAATTCTCTCTGTACCAATTCACTCAGCATAAAGGAGTTTCCTGATGGGCCATTGCAGCACCCCATCTATTGCCTTGCCCTCATCAACCATCCAGACATAGAATCATACAACTATAGACCCATAAAAACCATAGAACCATAGAAAATAGGAGCAGGAGTAGACCATTGCACTCTTTCAGCCAACTCTGCCATTCATTCCGATCATGGCTGATCATCCAACTCAGTCCCCTGTTCCTACTTTCTTCATATACTTTGGGAACCCTTCAGCTGTAACAGCAATATCTAATTCCTTCTTGAAAACATTCAATGTTTTAGCTTCACTTGCTTTCTGTGGCAGAGAATTCCACATGCTCACCACTCTGTGTGTGAAGAGTTTTCTCCTCATCTCAGACTTAAATGGCCTATCATATCCTTAGACTGTGATACATTGTTTCTGGACTCCCCAGTCACCGGAAACATCTTTGCCGTGTTTACCCTGTCTAGGCTTGTTAAAATTTTATAGGATTCTATGAGATTCCCCTATTCTTCTCAATTCCAGTGAATATAGAACATAGAACAGTACAGCACAGTACAGGGCCTTCAGCCCTCGATGTTGTGCCAACCTTTTATCCTACTCTAAGATCAAACTAACCTACAGAACCTTCATTGTACTAACTTCCATGTGCTGATCCAAGAGTCACTTAAATATCCCTAATGTATCTGACTCTACTGTCACTGCTGGAAGTGCATTCCACATTCTGGATCAGTGGTGCTGGAAGAGCACAGCAGTTCAGGCAGCATCCAAAGTGCAGCGAAATCGTCGTTTAGGGCAAAAGCCCTCCTGATGAAGGGCTTTTGCCCGAAACCTCAATTTTACTGCTCCTTGGATGCTGCCTGAACTGCTGTGCTCTTCCAGCACCACTGATCCAGAATCTGGTTTCCAGCATCTGCAGTCATTGTTTTTACCCAGTGCATTCCACATACCAACCATTCGCTGTGTAAATACCCTATCTCTGACATCTCCCGTAAACCTTTCTCCAATCACCTTAAAAAATTAATCCCTCTCATGACAGCCATTTCCACCCTGGGAAAATGTCTCTGGCTATCCATTCGATCCATGCCTCTCATCATCTTGTACACCTCTATCAAGAAATTTCTCATCCTTCTTCACTCCCTCAACCTTTCTTTATAAGGCATGCTCTCCAGTCCAGGCAGCATTGTGATAAATCTCCTCTGTACCCTCTCTAAAGCTTCCACATCCTTCCTATAATGAAGTGACCAGAACTGAACACAATATTCCAAGTATGGTCTAACCAGGGCTTTATTGAGATGCAGCATAACGTCACGACTCTTATACTCAATCCCCCTTGTGAGAGGCCTTGCAAAGGTTGATGTTGCAAAAAACATAAGGCTGAGTCATGGGGGTGGGGGGGAATGTATGCTAAGCTAGATATGTTTGCATCCAAATAGTTATCTTGCTTCTGCAAAAATTGCAAGGCAGTATCATGAGGGTATATACCAAGAAATAAATAACCAAAAAGGGAGTTGGTCGACTGGTAGAAACAGATGTATTGACATGACAGTTGCAATTGTCACACACATAGGGAGTTAGTATGAACAAGATAAACAAATAAGACCAGTGTTGCGTCAGCAAAAGTAATAAGATCCAGCTATCAAGGCGGGGGCGGGAGGGGGGCAGGGTTTGCCCGCCAACAAAAGGCCACACACAGATGTGGTAAACCGATCAGATTATCAGCTGCACAGAGCAATGCAACTATCAGATATGAAATAAAAGGGGAGTACCGAGAGACTCAACTAAACTGTATAAATTGTAATGTAACCTCCTGATTGGGGTGCTACTTTATGGTCACCCAGCTTGCAAGACCGTATGAATAAAGACTGCTTCAGAATTTGACTCGGACTGAAATTATCAAACAGTGAGCTTTGTTTCTCACACTCTGCTCATGAAAGCCAACACACCATATGCCTTCTTAACAGCCTGACCAACTTGGGTGGCAACTTTGAGGGATCTATGGACGTGGACCCCAAGATCCTTCTGTTCCTCCACAATGCCTAGAATTCTGCCTTTAACCCTGTATTCTGCATACAAATTCAACCTTCACACTTTTCCAACTCTATCTGCTACTTCTCTGCCCAGTTCTGCATCATGTTAATGTCCAGTTGCAACCCACAACAGACCTCCACACTATCTATAATTTCACCAACCTTTGTGTCATTGGCAAAGTTACTAACCCACCATTCCACTTCCTCATCCAAGTCATGTATAAGAATCACAAAGAGCAGAGATCCCAAAATAGATCCCTGTGGAACACCACTGGTCACGGAGCTCCAGGCTGAATATTTTCCATGTATACCAACCTCTGTCTTCTATGGGCCAGCCAATTCTGTATCCAGGCAGACAGATTTCCCTGTATCCTATGCCTCCTTACTTTCTGAATGGGCCTACCATGGGGAACCTTATCGAACACCTTGCACTATCTTTATCAATGTGCTTTGTCAGTTCCTCAAAGAATTCAATAAGGCTTGTGAGGCATTTCCTGCCCCTCACAAAGTCATGCTGACTATCTCTGATCAACTAGACTTTCCCAAATAATCATAAATCCTGTCTGTCAGAATCCTCTCTAATAATTTGCCCACTACCGATGTAAAACTAACTGGTCTTTAATTCCCAGGGTTATTCCTATCCCCTTTCTTGAATAAGAGATTAACATTTGCCACACTCCAATCATCTGATACTATTCCAGATAGTCCTAATCAACTCAATTTCTCTTCGTACCTCAGTCCTGCCATCCCAGAAATCAGTCTGGTAAATAATGGTTGCACTGCTGCTGTAGTCAGAACATCCTAATTCAGAGAAGGTATAGAAACATAGAAACATAGAAAAATACAGCGGAGTACAGGTCCTTTGGCCCTCAATGTTGCGCTGACCCAAGCCCACCTAACCTACACTAGCCCACTAGCCTCCATATACCTATCCAATGCCCGTTTAAATGCCCATAAAGAGGGAGAGTCCACCACTGCTATTGGCAGGGCATTCCATGAACTCATGACTCACTGAGTAAAGAATCTACCCCTAACGTCAGTCCTATACCTACCACCCCTTAATTTAAAGCTATGCCCCCTCGTAATAGCTGACTCCATATGTGGAAAAAGATTCTCATTGTCAACCCTATCTGAACCCCTAATCATCTTGTACACCTCTACCATGTCACCCCTAAAACTTCTTTTCTCCAATGAAAACAGCCCCAAGTGCCTCAGCCTTTCCTCATACGATCTTCCTACCATACCAGGCAACATTCTGGTAAACCTCCTTTGCACACATTCCAGTGCCTCCACATCCTTCCGATAGTATGGCGACCAAAACTGCACACAATACTCCAGATGCGGCAGCACCAGAGTCTTATACAGCTGCAACATGACCTCAGGACTCCGGAACTCAATTCCTTTAAATTGCACAGTGTGCTGTTCTAGTTGTGGCATTTCATTCTGCTATTCGGGAGGTGACAAGCTCCCCTGGTGGGTGGCTGTCCATATCACAGCTCTTCCCTGCCTCTATTCATCTGGGAATCCAATGTGGAGGGTGTTGCTGCACACTCTGGAGTCCCCTGCAATAAAAGGTTGAATTAGTCCATGGTCCTAGTCTTTCTGGTTAACATGTTTACACTGGTTGTGGTTGAGCGTAGCATTGTTTCCACGACCTGAAGGGGTTGCTAATCAAAGCCCCATAATTCTGGTCTTTAGTCACCCAGTGTAGAAAGGTGGGGTGCAGGTACTCACAAGTGGCCATGAACAGATCCAGGCAGTGGGTAGTTAAGGGGGTCATTTGGCCTGGTTTTCAGCCTCTCATTCACAATCATCTCCATTCCCAAGAAGGTTGGAGAGGAGTCATCTGGTACTCACTGGCAGACCTAAAGGGCACCATACAGGGGCTGGAGGACACCATTACCTTCCAAAACACCAAATTCATTTGAAAGTAGTTTATTTTTGGACTTTTGATCTTTGTTGCAGAACCCCTTTAAAGGACTGGCGCTATTTAATCTGGTTTAATTGGGCTTACTTGAGTTAATTTGATTGAATTTTTAAAAAAATCTCCAAAAGCAGTAGTTCACTGGAGGTTTATTAGATTGACAGCTGTAATGAATGGATTGTGCCATGAGGAAAGGTTGGACAGATTGGGCTTGTTTCCACTGGAAGTTTAGAGAAATGAGGGGTTCTCCAGTTACATTTGTGCCTGGGTGTTTTTGGAGAAGGAGCACGCAGAGTCCGTCAATGCTCTCGATGCCTTTAGAGATGGGTGGGCACTGAGGGCAATACCATGCTTTATTTGCCCCTCCAACTCCATTTTGATTTAGTCCCTGCCCTCCCCCACACCACACATCTTTAATGGTTTGCATTGCCCTGAATGGGTTTTGTTTGTAAATATTGTAACAATATGTGCCTTTAAGAGAGATTTGTTCTGTTCTGGTACTCTTGAAGAGGGGTGCTGCAAACCTGATGCCCTGATGTCTACTCCATGAAAAGCAGAGTAAAGAGCTTTGGATTTTTTTCTAAATTAGACGATAGAAGCACGTGGAGTTCGGCTCACATAGACCCTGGGTTATAGTTTTGCTTTCAGTTGGTGGAGGATGTGTTTATGGGCTACTGCTATATTAGAACAGTTGATGAGTAACAGTTAAATAACATATTCGTCTTTTAAGAGAATTGGAGTCATATTAATTCTGTTTTTTGTTTATACTTTCACAGTAGTGTCAGAATAAAGTGTCTTTTGCTTAAAGCCTAGTTGTGTGACTGATCAGATCACATCCGGAGCACAGCATCTTACAGCAAATAAGATAAAGTCATGGCGATCTCCTTGATATATTGAGGGGTTTGGTCTGGTTCATAAAAATACTCAACTGTCTACATGGGTGTTTTCACTGGTGATGTTTATTGGTAAACAAAAAGCAAAACAGCAGCTGATGAACCTGAAAGATCCTATACAGACAGCAAGCAAAACTAATGTCATTTATAAAATACCATGCAAGACCTAAGTAATAAGAGGTAAATGTAGGAGAACGGGATCTGGGTGGGTTGCGCTTTGGCGGGTCAGTGTGGACTTGTTGGGCCGAAAGGCCTGTTTCCACACTGTAAGTAATCTAATCTAATCTAATCTAAACTGTAACGAACGCTACATTGGACAAACAGGCAGAAAACTAGACACCAGGATACATGAACATCAACTAGCCGCAAAACGATATGACCCTCTCTCACTAGTGTCCTTATATATAGATAAGGAAGGACACCACTTCGACTGGGACAACACATCCATCCTAGGACAAGTCAAAAAGACACACACACGAGAATTCCTAGGAGCATGACATTCCAACTGGAACTCGATCAACAAACACCTCAAGTTAGACCCCATCTACCACCCCCTGAGAAAAAGAACAGGAAATGACATCACCACGGGAAATGACATCACCAACTCTAAGAAACCCAAACATATAAATAGAAAGCAGGAATCATCAGCAGTGTTTCGCCTGGAGACCCACTGAAGATGTTACCTAGTAGGGGCAAAATGTCTGTAAATGAACCTTGCAGCTCAGTGAGCAAACCTACATCCAGAACCTCAACTTGAGATCCAAATCTTCTCAAAACTCTCTAAAAAGCATAGAAGATGGTGATTCTGGTTGTGGGCAGATAGCTCAGTTATGTGTGATAACATGTCTGGGTAGGATAAAACAAGAAGTGAGGACTGTTTAACATCCTGAATCATGGAGTCGGAGTGATATAGCACAGAAATAGACCCTTCGGTCCAGCCAGTCCATGCTAACCATAATTCCAAACTAAACTAGTTCCACCTGACTCCTCTTGGCCCACATCGCTCCAAAACTTTTCTTCTTTACATACTTATCTAACAGTCTTGTAAATGTTGTAAATATGTATCACCACATCCTCTGGAATTCATTCGGCACATGAATCATCCTCTGTGCAAAACATTTAGCCCTCATGTCTTTTTTTAAATCTGTCTCCTCACACTTTAAAAATATGCCCCTGAGTTTTCAAACACCTCGTCCTCAGGAAAAGACAGCTATCATTAACCCTATCTATACTCCTCATGGTTCTATAAGCCCCTGTCAGGTCAACTCTCAACCTTCTACACTGAAATAATGTATCCTCCTGTAGGTCAGGACAGAACCAGAGGGAAATGTTTAAAATTCAGAGTCGTTCTCGTGGGACAGGGACAAGGAGATTTTTTTTTCAGAGGATTGTGAGATTTTGGAACTCTCTGTGTCAGAGGGTGGGTGAGGAGCAGTCATGTATATGTTAAAGGTGGAGGTGGATAGAAAAGGGATAGGTGGGAATGTGGGATTCAAAACAAGTACAGAACTGCTCTGAATGAATAGCAGAGCAAGATCGAGGGCTGAGTGGCCTACTCCTGTTTTAATTGCATGAAAGATTACCTGATTATTTATAATCATGGTGATTAGATTAGATTCCCTACAGTGTGGAAACAGGCCCTTTGGCCCAACAAGCCCACACTGACTCTCTGAAGAATAACCACTCTGACTAATGCACCTAACACTATGGACAATTTAGCATGGCCAATTCACCTGGCCTGTACATCTTTGGACTGTGGGAGGAAACCAGAGCACCTGGAGGAAACCCACGTAGACACAGGGAGAATGTGAAAGCCCCACACAGACAGTCGCCTAAGGCTAGAATCAAGCCTGGGACCTTGGCACTGTGAGGCGGCAGTGCTAACCACTGAACCACGGCGCTGTCCATAATCTGGAGAGAAGAAATGAAAGATCACTTGGGCAAAGACCCTTTTGTGGCCCAGTGATAGTGTCCCTACCCCTAGACTAGGAGGCCCAGGTTCAAGTCCTCTCTGTTTAGGTGTGTGTAATAACATATCTGAATTGATTAGAAAACTGAATTAAACAAAAAAAAAATCAAACTTAGCCCCTGGCCCTCTTGTGCTGTGATGGTAATGTCTCTACTCTTAAAACTGGGAGGCCCAGGTTCAATACCCACCTACCCCAGATGTGTGCAATAACACCCCTGAAGGGATTGATTATATATAAAAATATGTTAATTTTTTTACAAAAAAGCAAGATCACTTGCCATTATTTCAAGGAAGGATAGAGCATTTCTCCCTCATGTCACAAGTAACATTTATCCCTCAACCAAAATCTCTGAAAACACATTATTTAAATGTCCTATGTTAGAGTGTTGTGAAGCACTTTGTAAACCATTGATGAATCAGAGAAGTCTATTCATAGCTGTAAGTAAAGAATGTAAAAGGCGCTATAGAAATCCGAGTTTGTTCTGTTGTCCCCTTTCCAACAGCTCTGTCTGTCTGACATCGTGTCAAAGCTTCTTCCTCAGATCTCAGATCCAGTCCTGAGCTTCAGAGTCACCAACAAATCTCTCTGGCAAAGAAACTGGCACACAATTCAACAGTAAGAGCAAAAGCTCTCATCAGATATCAGCACCAACTATTATAAAACAGCCAAAGAAAGAGACCATTCTGCCTATCTGTGCTGCTTTCAGCTAGAGCAATTTGGCAGATCCAGTTCCAGCCTTTTCCTTGTAGCCCTATAAACCAATCTGCTTCAGGAACTTATCAATTGAAGCATTGAATAGTAAACAAATGCAGCTATTTGACAATACCCCCATCTGGTAGATCGCCCCCAAGACACACACACCATCCTGACTTGGAACTATATCACTGTTCCCTAAGGTTGCCTTTCCTGGCAGATATTCACAGGGTAACATCATTCTGTGGACTTGGTTTTTCAACGCACATGACCACTGGCAGTTTGTAAAGCAGAGTTTGTTCCTGATCATTGACGGCACACTCTCTCCATAGGTAAGAGAAATGACAAAACGATAGCTTGTGACAGTGATGATATCAAACTGTGCACAGCATCAGTCACTGAGGATGATAATGAGTAAGCACTGCCCCCTACTGAAAAATTAAAACATTTTATAAAAATAGGTTGAGGCTATTTCCCTGGAATGAAGCAGTGGGTAAAATTGTCCCATCCTAGATAAGACGCCTTCAGGGAAACCTAATTGGGTGTGAATTCAAAATTCAGAATCCTTTGCAAAATTAAAAATCAATCTTTGTGGAGGCAGGGGCAGAAGCCTATTGGTACACATTTGCCAGTTTCCTAGAATGAAGTGCCCCTTCCCCTTTCAATTTGCCCCAGTTGGGAAGTAGGTGCATTCAGATAATCCATCTGGGGTAAATGTAAAGAGAAAAGGGCAAGGGGTGTGCACTTGCTGAGGTAGGGGCAGCCTGGTGTCTCAGTGGTTAGCACTGTTGCCTCCCAGTGCCAGGAACCCAGGTTTGATTCCTGCCTTGGGTGACTGCCTGTGTGGAATTTGCACTTTTCCCCCACCACCATGTCCATGTGGGTTTCCTCCGGGTGCATACGTTTCCTCCCACAGTCCAAAGATGTGCAGGTTTGCTGGTTTGGACATGCTAAATTGCCTCATAGTTCCAGGGGTGTGCAGGCTAGGTGGATTTACCAAGTTTAATATGGGGGTTGGAGGCTGGGTCTGGATAGGATACTCTTTGGAGGGTTGATGGGGACTTGATGGGCTGAGTGGCTAGCTTCAACACTGTAGGGATTCGAAGACTGATTCTAGGAGATCACAGAGAGTATTTGATGCCTCGTCTTTCTAGTGATATTGTTTACAATAATGTTTGTGATTGAGTTGCAGTGTGGGTACTGAGAGCAGCTCAACGGAGGAGGGAGGGAGGGTCAGTGGGTAAGACTGGGGCGCTGTCAAAGAACTGGTAGAGTATTGACAGCATAAAGTGGCTGTCATCCAGTCACTGCATGTACACTATCTAGTGCCAAGGCTGGCATTTAATTTTCCTATCTGACATTCCTCTGCACTGGCACATTGAGGCTGAGTAATGCTCCTGTGAGTGCCAGTTTACAGTGAGCAGCTCTTATCTCTATAGAGCACCCCTAGCCAAGCTGGCCCAGTACAGTTACATGGCATTTACCTGACAATGTGAAAAAGTTACTCAGATTTGTGCCATAAACAAAAAAATAGGAAAACTGAACTTCAACCACATACACTCGATCATCAGTAAAGTGATGGAAGGTGTCATCAACAGTGCTATGAATCAGAATCTGATCAGTTTGGGTTCTGGCATGGGCCCCAGCTATGCCTGTCTCTTCGTAGGATATGTGGAACAGTCCATCTTCCACAGCTACACTGGCACCACCCCCCATGTTTTCCTCCGCTACATCGATGACTGTATCGGCGCTACCTCGTGCTCCCACGAGGAGGTTTAACAGTTCATCAACTTTACCAACACCTTCCAACCCGACCTCAAATTCACCTGGACCATCTCAGACTTCTCCCTCCCCTTCCTAGACCTTTCCATTTCTATCTCGGGCGACCGAATCAACAAGGACATTTATTATAAACCGACTGACTCCCACAGCTACCAAGACGACACCTCCTCCCACCCTGCCCCCTGTATAAACGCCATCCCATACTCCCAATTCCTTTGTCTCCGCCGCATCTGCTCCCAGGAGGACCAGTTCCAATACCATACAATCCAAATGGCCTCCTTCTTCAAAGGCCGCAATTTCCCCCCAGACGTGATCGACGATGCCCTCCACCGCATCTCCTCCACTTCCCGCTCCTCCGCCCTTGAGTCCTGCCCCTCCAATCACCACCAGGACAGAACCCCACTGGTCCTCACCTACCGCCCCACCAACCTCCACATACATTGTATCATCCGTCGTCATTTCCCCCACCTCCAAACGGACCCCACCACCAGAGATATATTTCCCTCCCCTCCTCTATCAGCGTTCCGAAAAGACCACTCCCTCCGTGACTCCCTCATCAGATTCACACCCCCCCCACCAACCCAACCTCCACTCCCGGCACCTTCCCCTGCAACCGCAAGAAATGCAAAACTTGCACCCACACCTCCTCCCTTACTTCCCTCCAAGGCCCCAAGGGATTCTTCCATATCCGCCACAAATTCACCTGCACCACACACATCTGCATCCGCTGCACCCGATATGGCCTCCTCTATATTGGGGAGACAGGCCGCCTACTTGCGGAACGTTTCAGGGAACACCTCTGGGACAACTGGACCAGTTCTAACATGGAAGAAAGAGCTGAATTCCAGAGGTGAGGGGAGAGTAACAATCCTTGACATCAAGGCCACATGAGGGTACAAGGAGTCCTAGCAAAACTGGAATCAATGGATTTCAGGGACAAATTCTCTGCTGGTCGGAATTATATAAGAAGTTAGGAGGATTGTTATGGTTGTTGCAGGTTAATCATCTCAGCTCCAAGGCATCTCTACGGGATTTCCTCAGGGTAGTATCCTACGCTGAACTATCTTCATCTGCTTCATCAATGACCTTGCCTCCATCATTAGGTCAGAAATGGGGATGTTTGCTCTTGATTGCACAATGTTCAGCACCGTTCATGACTTCTCACATTCTGAAGCAGTTCATACACAGGCTACTCTGCCAGATCTCCTTTGTGAAAAATTGATCAGAGATTCTTAACATGACCTCTGAAAAAGAAAATTAAATTGGAGCACTGAGGTGATGGACTGGATGGCCTTCTGTACTGTTCAATGATCTCACCAACCTGTTCAAATGGTTTTGATGACATTACAAGTTCGGTATTTATACAATACTGTGTAAGGTTCATAATATAATATATAATAAGGTTCACAATATAATATTTCATTGTGGAGAACAATCATTTGTTAAGTCCGGGTCTTTTTTAATATGTAATTTCAGTTGTATCACATTGTGAACTTTTGCTATAAATCCTCTGTCTTACAATCTTATTCCCCACAATCACCTGACGAAGGAGCAGCACTCTGAAAGCTAGTGTTTCCAAATAAATCTGTTAGACTATAACTTGATGTTGTGTGATTTTTTAACTTTGTACACCCCAATCCAACACCGGCATCTCCAAATCATGAATATAATATTTATACAATATAAATGATTTGGATGAGAATTTAGGAAGTACAGTTAGTATGTTTGCAAGTGACACCAAAATTGATGGAATAGTGGCAGTTAATATGGTTGTCTAAGAGTAAAAAATGAGGTCTGCAGATGCTGGAGATCAGAGCTGAAAATGTGTTGCTGGTTAAAGCACAGCAGGTTAGGCAGCATCCAAGGAATAGGAAATTCCACGTTTCGGGCATAAGCCCTTCATCAGGACTGATTGTCTAAGAGTACAATGGGATCTTGATCAGCTGGGTTAATAGGCTGAGGAGTGGCAGATGGTTTAATTTAGATAAATGCGAGGTGTTGGTAAGACAAACTGGCCTGCATGGTGGATCAGTGATTAGCACTGCTGCCTCACAACACCAGGGACCTGGGTTCGATTCCACCCTCAGGTGACTGTCTGTGTCGAGTTTGCATATTCTCCCCGTGTCTGTGAGGTTTCCTCCTACAGTCCAAAAATGTGCAGGTTAGGTTGATTGGCTATGTTAAGTTATCCAGAGTGTGCAGACAAGGTGGATTAGAAATGGGAGGTGTAGGGGGATGAGTCTGGGTAGGGTGCTCATCAGAGGGAAAAATGTGGACTTGATTGACTGAATGGCCTACTTCTGCAGTGTGTCTACGATGAAACCAGTGCAGGACTTATACACTTAATGATAGGGCTCTGGGGAGTATTGTCAAATAGAGAGAGACATTGCAGGTACATAATTCCTTGAAAGTTGCATCACAGTAGACCACAGGGTGGTCAAGAAAGTGTTTGGTATGCTTGCTTTTGTTGGTCAGAGCTTGAGTATAGGAGTTGGGATGTCATGTTGGCTGTACAGAACATTGGTGAGGCCATTTTTAGAATACTGCATACAGTTCTGGCCACCCTTCTATAGGAGGGATATTATTAAATTGAAAAGTATACAGAAAAGATTTACAGGTACAGTACAGAGATGGAAAGTTTGAGTTATAAGGAGAGGCTGACTAGACTGGGACCTTTTCCCCTGGAGTATAGTAGGCTGAGATGTAGCTTGACAGAGGTTCATGTAATCATGAGGGACATGGATAGGGTGAATAGCCAAGGTCTTTTCCCTTAGGATAGCGGAGTCCAAAATTAGAGGGCATTGGTTTAAGGTGAGAGTGGAAAGATTCAAAAGGGACCTGAGAGGCAATTTCTTTCATATAGAGGTTGGTGCATATATCGAATGAGCTGCCAGAGGGATTACAAGGTGCAGATACAGTTACAACATTTGAAAGACATTTGGGAAGGTAAATGAATAGGAAGGGTTGAGAGGGATATTGTCCAAACAAAAGTAAGTGTTTAGTTTGGGAAAACTGGTCAGCATGGATGGGTTAGACTGAAGGGTCTGTTTCCATGCTGTATGACTCAATGACTCTATGGTGAGTGACGGGTCTATCCGGTACGGGTGTCCTTCTGCACTGCTCACTGAACCAAGGTTGATCTGGCCTCATGGTAATGTAGATTGATAGGTACAGCTGGAGTTTGGCTTGGATAAATGTGAGGTTATCTACTTTGTTCAAAAGAATGAAAAAAAAGTTATCTAAGTGAAGGGCAATTTCAAAATACTTTGATGCAGAGGGATCGGTGTGTCCTCATGCATGATTCACAACTCACTACTAAGCAGGTCAACAGGAAGGCAAATGGAATTTTGGCATTAATTGCTAATGAAACAGAATATAAAAGCAGGGAAGTGTTGCTGCAACTGTACAAAGCATTAGTGAGACTGTATTTTGAGTATTTCATACTATTTTGGTCATCTTACTTGAGGAGGGATGTAGTTATACTGGAAGCAGGTATTCACTGGATTGATTCCAGAAGTGTGAGGTTTGTCTGATGAAGAGAGATTGATCAGTTTAGGGATCTCCTCGCTGGAACAATGAGAGGCGATCTCGTTGAGGTACAGAAGATTCTAAAAGGGGACTGACAAAGTAGATGGACAGAGAATGTTTCCCCCGTGTGGGACAATCTAGAATGAGAGGTCATAATTTGAGGATGAGGGGTAATAAATTTAATACAGAGGTGGGAAGTAAAATTTCCTGAGTAAGTCTAAGGAATGGATTTTTAATTAGTAACGGGTTGAAGGATTACGGAGGGTGGGCAGGAAAACAGAGATGAGGCCAAGATGAGATCAGCCATGATCGTATCAAATGGAGTAGCAGTCCTGAGGGGCTGAATGGCATCATCCTGCACCTGGTTCGTATATTTTAATATAATCAGTGGGAGGTCCCTTGCCCATGTTTGACTGGATACCATGAGACTCCAAAGGGTCTGGAGTCAATGCTGAAAACTCCTTGGGAAAATCCTTCCAGGACATATTTACAAGGATGATATAAGATGCTACGTGAGTCTATCTATCATATATTTATATATCTTACGAACTGAAAAGTAATGGCAAGCTGGATATCTTTTATCTTCAAAAACCAGGTGGATGTTTGACCCAAATCATGGCGTTTAAATTAAGAAATGTTTTGATTGTTTCCTCTTGTGGGGAAGGGCACATGCAAAAGGTCATTGACATGAGATCATCACCAAGAAATCCATTTGGGAATTCAGGAGAAGCTTCTTTCCTTGGAGAATGGTCAAAATGTAGAACTACTTACACAGACGAAGGTGCTGGAGCAGGTGGGAAGCACGGTGGCTCAGTGTTTAACAGAGCTGCATCACAGTACCAGGTACCCGGGTTCGATTCCAGCCTCAGGCAACTGGTTGTGTGGAGTTTGCGCATTCTCCCCCTGTCTGTGTGGGTTTCCTCTGGGTGCTCCGGTTTCCTCCCATAATCCAAAGATGTGCAGGTCAGGTGAATTGGCCATGCTAAATTGTTCAGGGGTGTGTACGTTAAGTGCATTAGTCAGGGATAAATATAGGATAATAGAGTAGGGGAATGGATCTGGGTGGGTTACTCTTCAGAGGGTCAGTGTGGACTTATTGGGCCAAAGGGCTTGTTTTCACACTGTAGGGATTCGATCTATAATGAGAATTGGGGGGGAAAGCAAATAGTATCAATGCAATTACGGATATTTACCAAATTGTATCCATGAGAGCAGATCATGATGTGAGTTTAAGTGAGGAAAGATGGAAGAAAGCAACAGAGGAGCACAAGCACCAGCATGGACAGGTTATTCAGCCTGGCCTCTCTCTGTGGTATACACTCTCTATTGTACTCATCCACTCAAATGTTAGCCAGGAAGTCCCCACAGTGGCTGGGGGTTTCTCGCTCCATTGTTTCCTAAGTGCCTCTCCCTGCAGGAGATTGTGTGGCTGGTTAGCAGGGGAAGGAAGTTGCTAGTCTGAGATCAGTAGAAGTACAGGCTCAATAGCTTGGCCATTCTTTTCAAAGTTGCTTTCAACCATTCACTCTGGGAAGAGGAAGAGCACCACCAACTCTGATTGGACACATTCTTGAAAGTTTTATCACACGACAGACACCCCTCACCCAATTACAGGTGCCCCCCAGGTCCATTGTTGCTCCATTTTGTACACCAATAGGAACACAAGTCAACTCTCCATTATCCAATTGGAGAATCCTTTCTTGTCAGCTGTCAGTTTCAAACACAGCTCTGATATTTTTTCATTAAATAATAAATAAACGTACTGCAAGGAATCAAAAATGTCTGTTGTCCTTATGACTTTTCTCCTGGGATTTGCTCACAGCAGTCTCCTGGTCTTTCTTGTTCCTCAACACTGCAGAATAATCCAGGATTGTTGACACTCTGTGAAGGGGGTTGGAATTACAGGGCCGTGGTTTCCCAACATTCCCACACTTTAAATCCAACCTGCTGTTGGCTTCCTGCCTGTTACGGGTTTAACTGCAGGTCTGTGAGTAAAACAGGAAATGGGACTTTATGGAATTAGCCGCTGTGCATTGGAAAGGGCCAACCCTGCAATAAAACTCTCTGCGTTTCCCTTAATTATCATTTCCAGACAGCTCTGTCGTTCACTTCAAATACTTAGTCTTGACCGACATAAATCTCTTGTGGGAAGAGGTCCTTGTTGAGCTAATTTCTGGAAAACTCTTCCCAGTAACAGTAAACAGCCCCACTTGTGAAGGGTTCACAGCCTCCAGAGATGGCAACACATGCTACAGAGACAGAAGAGGCTTTTGTTGTGATTTGGGCTTGCTGCACAATGAAGGATGACTTACATTTATGTAGCACCTCTTGCTGCATCACGACTTTACAGCCAATGATGTTTTATGCAGGCTTGCCACTTTTGCAGTAAGAAACAAAGAGTCACTTTGCACATGGCAAGCTCCCACACACAATGACCTTGACCAGAGAACTGATTAAAAGCAAAATACTGTAGATGCTGGAAATTTGAAACTGAAACAGAATTTGCTAGAGAAACTCAGTAGATCTCATAGCAACTCTAGAGAAGGAAACAGAATTAACATTTCAACTCTGGTGATTCTTCTTCAGAACTGAAAGGAGTTTGAAAATGATGTTTTTTTAAATAATTTAGACAGATACGGAAAAGGAGCAAGGGGAACAGATGATGTGGAATACTAGTGCAAAAAACAAAAGATTTGCTAACTGAGATGAAAGAGAAATAAAAATGTAAAATTGCTGTCAATTAAGATGTGAAAGGGAGATAATACATTGTCTATACTGAGAATAACATAAACAATGTACAAACAAAGCCATTATGCATGAGAATAATATAGAATCCTTACAGAAAGAGGCCATTCAGCCCAGCAAGTCTGCACTGACCATCCAAAGGACATCCAATATCCCCTCCTACATAACCTGCATGGGGTTTTTACCCTGGCTAACTCACACATCCTTATATACTGTGGGCAATTTGGCATAGTTCTGGCAGGAAACCAGAGCACCCAGCGGAAACTTACACTGGGAGAATGTGCAAACTGCACACAGACAGCCAAGACTGGAATCGAACCCAGGAACCACTGTGAGGCAACAGTACCAATCACTGAGCTGCCAGAGTGTGTGAAAGAATGTGTGTGTGAGAGTTTGTATGCATGCAAGAAAAAGTGTGTATTTATGAGTCCCTGTGTGTGTGAGAGTGTGTGTGTATGTATGTGAGAATGTGTGTGAGTCTAACTGCGAGTGCGTGAGACCGTCTAAGTGTGTGTGATGTGTATGTAAGAGTATGTATGCATGAGGTGGAGGCCTGGAAGAATGTAATAAAAGTGGAGGACCACCATCATACAGTCAGGCTCTGAAGTCAAGGAATCTAATGTTGAGTTATAAAGGCTGCGATTTGCCATATTCTCCCCTACACAACTTAACTTTCTCCCATTTCACATCTTTTTTCTTTCACCACAATTCACCACACTCCTTGTTACAGGGTGTGTCTCTCTGCCACAGTGAATCTGAGATCCCTCAATTATATTCTGGTTATTGTTGGGAATATAACTGTTCTAGCTGATATTGATTTTCACTAAGGTTCAATCTTTGACTGTAAATGATAAATTCGTCAATGTTAACTATTAGTAGTCAGAACGCACAGGTTATCTGACAAACACACCAGAAAATCACACAGCTGTCTGTAACTGGTTTCACGTCATAGAAACATAGAATCACACGGCTCAGAAGAGGCCAAAAACAGAAATTGCTGGATAAGATGCCCACCAAGTCAGCGCCATCAAAACTATACCACCACCTACACGAGTCTCACTTTCAGCATTTGGCTCATAACCTTTTATGACATTTCAAGTGCTCATCCAAGTACTTTTTAAAGGTTATAGGGTTTCCTGCCTCAACTACCCTCCAAGACAGTGCATTCCAAACTCCCACCACAAAATGGGTGAAAAAGATTTTCCTTAGATCCCCTCTCTAAACCTCTTGCCTTTCATTTTAAAATTATGCTCCCTTGCTATTGACCTTTCAACTAAGGGGAGCAACCTCTTCCTATTCACGCTGTCCGTGCCCGAATAACTTTAAACATTTCAATTTTAAACAACTCAGTCAGATCCCTCTTCAACCTTCTCTGCTCTGAAGAAAACACTCAAGTTTATCCAGCCTCCCTTCATAGCTGAAATGATCCATCCCGGGCAACATCCTGGTGAATATTACTGTGCCTCTTGCAAAGAACTGAATTGAACCCGGAGAAGAAGATTGATGAACAGAAGATCCTGAGTTACAAAAGAAATGCCTCAAAAAGTCCTGCGCAAAGGTGCTATTGAACTGTGTTTCGCTAGTACTTTTCCCTCAATCTACAAAACCATTTTAAAAATTTGTTTGTATGCAGTATTTGTGTAGGTGCTTCAAAAGGGGCTTAGATTTCCAACTAGTGGAGTTAAATGTTGATAATTCATAGTACAGATTACCTCTGGCTAAGTCCTATTTATTTGTAATAAACAGTAGTTCATGTTAAGTACAAAAAACCTAGTCAGTGTTTGCTATTAACCTCATTCCATCAGAGAGGCAAATAGGGGAAATTATGTACTTTGGTTAAATCTCAGGAGCAGTGTGACTCAAGAATCATTGGCACATCCTAAGTGTGTTTTAACAAACAATTAGAGGCTCTTGACCAGCATTATTCTGAAACAAAGACAACAAGGACTTGGGTATGATGTCAGTAAGTGATAAAAGTGAAGAAAACACCAAGTCTCCAACTGCAAACAAGAAACGCCTTTAGAATTTGTCCAGAACTTCCTACAAGTAGCAGAATTATCCCTGAGATTCTTAACTGAAACTACGAAGGCCAAGTTAGTTGAGTTGGCAAGTAATTTTGGAATGAATTTGCCTGCTAAAAGTAAGGAGGAAAATATATTTGCTGGGCTAACACAGTATTTGGTTTTAGGAGAAATACACAAAGGATAAGATGCTCCAAGGTATTGAAAGATCAGAATTGGGTGACATTGCATTCCAGTTAAAGCAGTTTAAACTATAACAGCTAGAGATGAAATTCCAAAGATGGCTAAAGACTGTGCTGGCAGACTGAGGGCATTGTGGAATTTCCCTTGTAACCTGTAAATAGTTGCAGAGATTTAATAAACATGTTTCCTGCAATTCTCTAGTGCCACTACTCCTGAGGCCAGAACAAAATTTAAGGGAGCTGGCTATCTCATCTTCACTATACCACACAGATCCTGGAGGTGTATAGACCGAGAAGATATTGATGGCAACATATACAACATAGCATTTACCTTCCCAAGAAAATATGGTGAGCAATGGTGGTGATCTGAAGGGAAAATGAAGACTCGTACAGGGAGACCGACACATGCAACATAGTAAGCAGTACTGTGAAGATCACCAGTACAGATCTGAAGATATGATGAATCTGAAGATGCATCAACACTGAAGAATGATTGAAAGAGTGTCAGACTTGGGAACAGAAGAAATATGCCGCTTCGAGTGACAGAACTCCTGAGTTTGAATATAGCCAGTGATTGAATAGAAAATGGAGATTGAATGAGTCAAATCTAAAAATCCTTGGCCCAAAAGGGAAAACGTTACACGGTACAGTAATTTGGGTTAAAAGGACAATCATTTTTTAAAAATAAATCACACCTGGACCTGACCAGGTAGTCACAGAGGGAGTTGTCGTTATGGAAGGTGGAAAGGGGTGGGCAGGGAAATATATTCCTGGTGGTGGGGTCCGTTTGGAGGTGGCAGAAATGTCGGCAGATGATATGGTTAATGCGAAGGTTGGTAGAGTGGAAAGTGAGGACAAGGGGGATCTGTCCTTGTTATGGTTGGAGAAGTGGAGTTTGAGGGCGGAGGTGCAGGATGTGGATGAGATGCGTTGGAGAGCATCTTCAACCATGCGGGAAGGGAAATTGCTGTCTTTAAAGAAGGAGGCCATCTGGTGTGTTCTGTGGTGGAACTGGTCTGCCTGGAGCCGGAGGAATTGGGAATGCGGGATGACATTTTTGCAGGAGGTAGGGTTGGAAGAGGTGAAATCAAAGTAGCTATGGGAGTTGGTGGGTTTGTAAAAAATGTCAGTGTCAAGTCGGTCATCATTAATGGAGATGGAGAGGTCCAGGAAGGGGAGGGAGGTGTCAGAGATAGTCCAGGTAAATTTAAGGTCAGGGTGGAATGTGTTGGTGAAGTTGATGAACTGCCCAACCTCCTCGCGGAAGCAGTCATCAATGTAGCAAAGGAAGAGGTGGGGACCAAATGAGAAAATGCTGGAAAATATCATCAGATCTGGCAGCATCTGTAAGGAGAGAAAAGAGCTGACGTTTCAAGTCGAACTGACCCTTTGTCAAAGCTAGGTGGGAATAGTGCCGGTGTAACTACGGAAGATGGACTGTTCTACATAGCCGACAAAGAGACAGGCTTAGCTGGGGCCCATTCGGGTGCCCATGGCTACCTCTTTGGTCTGGAGGAAGTGGGAGGATTCGAAGGAGAAATTGTTGAGGGTGAGGACCAGTTCAGCCAAACGAATGAGAATGTCGGTGGAAGGGTACTGTTGGGGACGTCAGGAGAGGAAGAAATGGAGGGCTTGGAGGTCCTGGTCATGGCGGATGGAGTGTAGAGGGATTGGATGTCCATGGCAAAGATGAGGCGTTGGGGACCGGGGAAACAGAAGTCTTGGAGGAGATGGAGGGCATGGGTGGTGTCCCAAACGTATATGGGGAGTTCCTGGACTGGGGAGAGAGAACAGTATTGAGGTACGTGGAGGTGAATTCAGTGGGGCAGGAGCAGGCTGAGACAATGTGTCGGCCAGGGTGGTCAGGCTTGTGGAACTTGAGAAGGAGGTAGAACCGGGCAGTGCGGGGTTCTCGGACTATGAAGTTGGAAGCTGTGGGTGGGAGATTGTCCTGAGGTGATGAGGTTTTGTATGGTCTGGGAAATTACAGTTTGGTGAGGATGGTGGGGTCATGGTCGAGGAGGCAGTAGGAGGAGGTGTCTTCGAGTTGGTATCTGGCTTCAGCAGTGTAGAGGTCAGTGCGCCAAACTACCACTGCATCTCCTTTATCTGCTGGTTTGATGGTGAGGTTGGGATTGGAGCAGAGAGAGTGGAGGGCTGCATGTTGTGAGGGTGAGAGATTGGAGTGGGGGAGGGGTATAGACAGTTTGAGGCAATTAATGTCTTGGCGGCAGTTGGAAATGAAGAGATCAGGGGTGGGTAATAGGTCAGCTCGGGGTCTCCAGGTGGAAAAAAATACCTCCAAACGGACCCCATCACAAGAGATATATTTCCCTGCCCACCCCTTTCTACTTTCCGCAAAGACCGTTCCCTCCGTGACTACCTGGTCAGGTCCACACCCCCCCAACAACCCACACTTCCATCCTGGCACCTTCCCCTGCCGCTGCAGGAATTGCGAAAACTGCGTCCACACCTCCTCCCTCACCTCCATCCAAGGTCTCAAAGGAGCCTTCCACATACATCAAAGTTTTACCTGCACATCTCCCAAAAAAAATGTCATTTATTGTATCCATTGCTCCCGATGCGGTCTCCTGTACATTGGAGAGACTGGATACCTCCTCACAGAGCACTTTAGGGAATGTCTCCAGGACACCCACACCAATCAACCCCAATGCCCAACATTTCAACTCCCCCTCCCACTCTGCCGAGGACATGCAGGTATTGGGCTTCCTCCACCATCGCTCCCTCACCACTCGATGCCTGGAGGAAAAACGCCTCATCTTCCGCCTCGGAGCACTTCAACCCCAGGGCATCAATGTGGACTTCACCAGTTTCGTCATTTCCCCTCCACCCACCTCACCCTAGTTTCAACCTTCCAGCTCAGCACTGTCCTCATGACCTGTCCTACCTGCCATTCTCCCTTCCCACCTAACCTCTCCACCCTCCTCTCTGACCTATCACCTCCATCCTCACCCCCATTCACCTATTGTACTCTTTGCAACCTTCTCCCTAGTCTCACCCCCCCACCCTCACTTATCTCTCCACCCTGGAGGCTCCCTGCCTCCATCCCTGATGACGGACTTTTGCCCGAAACGTTGATTTTCCTGCTCCTCTGATGCTGCCTGACGTGTTGTGCTTTTCTAGCACCACTCTGACCTAAACATTTGTCGTGTTCTTCAGCCTACTGCTTGTCTACCTTGTATTTTGTCAAGCTGATATTTATATTAATTGTAAATTTCATTAAGATACTGGAACAAGTGCAGAAATATTATCTAAAGGTGTAAGCAGTACATGGTCCAGAGGGTAAATACCTTATTTTTAGATGCATCAGGACGCACCAAATCTTTATGTAATTCATGACCAAGAATTCTCTCTCCTCAGCAAAAAGGCACACATTTACCTCAATCTGACTCAAAGGTTAGACAACACAAGGTAGAGAATTCCTTTGAAAGGGACTATCTCCATTTATTCGAAAGGTTAAGAATGTTAAAATGAGACTGAATTACATGGAAGGAAGATGTTAAACTCTGATGCTTCATAAACCAAGAAAATACTACATCCCTTCCTTACAGAAGTTGAGAACAAATCCATGGAATTGACAATAATGGGTTAATTTCCCATATCATAAAAGCAATATCGGCACAGTGGCTCAATGGTTAGCACTACTGCCTCATAGTTGAAAAGTGTGGTGCTGGAAAAACACAACAGGCCAGGCAGCATCCGAGGAGCAGGAAAATCTTAACCTACTGCCTAATAGTACCAGGGACTTGGGTCCACTTCTACCTTTTATCTCTCCAACTCCGAGGCTTCCAGCCTGATTCCTGACGAAGGGCGCCTGTCCGAAATGTCAATTTTCCTGCTCCAACCTGCTGCCCAACCTGCTATATTTTTCCAGCACCACTCTAATTTTGACTCTAATCTCCAGCATCTGCAGTCCTCACCCTTGGGTGATTGTCTGCGTGAGTTTCCTTTGGGTGCTCCAATTCCTTCCCACAATCCAAAGGTGTGCAGGTTAGGTGGATTAGCCATGGGAAATTACTGGGATAGAATGGTTCTGGATGGAATCCTCCTTGGAGGGTCAGTGTGGGCTCAAATGGCCTACTTCCATGCTGTAGGGAGTCTATTGTTCTATGAACAGTTTGGACATGATTACTGTACACAAGCCTAATGATATTATTGGAACTTATGTTGACCTAATACGAGGTAGTGATGAAAGGAATTCACCCTCCTTCATGGTTGACAATATTGAAACTGTCCAAGAGCAGAGTTTCATAAAACTCAAGATAAATTGCAGATTCTGGCCAGTCCCATTAGATATGAGCAATCGCACTACCCATCACATTTATAAACCCTTTTGGAAGCTTTTGTCTTTACAGATTACCTTTGGAATTACATCTGCTCTTGTGATTTTCCAGTGAACTATGGTAAACATGATCTTCACAAATTCCCCCACCACATGAATTATGTACCTATCCGTGGCTCAATAGTTGAAGAGCATGGTCAGACAGTGTGCGCTGTATTTAAGCATCTATATTGCGAAGGATTCATGCTTCACGACAAGAAGAAGCTGAATAAGTAATATTGAGAACTGAAGGGAGTAGAGAAAGGGTAGTCTGTGCTGACAGCAACCCATATCATGCGATAATAGGCTTGAGAGTGGGTGAAACTGGGTCACTCATATAATGCGATGATGGATCTGGGAGTAATGTACTAAAAGCAACCTAGGTCATAACAGGACTGGGAGTGGGTGGGCAAAAGTATGGAAGGATGGAAGTAATCGAACTTGATGCTGAGTCCCAGAGGCTGTACGGTTCCCAAGCAGAAAATGAGATGCTGGTCATTTATATGTTTTGAGATGGCTTGTGAAACAATGAGGAAAGATTATTGCAGAATTTTTCCCAGTTAAGTTGTAACATTATCTAAGGAAGGTTAGAGAATGGAAAACCTGCTCTAACTCGCAAGTAACTATTAAACTGAACCCCTGACTCACCAATGACCCCTCCCCCCATGACTAGATCCCTAAGCCCTGGCCCACCCGAATACTCCCAGGCTTGGATCTTGCCTGCCAGACCAGACAACTGTCTGATACCCCTGTCCTACAACCTGACTGCCTCCTCACCCTCATTAAACACATTAACTAACTTCAAATGTGACTCATTGTATTGGCACTATGAAAACGAGAAGGATTAGGAAATGACAGGGTTCATTAGGATTGATGGGTTCATTAACATTTTCCTTGTGCTTTGAATTTTGTGAGCAGGCACCATGCAACTGCATCCAGTAAGCATGAACTCAAACCTGTGTGGTAATATTAAGTTTATATTGTCTATTTCCAATCTCTCAAGAGCATTTCATCAGAGAGTAGTAAGGATATGGAATGCTTTGCCTGCATCGCCAAGTTTAAGTGCATTTAAGTTGTCATTGGACAGGCAAATGGATGTACATGGAATAGTGTAGGTGGGATGGGCTTCAGATTAGTATGACGGTATTAGTATTAGGGCGGTGCAACATCGAAGGCCAAAGGGCCTGTACTGCGTTGTAATGTTCTATGTTCTATGTTCTAATATCAAAGACAATGTAAGAGAAGATGTGCAAACAAAAGTTCGAATGGGGCAAAGCCTTCAGTTTTGCAAGGGCTGGTTTGAAATGACAGCTATACAGAGTTCTTGTGTGACATCTCATTTAGGCAGCTCAAAGGAGTTTGGACACTCTCTCTGCAATGTTTGGGTTACACAGCTCTCCAATAAAACGGAGTGGCTGACTTGATGTTGTGGGAGATCTGAAGATCTGATGCTAGGAGCAGCTGAGCCTGCCAACTTCAGTGCCCATGTTCCTAGGCCACATGCCAAGGCTTCACCAGGGAAGAAAGCCACTAGGGCCAACCTCAAGCCAACGTCGCAATGGCTTCAACCGTGCATGAAAGATAAACGATTTCCACCCCCATGAGAGAGACTTTGCTTCATCATATGCCTTCAAGATATCCAAAGCATCTGCCAGATGGTCAGCAGTGTTGCCTCACAGTACCAGGGACATGGATTCAATTCCAGCCTCGAGGTACAGTGTGGTGATTTCCCGTTCTCCCCATGTCTGCATGAATTTCCTCCCACAGTCATTCAGGTTGATTGCCCATGCTAAACTGTCTCATGGTGTGCAGGTTAGGTGGATTAGCCATTTAAGTGCAGGGTAATGAGGATACGGTAAGAGGCTGCACCTGGGTCTGGGTTGGGTGTTTTTCAGAGGGTTGGCACAAACTTGATAGGCAGAATGGCCTCTTTCCACATCAGAGGGATTCAATGATATCCCCCATTGAAAAAGAATGGGTATGGAGACTGAGGAAAGGGGAAGGTGTGGTAAAGAGGGAAGAGGAAAGGGAGAGAGAACAGTGGACAGTAAAGGGTTAATTAAATGTTTTGTTGCTGAACATATGCTTAAGGAGACTTATCAGAGTGCTATCAGATCACTTGGAACTGGAAACTGAGTCTGTAAGGTTTCTTTTATCTTCCTTGACTAGTAGATCATGTAGATATTTTCCTAATCAACCTACTCAGAAATGTTATGACAAACTCCAGGAACAGGTAGAACTTGAATTGGGCCTTCTGACTCAGTGGTAGGGACGCTGCCACTGCACTACAAGTACCCAACTTACTGTCTCTCTCCTATCTTTCAGTTTGAGAAATCCTGTTAATGATCACTCACCGGGGTGTAGGTCTGATCCTCCCACCTGCTGGCAGAGCTACAGGACTGGAGGCAAGCATCAAGAGGAACTCAGCAGTGGTCCAGCATAGTGAGTGATGGTCAAGGCCGGTCCAGAGACGTGGACTGAGGGGGGAAGGATACAAAGAGCAGATTGCTGCTCACCACAGATCTAGTACAAATATTCAATGATAAAGCCACAAAGTGAACAGATGCCCTAACATCAAATGTGACAGAGGAATGTAGGAGTGTTCAAACAAAAGTGAGCACCTACAAAGCTCTCTATCTACAGGCTAGTAAAAGTATCATAGACCAGCAATCAGCAACTGTCATCCTAATCCGCCAATGTGTTCACCTTCCAAATAATTAATAAGATGGTACATGCATGGCACACATCGTCTAAGAGAGCCAGGGATTCAGCTCTCAGTAGGATGAGGCTGTGGTGGTGGGGGAGTTAGGTATTGGATGAAAACCATAATGGATTATAAAGTGAACAGCTTGTGAGATGGGTAGACTTCAGAGAAATGCAGAGTAAAGGTTTAGCAGTATATTAATTCTAATAACATTTCTGAGCATGTGTAAAAGATCTAGGATATAGCAACATCTTTAGGGCAGGCATGGTGGCTCAGTGGTTAGCACTGCTGCCTCATAGTGCCAGGGACCTGAGTTTTATCCAAGCCAGGCAACTGTCTGTGCTGAAAATGTGTTGCTGGAAAAGCGCAGCAGGTCAGGCAGCATCCAAGGAACAGGAGATTTGACGTTTCGGTCATAAACCCTTCTTCAGGAATCCTGAATCCTGAAGAAGGGCTTATGCCCGAAACATTGAATCTCCTGTTCCTTGGATGCTGCCTGACCTGCTGCGCTTTTCCAGCAACACATTTTCAGGTAACTGTCTGTGCTGAGTTTACACATTCGCCCCATGTCTGTGTGGATTTCTTCAAGGTGCTCTGGTTTTCTCCCACAGTCCAAAGATGTGCAAGTTGGATGAATTGGGCATGCTGAATTGCCCATAGTGTCCATGGATGTGTAGGCTAGAGGAGGAGGATTCAGAAAGATGGAAGGAGAGATTGAGAATAAAGAGGGATAATGGAGAATAAGGGAATGGAAGGAAAGGGAGGAAGAGGGACCAAGAGATAGAAAGCAGGAGACAATTACCGTAATGACACCAAATAATTCAGAGGGCCAGACTAACACTCCGGGGACATGGGTTTAAATCCTCCTACATCAGCCGGTGGGATATATCTTTGATTTCTACAAATCTGGAATTCAAAGTCAATCTCAATGATGATGATTATGAAATTGTCTTTGAATTTTGGTCTGGTTCATTGATCTCCTGTTAGGCAAATCAATCTGCCATCCTTACCAGGTCTAGGCTTACATGTGACAATGTGGTTGCCTCTTAACTGCTCCCTGATATTATCTAGGAAGCTACTCAGTTCAAGGGCAATTAGGCATGGGCAAAAAAAATGCTGGTCTCGCCAGTAATGTCCGTATCCCATGAAAGAATGAGGACAGAACATTCCCTCTTTGTTCCTGAAAGCAGACGTTAGGACTGACTATGGGTACAGAGGCAATACAGTGTGCTTCTGAATCAATCTGCTGATACAGAGCCTTCAACATTCCTAAGGTCCTGGGAGTGTTGCTGATTAGATTAGATTACTTTAGATTAGATTACTTACAGTGTGGAAACAGGCCCTTCAGCCCAACAAGTCCACACCGACCCGCCGAAGCGCAACCCACTCATTCCCCAACATTTACCCCTTACCTAACACTACGGGCAATTTAGCGTGGCCAATTCACCTGACCCGCACATCTTCAGACTGTGGGAGGAAACCGGAGCACCCAGAGGAAACCCACGCAGACACGGGGAGAACGTGCAAACTCCACACAGTCAGTCGCCTGAGTCGGGAATTGAACCCGGGTCTCAGGCGCTGTGAGGCAGCAGTGCTAACCACTGTGCCACCGTGCTGAACAAAGAGATCTTGGAGTGCAGGTTCATAGTTCTTCGAAAGTGGAGTCGCAGGTAAATATAATAGTGAAGAAGGTGTTTGACATCCTTTTCTTTATTGGTCAGAGCATTGAGTATAGGACTTGAGAAGTCATGTTGTGGTTGTGAAGGATTTTGGTGAGGCCACTTTTGGAATACTGTGTATAAATCTGGTCTCTTTCCTACTGGAAGGATGTTGTGAAACTTGAAAGGGTTCAGAAAAGATCGGGTAAAATATGAGGTCTGCAGATGCTGGAGATCAGAGCTGAAAATGTGTTGCTGGTTAAAGCACAGCAGGTTAGGCAGCATCCAAGGAATAGGAAATTCGATGTTTCGGGCATAAGCTCTTCATCAGGAATGAGGAGAGTGTGCCAAGCAGGCTAAGATAAAAGGTAGGGAGGAGGGACTTGGGGGAGGGGTGATGGAGATGTGATAGGTGGAAGGAGGTCAAAGTGAGGGTGATAGGCCAGAGTGGGGTGGGGGCGGAGAGGTCAGGAAGAAGATTGCAGGTTAGGAGGGCGGTGCTGAGTTGAGGGAACTGACTGAGACAAGGTGGGGGGAGGGGAAATGAGAAAACTGGAGAAATCTGAGTTCATTCCTTGTGGTTGGTGGGTTCCCAGGCGGAAGATGAGGCACCGCCCTCCTAACCTGCAATCTTCTTCCTGACCTCTCCGCCCCCACCCCACTCCGGCCTATCACCCTCACCTTGACCTCCTTCCACCTATCACATCTCCATCGCCCCTCCCCCAAGTCCCTCCTCCCTACCTTTTATCTTAGCCTGCTTGGCACACTCTCCTCATTCCTAATGAAGGGCTTATGACCGAAACGTCAAATTTCCTATTCCTTGGATGCTGCCTAACCTGCTGTGCTTTAACCAGCAACACATTTTTAGTTCAGAAAAGATCGACAAGGATGTTGCCAGGGTTGGAGGGTTTGAGTTATAGGGAGAGGTTGAATCGGTTGGGACTGTTTTCCCTGGAATGTTAAAGGCAGAGGGCTGACCTTATAAAGGTTTATAAAATCATGAGGGGCTTGCATAGGGTAAATAGACAAGTTCTTTTCTCTGGGTTGGAGGAGTCCAGAACTAGAGGGCATAGGTTTAGGGCAGGAGGGGAAAAATTTAAAGAGGATCTAAGCAAAGGATGGTGCCTATATGGAATGTGCTGCCGGAGTAAGTGGTGGAAGCTGATACAATTCTAACATTTAAAAGGTGTCTGGATAGGTATATGAATAGAAAGGGTTTAGAGGAATATGGACCAAGTGCTTGCAACTGGGACTAGATTAATTCAGGATATCTGGTCGGTATGATTGAATTGGACTGCAGGGTCCGGTTCCATACTATACATCTCTATAACTCTATCCATTGCAATTGTGCAACTGAACAACCAGCAGCCAATCAGCTTTCCTGCTGCTGTATGCACTTGGAGAATTGCTGCTCCATTTTTCTAAAGATCACATGAAGTCCGTGGGAATATGCCAATGAGATGGAGTTGCAGGAATAGTCTGTGAATGACATTGTGTCACTTGGAATGTAGGGGATTTCTGGGAATGTTGTAATAAGAGCAAAGAGTACACAAGGATGTTCTTAGAACATGGTCAACTGAATCAAGAGATTCACAACTCTTCCTTCCCACAAAGACACAGAAAATACATATTAGCACAACCATTGGGGACACACAGTTTGTATGTAGATTGCACAGAAATTACACAGGGATCAACATGGTGTGTGTGTGTGTGTGTGTGTGTGTGTGTGTGTGTGTGTGTTCATAATTATAAGAAATTAATGCCCTTCAGATTGGGCTATGGTATAATTCTGGTTTAACTTGTTGCTTGTCCCCCCCTGTTTGGTAGTGGGGTGTTACTGCGCTGTTTTTTCTCTCTGTACTGAAGCGCTTTACCAAGTTTGCTTGACCAAAGTGCTCCACACCCAGTTTCATCACATGGGAGGTGATTTACATGTGGCTACTTTGCTGAAAGGGGGAGGACTTAAGCTGCAGGGCATTCTCAGATTTTATTGAGTCAGAATTATAGCACTTTGTGTAACCACGCCTCCTCACCTAGCATCTGACTTGGCTAAGGTGGAAGAGCATTCAGTTCCCAGTGGCTAAGTTGAAGAATTCAAACTTCAGACTTGACCCATGTGGACCATACTATAATCACACAGAAGTGTACCCTCTTTCATAGGTAGCCTGATGGGATGTGTGGCCAAGATTGTTCAGGAGGTCTGTCCAGGAGGCTATTCTAAGAAGATCTGGAGATCTGTTATTCCCAAGGGGCAACAATAAGTGTGGTGTCCAAACAGTTCATTTCAGCTGATACATTATTTTCCAGGTTTGACCTCTGGCTCCCATTGTGAACAGTGAAAAGGCAAATCAAGGGAAACCAATACAGAAAATGCTGAAACTACTCCTGATGAAGGAGCGACGCTCCGAAAGCTGGTGTGCTTCCATTTAAACCTGTTGGACTATAACCTGGTGTTGTGTGATATTTAACTTTGTACACCCCAGTCCAATACCTGCATCTCCAAATCATGAAAATACTCAACAGCTCTGGCAGCATCTGTGAAGAGAAAAACAGCCACAGGGTTTAGGTGAACACTATTCACAGCAGGGGACCTGGCAGTTTTTTATTAGTTCAACAATATACTTTATTTAAAAGAATCTTAATACTCATTCATGGTTACTAGAGCAGTTCAGTTCTGTACAGTCTTTACACATGGAGAGCAAACAATCCCAAGGCATTTCTTACTTGTACAAGATTATATTTACATGCATTTGAGGCACTGGTAGAGTAAAGTCACTGAAAGGATCCCATTTAACTTTGGCAGAAAGACCTCAGACAGTGGTCTTTCCCCACTGCGCCTTGGCAGCAACTTCCCCAAACATCAGCATGTAGTCCTGGACCTTGGAATGTGCCAGTCTGCAACACTCAGTTGAGGTCAACTCCTTTATCTGGAAGACCAACAAGTTTCAGGCAGACCAGACAGCATCTTTCACCAAGTTGATGGTTCTCCATATGCAGTCGATGTTTGTCTCGGTGTATGTTCAGGACAACAGACAGTAGAGGACAGAATCCTGCATCATGGAGCTGGGTTGGTAAAACCTCAATAAAAACCATTGCAAGTCTCTCCAAACCTTCTTTACAAAGGCACTTTCCAGAAGGAAATGTGTGACACTCTCTACCCAACACCCCCCACAAGGACAGCATGCAGTGGCACAGAGGTGTATGTGAAGGATCTCACAGGCTTTTCCCCACCAGCCAAACGATGCCAGCGTTAGTCACCCCTCTCGGACTCACGTCCTTCCTAATAGATTCAATGAAGGCTCTACACAACACACAAACAGGGCAGGAGTGAGTGGGCAGTGGTGCCTGACTTCAGATCTGATTAGGAAGCTTTCTGATTCAGGAATCTGACTAATGCAACAAATACCCATTACAGCAGATGGGGTTCTCACATCACCTATATTAAGGCTCTCTATTCCTTCCTTCGAGTTAGGCTCATAATTCGTCATCATCTCCCTGCAGCTCTTTTATACTTAAGAGAAGCAACTTGCATTCATTCATAGAAATCCATTCTCTGCAGACACCTTACACCTTTTTCTTAAATGACCCAAGAACTAAAATTCTCCATTTCCATGGCAATGACTCAGCCAATCAGAGTTGAATTCCCATACAACCGAAGTGGTGGTGATTTGGCATTCTCGCATTTATCCTGTCGAGGGGAAAATGAAAAGCTTCAGCAACACATCTCTTTTCAGTAATACTGCTAACTTGTACAAGGTTTAAACTATTGGAATTTGTGTGTATTATTCTGGATATCTCAATTTTATTGCTCTTCAAAGTAATACCTCAGCAATGACTGTCTTGAAGAAATTAATGACCCCAACTTCACCAGTCACAATAAATTCACAGGTGCACTCAAAGGTTGAAAGTCAAGTGTTTGAGTTGGTTCAAAGTAAAGATTCACTTGCCACCCTCTTGACCTGTTATTGAACCATGATATAGTTCAAGGAGACCTACCTAAGGCACACACTTATCTGATCCTTACTCTGAGCAGAAATCTTCCACACTGCTATCTATGTTGAAGGTCTCTGTTGCTTAATTGCCAGGGCTATTCTCTCTCTCTCCTGTACTCTCTGCTTGAGGCTCACATTAATTGTGTAGCCTGATTAAAGTTGTTCTCTAAATTCCACAGATTCACAACCCTCTGGGTGAAGAAATTCCTCCTCAATTCTAAATCTGGTTCCCCTTATTTTGTGGCTAGTTCTAGTTTCACCTGCCAGTGGAAGCAACCTCCCTGCTTCTATTTTACCTATCACCTTCATAATTTTATGTGTTTCTTTAAGATTCCCCCTCATTCTTCTAAATTCCAATGATCATAATCTCAATCTACTCAGTCTCTCCTCATAAGTCAACCCTCTCAATTCCAGAATCAACCCAGTGAACCTTCTCTGCACCCCCTCCAGGGCCAGTAAATCTTTTCTCAAGTAAGGAGACCAAAACTGTGCACAGTGCTCCAGCTGAGGCCTTGCCAGCACCCTTTATAGCTACCGCATGACTTCCTATTTTTAGACCCCATCCCTCTAGCAATGAAGGACAATATTCCATTTGCCTTCTTAATTACCTGTTGAACCTGCAAACCAACTTCTTGTAATTCATGCACAAGGACACCCAAGTGTCTCTGCACAGCAGCATGCTGCAATTTTTCACTCTTTAAATAATGGTCCATTTTTCTGATACTTTTACCAACATGCATGCCTTCACATTTACCAACATTATATTTCATCTGCCAGACCCTTGCCCGCTCACTTAACTTACCTGTATCTCTCTGCAGCCTTTCCACGTCCTCTATCATTTGCTCTATCATTTATTTTAATATTATCTGTGAACTTTGACACACCACACATGGTTCCCAATTCTAAATTATCAATGTAAATTGTAAACAATTACAGTCCCAACACTGATCCCTGAGGCACACCACCAGCTACTAATCACCAACCAAAAGAAACACCCATTTATCCCCACTCTTTGCTGTCTGTTAGTTAACCAATCTTCTATCCATGCTAATACATTACCCATAAAACCACACATCTTTATCTAATGCAATAGTCTTTCGTGTGGCACCTTGTTGAATACCTTCTGAAAATACAGATACACCACATCCACCAGTTCCCTGTTGTCCACTGTGTTCATAATATCCTTAAAGAACTCCACTAAATTAGTCAAACATGACCTGTCTTTCATGAACCATGCTGCATCGGCTTGATGGACAATTTCTATCCAGATGTCTCATTATTTCTTCCTTGATGATAGACTCAAGCATTTTCCCTACTACAGAAGCTAAGCTAATGGGCTTATCGTTATCCACCTTTTATCTACCTCCTTTTTTTAAACAGTTACATCACATTTGTTGTTTTCTAATCTGCTACAACTGCCCCAGAGTTCACCAAAATTTGGTAAATTGCCACAAAAGTATTTGCTATTTCCCCCATCATGTCTTTTAACACCCGGTATGCATTCTATCTGGGCCAGAAGACTTGTCTAACTTTAGCCTCATTAACTTGTCCCACCCTACCTCTTTGATGATCATGATAGTTTCTAGCTCCTCACCTACCATAATCTCCTTGTCATTTGTGTCTTCTGCTGTTCAATGTCTTGGCCATTTCCTTATTTTCCGTTATTAAATCCCACTTCACATCGCTAAAGCGCCAACTCTTTAAGCCACCCTTTTTTATTTTATATACTTATAGAAACTTTTGCTATCTGTTTTTATATTCTGAACTACTTTACTCTCATGATCTAACTTATTTTTCTTTGTAGCTTTTCTCATGGCATTCGATTGATCTTTAAAGATTTCCCAATCCCCTAGTTTCCCACTATCCTTTGCCACTCTGTATGCATTAGCTTTCAATTTGATTCCTCTTTTATTTCCTTAGTTATCCATGGCTGATTATCTCTTATCCTACAGTCCTTCCTTTTCACAGGTATATACTTTTGTTGAGCACTGAGAAAAATCACTTTGAAAGTTCTCTATTGTTCCACAACTGTCCCACCATATAGTCTTTGCTCCAAATCTATCTTAGACAACTCCTCCTTCATCTCATTGTAGTCTCCTTTGTTTAAGCACAAGACACTAATTTTACCATCTCACCTGTATTATAAATTCAGTTATATTGTGATCACTCCTTCTGAGAGGATCCTTAACTATGAGATCATCAATTATTGCTATCTCATTACACAGTAAAAAGTGAGGTCTGCAGATGCTGGAGATCAGAACTGAAAATGTGTTGCTGGTTAAAGCACAGCAGGTCAGGCAGCATCCAAGGAAGAGGAAATTCAACGTTTCGGGCCAGAGCCCTTCATCAGGAATGAGGAGAGTGTACCAGGCAGGCTAAGATAAAAGGTAGGGAGGAGGGATTTGGGGGAGGGGCGATGGAGATGTGATAGGTGGAAGGAGGTCAAGGTGAGGGTGATAGGCTGGAGTGGGGTGGGGGCGGAGAGGTCAGGAAGAAGATTGCAGGTTAGGAGGGCGGTGCTGAGTTCGAGAGAATCGACTGAGACTGAGACTCCTCTACATTGGGGAGACAGGCCGCCTACTTGTGGAACGCTTCATGGAACACCTCTGGGACCCCGGACCAACCAACCCAACCACCCCCTGGCTCAACACTTTAACTCTCCCTCCCACTCCACCGAGGACATGCAGGTCCTTGGACTCCTCCATTGCCAGAACATAACAACACGATGGTTGAAGGAAGAGCGCCTCATCTTCCGCCTGGGAACCCTCCAACCACAAGGAATGAACTCAGATTTCTCCAGTTTCCTCATTTCCCCTCCCCCCACCTTGCCTCAGTCGATTCCCTTGAACTCAGCACCGCCCTCCTAACCTGCAATCTTCTTCCTGACCTCTCCGCTCCCACCCCACTCCAGCCTATCACCCTCACCTTGACCTCCTTCCACCTATCACATCTCCATCGCCCCTCCCACAAGTCCCTACTCCCTACCTTTTATCTTAGCCTGCTTGGCACACTCTCCTCATTCCTGATGAAGGGCTCTGGCTTGAAACGTCGAATTTCCTGTTCCTTGGATGCTGCCTGACCTGCTGTGCTTTAACCAGCAACACATTTTCAGATCTCATTACACAGGGTCAGATCTAGGATAGCTTGCTCCCTCATGGATTCTGTTACATACAGTTTGAGGAAACTATCACAGATACATTCAATGAACTCCTCCCCAAGGCTGCCTTGACCAACTTGTTTTGACCAATAAATATGTAGTTTAAAATCTCCTATGATATTTGCTGTTCCATTTCAACATGCATCAGCTATTTCTTTGTATATTGCCCGCCCCCGCCATGTTGTTGTTATTTGGTGACCCATAGACCATGTCTATCAGTGAGGTTTTCCCCTTATTATTTCTAATTTCCACTCACATTGATTGAACCTTTTTCTCTATAGAACCTATATCATCTCTCACTACTGCCAGGAGTCATCCTTAAGTATCAGAGCTACACCACCTCCCTTTCTTTCCTGTCTGTCCTTCCAAATAGTCTGACACCCCTGGATATTTAACTCCCAGTCACGACCACTCAGCAACCATGTCTCTATAGTGGCCACTAAATCTTACCCATTGGCAATGATTTGTTGCAGTCAACTCATATACCTTACTTCGAGCATTCAGGTAAAGTGTCCTTAAGCTAGTTTTTATAAGGTAAAGTGTCCTTAAGCTAGTTTTTATACCTTCTTTTTGAATCTTAATGCCTCAACCACTTTGTTTTCAAACATTCTCACTTTCTCTGTCACTGCCTGGTTTCCATTCATCTTAGTGCTACACTACTCAGCTGCTTCTTGCTTTTTATTTACTATCTTGATTCTCTTTTTCCTCACGGTGTCACTCGCTCGAGCTAACTCAGAGCCTCCCCTTAAGTTCCTATCCCACTGCCAAACTGGTTTAAAGTCCACCCAACTGTGCTAGCAAAACCACCCACAAGAATATTGGTCCCCTCACTGTTTGGGTGAAGACTATCCCTCTTGAACAGGTCCCACATTTTGCAAGAAACGGTCCCAGTTATTTAGAAATCTAAAGCCCTCCCTCTTACACCATTCCCCCCACCATGTACTAAACCACCTACCTAATCTGTTAATTTCTAGCCTCACTAGCACGTGGCACAGGTAGTAATCCAGAAATTACTACCTATGAGGTCTTGGCTTTCGGTATGACTCCTGTCTAAATTCAGCCTTCAGGACCTCATCCCTCTTTCTACCTATGTTGCTGATACCAACGTGTATTATGACCATTTGCAAGTTCCCAAAATGCTCTGCTGTGACCCAGTAACATGCAGGATCCTTGCACCAGGGAGGGGGTACCACACCAACCTCTTGTCACTAGAGCATCTGCAGAAGTGCCTCTCTGGAGTGTGGCCTCTCAAGGAATGAGGTCCTGCAGACTATCAAACATTGCGTTGCTCTCTTTCTCATAATACTCTCATCTATGTGCGCACTCACACTCATTCCCACTAATATACGTATACACATAGACACATACTTACACTCATTTCCACTGACACACATAGTTTCAATTTTACACAAACTTACTCTCATACTCACTCACTCACCCACACAATAATCAATGACAGATTTTCACTAGGTCTGGACAGGGTGGGGAGTTATTTGGGAGAGGGGAGAATCAGAAGAGATTGGAGATTAGAACAGAAGGATAGGTAGAATTTGGATGATTGGGAGGCAGGGAGAAGGAGAGGGGAACTTAAGAGAGAGGATCCAAATGAAAGGGATATTGTTATGGGGGAAGATGATTAGGTGAGAAGGAGGGGGAAGAAATCAGGAGAAAGGGGGAGACTGAGAGAGAGAGGGAGGGAATCATAAGAAAGGAGGACAGAGGGAAGTACAGGAAAGGAAATGGACCATGTTAGGGAAGAGAGGGAGAGATAACTCTGGGGCTTTGATCCCTGGAGCATCAAAGGCTGAGGGGGTGACCTTCTGGAGGTTTATAAAATCATGAGGGATATGGATAGGGTGAATTGCCAAAGTCTTTTTCCTGGGATAGGGAGTCCAAAACTAGAGGCAAAGGTTTAAGGTGAAAAGGGAAAGATTTAACAAGGACCTGAGGGGTAACATTTTTAATGCAGAGGGTGGTGTGTATGAAATATAGTGTCAAAGGAACTAGTAGAGGTTGATTACAATATTTAATGGCTACATGAATAGGAGGGTTTGGAGGGATATGGGCCAATTGCAGGCAAAAGGGACTAGATCCATTTTGGATATCTGGTCAGCATGGATGGGTTGGACCAAAGGGTCTGTTTCTGTGCTTAACAACTCTGTAACTCTATGACACTAACACTGAGAAATTAATGATCAGATTGGGAGAGAGGCAGAGATATGTGTTAACTGAGCGTGTAAGGTTCTTGGATATTACACCATATTGCAAACATCCCTTCAGCTGGATTTGGCTCCACATTTCAAGCAACTATAATCCATGGCATTAACTTGTTGTTATTGACCTGCAGGCTGTTGGTAAGAACATCTGGAGACTCCTGCAAGCCAGAGTCAGAAGTGTTTGGTTTTACAAAGAAGCATTTGTTTCCCATATTACACATCCAGCAGCTGAAGCCACTATCGTGTGTGTGCATTGATTACAGTTCAGATCCAGGGGAAGCACCATTGATTTCTAAGTCACTATATGCTGATGGGAGGTGTCCATTGAAACTCTAGGATCAAAGATGACATTGTTCCTTTTTTTGTAACATAGGGGAGTGAAAGATTCAACTCCCTATCATTGAAAGGAGTACAACTTGTTTGACATCAAATTATGTCTTTTAATCATACAAAAAATCTTACTAATACCCTCATGTGTTTTGGCAACTGCAACATATCATTACGAATGATAACAATAGGATTTTATTCCATTGAAATAAATTGATAGAGCTGCAAGTGCTGAGATCATTTATACGCAATTACGAAAAGTGAAGTATGTCACGCATACAGATCATCATGTTTTAGAAATCGGAACTCCTGCAAACATAGAACAAGAGACAAGAGCACAGCCTTTAGCCTCTTGTACATTCCCAGACGCTTCAAACTAACCAGAGGAGTGGGCATACAGTTTGGGGGCTTCGGTAAACCTCCAAAAGTCCAGCATCAAACTGAATCCCACAAGCCACCTCATATTTTCTGAAAGGCACTGTTTTTCCAATGGTTCTAGATTATGAGATCTAACGACATTCCTGGCTGGGATGACAGCCAGACGATGTGAGCTCAAATCTCACAAGAATAGTTTGTATGTTTGACAATGATCAAAAAATTAAACAACTGTTTCAGCGACCTTGGAATTGCCGAATCTTTATTTCCAATATGTTTTGTTCTTTTTTTAAATACGTATTTCATAAACCCCCACACTGTCGCCAAACAGCCATAGTGCTTATTATCCCCAGCACCAATGTCATCTGTGTGTAGGTGTCAGCTACAGTGAAGAACAACGAGTGCAGAAATCTTTATTCATATTCCACCATCAGGAAGAAAGGAAACAGCTGAGTGGCCAGTGACAAGCAGTGCCCTGCTTAGCACACAGGGCAATGCCAGAGTGATCAAAAAGGTGAAGGGAAGGACAGGGATTAAATCAAAATAGAGTCAGAGTGGGAAGTAAAACACTCCACATGCCAGGGTGTCCACCTCTCCCTGAAAACCTAGAGGGCATTGGTGGACACCCCAAGTCCCTCTCCAGGGACACCCGGGCCCGAACGTAACAGCGGAAGAGGGGCAGACAATCAGCCATAATGACCCCCTCTATGGCTTACTGCCTGAACCTGTTTATGGCCAGTTTGACCAAGCTGAGGAGCAGACCCACGAGGAGATCCTCTGATCTACCCTTCGCACCAGATGCCCAAAGATCAGGAGCATGGGGCTGAAGTGCAACCAAAAACATAAAAGAAGGGTCTTGAGGAATTGCCGCATCATATAATCCCTACAGTGTAGAAACAGGCCATTAGGACCAATACATCTACACCGACCTTCCAATCCACCCAGATCCATTCTCCTACCTTACTCTACCTTCACCCCTGACTAATACACCTACTTACACTATGGGCAATTTAGTATGGCCAGTTCACCTAAACTGCACATCTTTGAATTATGGAAGGAAACCCATACTGACACAGGGAGAATGTGTAAACTCCACACAATCAGTCACCTGAAGCTAGAATTAAACTCAGGTTCTTGTTGCTGTGAGGCAGCAGTGCTAACCACTGAGCCACCATGCCACATCTTTGTTAGAAACCTAACCTGTTCACTAAATTTCTTCAGGGAAGGAAATCTCTTGCCATGCAACTTCAGGCCATCTTCAATGACTCTTAATTGCTAATGAAGTACTTCAGCAAAGCAATTAGTTACATTAAATCTCAATAAGAAACTAGGCAAAAACATCAAGTGTCAATAGAGGTAGGCAATAAATGTCATTCTCAAAGTAGCAGCCACATCCTGAGAATGACTTTTGAAAAAAAAGTTTGGAAGTTTTAAAGAATCACACTTGCCCCTTCCTTTAGGGCTGCATATGCTTTTTTTTCCATCTGCAAGTGTTTTCATACCCAGCTAAAGGGATTTTTCCCTTCACATTTCTTTGACTAATAATCATCACCATAAAAACACCCATGTGGACAACTGAGTATATACCCATTATGGCACTTTTCATATATTATCAACAACCATTAAATCACTATTAGATGCTTATATTAATTGTAGTTAACTATATGCAGGTGGAGATCATTGATTCTGTTCTGAGTTGAGTCTGTGAAAGAGACATTTGCTGATGCTGTGCTGTTGAGATTCAAGTTACATTCTTTCAGAGTCATTCAGCACCAAAACAGGTCCAACTAAGCCATACGGACCAGAATCCCAAACTAAACTTGTCCCAGCTGTCTACATTTGACCCATCCTGCTCCAAACATTCCTTATTCATGCATTTAACCTCAGGAAGTTCATTCCACTCACCAAGCATTCTCAGTGTAAAAAAAAGTTCCTCATGTCTTTTTGAAATTTTTCTCCTCTCACCTTAAAAATGTGCCCCCTTGTTTTCATATCGCCACCCTAGGGAAAAGACACCCACCATTAACCCTATGTCCCTATCCAAACTTCTATAAGGTCACCCCTTAACCTCCGATGCTCCAATCAAAGTATGTCCCAGCCTATACAGCCTCTCCTTATAACTCAAATGTAAGAATAATTATAACTTATATTTGTAATGATTCACTTTGTGAATAAAGTTTGGTTCCAGTCTCATTTTTTGATAACTTGTTATTGGATATTTAAAACCCACTGGTAGCTGGAAAAAAACAAGAAACAGCAAAAACTTTTATATTCAGTTATTTAGCAAAATTGAAATCCATCAAAGACAGGAAATGAGTTCAGCATAAAGCACCACATGGCCAAGCCAGCATTTATGGACCATCCTTACACATTTAGTTTACCCAGAGATTAGAGGGTGCATAGTGGCTAGCACTGCTGCCTCATAGTGCCAGGAACTTGAGTTCGATTCCACCCTTGGAGAGGAGTCTGTGTGGAGTTTGCACGTTCTCCCCACATCTGCATGGGTTTCTCTAAGTGCACCAGTTTCTTCCCACAGTTCAAAGATGTACAGGTTAGGGGGATTGGCTGTATGCCCACAGTGTCTAGTTATGGGAAATGAAGGATTACAGGGTAGGGGGTATGGGATACTCTTCAGGAGGTTAATGTGGACTCAATGGGTCGCATACTGCTTTCATACTGTAGGGATCCTATTAGGGAAAAGATTGAGCTGAAGTTGGGTGGAGTTAATATATTTGTTAAACATGAGATCGGAATATTCTTCATGGTAGGGGTAGGTGGAAGAGGAAATGTCATCTGTTGCTTTAACTTCTGTCTATCAAATAAATCAGCAGCAATTCAAACTATTCTGAGGGAGGGGGACCAGAGGCTAGAAATAGAATCTCCAAATAAACAAACGGTTGCTGGAAGTTTTTCTCAACAGATCAGTAAGGCTGCAGGGCATCACACCTGTGTTATAATCATGGCCCAACCCTGCTCAGTTACATTCCAAAGGAACTTAGCTGTGAAGCTAAGTACTTTGAGAAGGAACACTACTCCAAGGTTTGTTTGATAACTCTTGCCTGCGATAGAGGTTGTAGCATGGAAACATAACCTTCGTTCCAAACAATCCACACTGACTATCTTCCCAAACTAAACTAGTCCCACCTGCCTGAACTTGGCCCATACGCCTCCAAATCTTTCTTATTCATGGATTTATCTAAATGTCTTTTAAAGGTAGTATTCACCACTTCCTCTGGCAATTCATTCCACGTACAAACCACACTCTCTCTAAAAAGGTTGCCCCTCATGTCTGTATTAGACCTTTCTCCCCTCACCTTAAAAATATGTCACTTAGTTTTGAACTCACCCACCCTAGAAAAGCAACCCTTGTCATTCACCTTATCTATGCCCCTTATGATTCTATAAACCTTTGTAAGGTCACCCCTCAACCTCTTACACTCCAGAGAAAGAAGCCCCAGCCTATCCATTATCTCCTGAGAACTCAAACCCTCCATTCCTGACAACATGCTGGTAAATCTTTTCTGAACCCTCTCCAGTTTAATAACATGCTTCCTACTACAGGGTGAGCAAAACTACAGACAGTACTCTGGAAGAGGCCTCACCAACATCCTCTCTAGCATCAAGATGACATCTCAACTCCTATTCTCAAAGGTCTGAGCAATGAAGGCATTGAAGGAGTGGGAAACCTTGTCACAATATACACCAATCCCTAATCTTCGTTAGGCTCTCAATTACACTATCTTTCTTGACAGTTTAGCCTCTCTGAAGAAAGAGCAAGGATCTTTGATCATTTCACTCTCATTGTGAAGGAATAGGAAACAAGCCTTTGATTTTTGTAAGTAATATTCTCACATTAGGAACACAAGGCTGATTTGGAATTGTAAATGTGGCTTTGTACATGGGAAATCATGTCTCACTGCCTTGATTGAGTTTTTGAAGAAGTAACAATGAGGGTTGATAAGGGCAAAGTGATTCAGTAATGAATTTGACAAGGTTCCTCATGGTAGACTGCTTAGCAAGGTTAGGTCACATGGAATACAGGGAGAATTAACCATTTGAATACAGAACTGGCTCAAAGATAGAAGACAGAGGAAGGTGGTGGAGGGCTGCTTTTCAGACTAGAGGCTTATGCCACATGGATCGGTACTGGGTTCACAGCTTTTTATCATTTACATAAATTATTCGGATGTGAACATGGAGGGTATAGTTAGTAAGTTGCAGATAACACCAAAATTGGAAGTGTAGTGGACAGTGAAGAAGGTTACCTCACAGTACAATGGGATCTTGATCAGATGGGTCAATGGGCTGGGGAGTGGCAGATGGAGTTTAATTTTGATAAATGTGAGGTGCTCCATTTTGGAAAACCAAATTTTGGCAGGACTCGCACACATAATGGTAAGGTCCTAGAGAGGGTTAGTAAATAAAGAGATATTGAAGTGCAGGTTCATATTTTCTTGAAAGTAGAGTTGCAGGTAGATCAGATAGTGAAGAAGGTGTTTATTATACTTTCCTTTATTGGTCAGAGCATTGAGTATAGGAGTTAAAAGGTCATGTTGTATCTGTACAGGACATTGGTTAGGCCACTTTTGGAATACGGCATGCAACTCTGGTCTCCTTGTTAAAAGAAGGATGCTATGAAACCTGAAAGGGTTCAGAAAGGATTTGAAAAGATGTTGCTAGGAATGGAGGTTTGAGCAATAGGGAGAAGCTGAATAGGCTGAGACTATTTTCCCTGGAACACCAGAAGCTGAAGGGTCTTCTTACAGAGGTTTATAAAACTATAAGGGCCACAGATAGGGTAAATAGACGAGGTGGAGACAGTGCGGTCTGCTGATGCTAGAGATCAGATTCGAGAGTGTGGTGCTGGAAAAGCACAGCTGGTTAGGCAGCATCCAAGAAGCATCAGAAATCCTGATAAAGGGCTTAAGCCCGAAACATTGATTCTCCTTCTCCTGGGATGCTGCCTGATCTGCTGGGCTTTTCCAGCAACTCACTCTCAACTCTGATCTCCAGCATCGGCAGTCCTTACTTTCTCCTGTGTACAGCAAATTCCTGACTTGTCAAGAATGTCAATCAGTCCGTGAATCTTTCCAGTCATACATGCTGTTCTCTAGTTGGGAAACAATTTAAAAGCAGCAACCAGAAATTTTGGATAAACCGCATCCATTTCAAATGTACAAAAAATGCAATTATTGACAATGGGCCAATCCCAGACTGAACTATCCAGTTGTTGGGACCTGAACCAAAATTGACTTTAGTGAACTCTGGAAACCCAGCTTCAAATTGGGCCCAAGCTACCAGAATACAAATTCTATTTGGCTTTGTATAGTGCATGTAAAATAAGTTCAGTCAACCCTTAGTAAGGATGGAAACACCAGGATTTCCACAAGACTTGTTACACGATGCAATCATCATGCTTGCTAATGGAATAGTATGAGAGAGTGACTGAGAATCCATAGGAATGGATATTCTCCATCTAATCCTTCCTTTGCTCATGTTAACATTGATATTGAACGAGAAAGCTATTAAATATTTCAGACCCAAACTCCCTCAAGTCTATGGCGTTAGGGGCAAGATATTGACTTTGATAGAGGATTGGCCAACTGGTAGAGGCAGAGAGTGTGAATAAAAGGTTCTTTTTCAGGATGGCAGCTGGTGACGAGTGGGGTCAGTGTTGGGACCACAACTATTCACGTTATACATTCACATGGATGAAGGAACAAAGAGCATTGTTGTTAATTTTGCAGATGACACTCAGATAGGTAAAGGGGCAGGTCGAGTTGAGGAAGCAGGGAAGCTGCAGAAAGACTTGGACAGACTAGCAATTTGGGTAAGAAGTGGCGGATAGAATACAATGTGGAAAAATGTAAGGTTATTCATTTTGATAGGAAGAATAGAGGCATAGACTATTTTCTAAACGTGGAAAGGTTTCGGAAATCTGAAGTATAAAGTGAACTAAAACTAAGGGACTACTGCAGGATTTTCTTAAAGTTTATTATGCAGGTTTAGTTCGCAATAGGAAGACAAATGCAGTATCAGCATTCATTTCAAGAGAGCTAGAATACAAGAGCAGAGATGTACTGTTGAGCCTGGCTAAGGCTCTGGTCAGACTGCATTTGGAATATTGCGAGCAGTTTTGGACTCTACATCTAAGGGATGTGCTGACATTGGAGTGAGTCCAGAGGTAGTTTACTAGAATGATCCTGCGGATAAAGGGCTTGTCATAGGAGGAGCGGTTGAGGACTTTGGATCTGCACTTGATGGAAATTAAAAGGATGGGGGGATCTTATCAAAACTTACAAAATAGTGAGAGGTCTGGATAGAGTGGATGTAGAGATGTTTCCACTCGTAGGAGAGATTAGGAACTGGAATCACAGCCTTAGAATAAAAGAGCAAACCTTTAGAAATGAGATGAGGAGGAATTTCTTCAGCTAAGAGGGTAGGTAGTTTGTGGAACTCATTGCTGCAGAGGGCACTGGAGACAAAGTCATTGAAGGTATTTAAGACAGAGATAGGCTCTTGTTGAGTCAAGAGATCAAGGGTTACTGGGAGAAGGAAGTAGAATGGTGTTGAGAAACATATCAGCCATGGGTGAATAGCAGAGTAGATGGGCAGAATAGCCTGATTCTATTCCTATATCTTACGGTCTTAAGGAGCATCCATGCTTTCACTTTTCCATGACATGAGCATCAAACTTTACAGAACTTCAGGGATCACTGAATGTTTGAACTGAATTAGTTTTATTGTCACGTGTACTCAAATGAGTGCGGTGAAAAGTTTATATATGTCGCCCCATACAGAACTGTCTTATGTACAAAGATACCCAGGTAAAGCTTTTTAGTTACAAGATCTTAAAAAAGTAGAGAAATAAAAAGTCCAGCATTGCAGAAATAAACATTCAGAACCGCATTCTTCCAACCCAGATAACGTTGACACCCAGCCTCCAGTCCATACCAGGCCTTGGCTCCAGAGCATGCCAGGCTTCACCTCAAGGATTATGGGGCTGGGAGAACACTCTGGAATCACATTGAGACCGGGAGACCATGCAGAGGCCATGCCAGGCTGAGGAACTGCCAGGTACTGCCAGAAGACATCCTCGCCACACTGGGATGTCATCATGTGTGGCTGCTATGCCAGATGGGAGGCTGCTACAGGAGGTGGGTATGCCAGGCTGAACGGACACCTCGTCATGTCTACGTGGGGCCAGGAGCAATAAGAGGCCAGGGGTTGACGGGAGTTTCCAACCAAGATGGTGACATGGAATATAGAACAGTACAGCACAGTACAGGCCCCTCAGCCCATGATGTTGTGACAAGCATTTATCTTAATCTAAGATCAACCTAACTGATACACCCTTCAATTTACTGCCATCCATGTGTTTGTCCAGCAGTTGCTTAAATGTCCCAAATGTCTCTGACTCTACTGCCACTGTTGGCAGTACATTCCACACTCCCACCACTCTCTGTGTAAAGAACATACCTCTGACATCTCCCCTAACCTTCCTCCAATCATCTTAAAATTATGACCCCTCATGACAGCCATTTTTTTCCCCGGGGGAAAAGTCTCTGGCTATCTACTCTATCTATGCCTCCCATTACCTTGTACACTGGGAAAAAGTGAGGACTGCAGATGCTGGAGATCAGAGCTGAAAAATGAGTTGCTGGAAAAGCGCCGCAGGTCAGGCAGCATCCAAGGAGAAGGAGAATCGATGTTTCAGGCATAAGTCCTTCTTCCTGAAGAAGGGCTTATGCCTGAAACGACGATTCTCCTGCTCCTTGAATGCTGCCTGACTTGCTGTGCTTTTCATTACCTTCAACATGTCTATCAAGTCACGTCTCTTCCTCCTTCTCCCCAGTGTGAAAAGCCCTCACTCACTCAATCTCTCTTCACAAGACAAGCCCTCCAATCCAGGCAGCATCCTGGCAAATCTCCTCTGCACCTTCTCTAAAGCATCTATATCCTTCCTATAATAAGGCAACCAGAACTAGACACAATATACCAAGTGTGGTCTAACCAGGGTTTATAGAGCTGCAGCAAAACCTCGTGGCTCTAAACTCAATCCCCTGTTAATGGAAGCCTCTTAGCAACCCTATCAACTTGGGTGGCAACTTTGAGGGATCTGTGTACATGGACCCCAAGATCCCTCTGTTTCTCCACACTACCAAGAATCCTGTCTTTAACCCTGTAATCTGCATTCAAATTTAACCTTCCAAAATGAATCACTTCGCATTTATCCAGGTTGAACACCATCTGCCACTTCTCAGCCCAGCTCTGCATCCTGTCAATCTCTTGTAGCCTGCAACATCCCTCCACACTATCCACAACACCACCGGCCTTTGTGTCATTGACAAACTTACCCATCCACCCTCTTCCACTTCTTCATCCAAGTCATTTATAAAAACTACAAAGAGCAGAGGCCCAAGAACAGATCCCTGCAGGACACCACTAGTCACCAACCTCCAGGCAGAATACTTTCCATCCACGACCATTTGCTGTCTCCTTTCAGCCAGTCAATTCTGTATCCAGACAGACAAATCTCCCTGTATCCCATATTTCCTGACGTTATGAATGAGCTATCATGGAGAACCTTATCAAATGCCTTACTGAAATCCGTACACACCACATCCACTGCTCAACTTTCATCAACTTGTCTTGCAACATCCTCAAAAAAGCCTTGGAAATCTCCAAGATAATCTTCCGGTCCAGAGACCACTCTGTGGAGCAGGACGAGATGTGCTCATGTTAGAAGGTACACAAGGAGAGCTCCGTGCTCAGCAACCTGAGGGAAGAAGTTGGCTCAGTAACGACATCTCAGGCTGACGTAATGAGGATCAGCGAATCCTTCTGTGCCAGTCTGTATGACGCGAAGCCAACGACAGCGCGGCCTCCCAGTCGTTCCTGTCCTCTATCATGGAGGTCTTAGACGACAGAACACGCGAGAGGCTGGACCAGTCGCTATCTCTGGACGAGCTGACCAAAGCCCTTGAGTCCTTTGAAAAGAATAAAACTCCCGGAAGCGATGGCTTACCGGTTGAGCTCTGTTCTGCTCTGTGGGACTTGATTGGCCAGGATCTGCTGGAGGTGTATGTCAGTATGCTTCTGGCAGGTATCATGAGTGAATTCATGAGGAAAGGCATCACCACTCTCATTTACAAGCGGAAGAGGGAGAGGGAGGAAATCAGAATTGGGGATGAAAGTCACTGTTAAATGTGGATTACAAAATCTTGTCAAAGGTAATTGCCAACTGGGTCAGGCCTGCTCTGGGATCGGTGATTCACCCAGACCAAATCTGTGATGTACCGGGCAGGAAGATCGTTGAGAGTCTCACACTCCTCAGGGATACGATCGCCTATGTGCAGGACAGGAGGGTGGACACTTGCCTCATCAGCCTGGACCAGGAGAAAGCCCTTGACAGGAGATTGCACATGTACATGTTCTCTCCAAAATGGGCTTTGGGGAGGGAATCTGCAATTGGATCTAATTGCTTGACATATCAACATTGTAAGTCTAGATTAAAGTGGTTCTGGAAAAGCACAGCAGGTCAGGCAGCATCCGAGGAGCAGGAAAATAAACATTTCAGGCAAAAGCCCTTCATCAACATTGTCAGCACAGTCTCTCTCAATGGGTGGGAATCAGGAGGCTTTCCAATCAGATCTGGAGTCAGAGAGAGCTGCCCTCTCTCTCCTGCCTTGCCAAAAATCCACAAACCTGACTGCCCCGGCCGACCCATTGTCTCAGCCTGCTCCTGCCCAACTCCCACCGAACTCATCTCTGCATACCTCGACACGGTCCTGTCCCCCTTCGTCCAAGGACTGCCCACCTACGCTTGGGACACCACCCACGCCCTCCACCTCCTCCTTGATTTTCACTTCCCCGGTCCCCAACGCCTTATCTTCACCATGGACATCCAGTCCCTGTACACCTCCATCCCCCATCACGAAGGACTCAAAGCCTTCCGCTTCTTCCATTCCCGCCGTACCAACCAGTACCCTTCCACTGACACCCTCCTTCGACTGACTGAACTGGTCCTCACACTGAACAACTTCTCTTTCCAATCCTCCCACTTCCTCCAAACCAAAGGAGTTGCCATGGGCACCCGCATGGGCCCCAGCTATGCCTGCCTCTTCGTAGTATATGTGGAACAGTCCATCTTCCGCAACTACACTGGCACCACCCCCCACCTTTTCCTCCGCTACATCGATGACTGTATTGGTGCTGCCTCGTGCTCCCACGAGGAGGTTGAACAGTTCATCCACTTTACCAACACCTTCCACCCCGACCTCAAATTCACCTGGACCGTCTCAGACTCCTCCCTCCCCTTCCTAGACCTTTCCATTTCTATCTAGACCTTTCCATTTCTATCTCGGGCGACCGAATCAACACGGACATCTACTATAAACCGACTGACTCCCACAGCTACCTAGACTACACCTCCTCCCACCCTGCCCACTGTAAAAACGCCATCCCATATTCCCAATCCTTCGTCTCTGCCACATCTGTTCCCAGGAGGACCAGTTCCAATACCGTACAGCCCTGATGGCCTCCTTCTTCAAGGACCGCAGACTCCCCCCAGACATTATCGACGATGCCCTCCACCGCATCTCCTCCACTTCCTGCTCCTCCGCCCTTGAGCCCTGCCCCTCTAACTGCCACCAGGACAGAACCCCACTGGTTCTCACCTACCACCCCACCAACCTCCATATACAGCGTATCATCTGTCGTCATTTCCGCCACCTCCAAATGGACCCCACCACCAGAGATATATTTCCCTCCCCTCCCCATTAGCGTTCCGAAAAGACCACTCTCTCCGTGATTCCCTCGTCAGGTCCACACCCCCCACCAACCCGATCTCCACTCCCGGCACCTTCCCCTGCAACCACAAGAAATGCAAAACGTGCGCCCACACCTCCTCTCTTACTTCTCTCCAAGGCCCCAAGGGATCCTTCCATATCCGCCACAAATTCACCTGCACCTCCACACACATCATCTATTGCACCCTCTGCACCCGATGTGGCCTCCTCTATATTGGGGAGACAGGCCGCCTACTTGCGGAACGTTTCAGAGAACACCTCTGGGACGCCAGGACCAACCAACCCAACCATCCCGTGGCTCAACACTTCAACTCCCCCTCCCACTCCACCAAGGACATGCAGGTCCTTGTACTCCTCCATCACCAGACCATAACAACACGACGGTTGGAGGAAGAGCGCCTCATCTTCCGCCTAGGAACCCTCCAACCACAAGGAATGAACTCAGATTTCTCCAGTTTCCTCATTTCCCCTCCCCCACCTTGTCTCAGTCAAATCCCTCGAACTCAGCACCGCCTTCCTAACCTGCAATCTTCTTCCTGACCTCTCCGCCCCCACCCCACTCCGGCCTATCACCCTCACCTTGACCTCCTTCCACCTATTGCATCTCCATCACTCTTCCCCCAAGTCCCTCCTCCCTACCTTTTATCTTAGCCTGCTGGACACACTTTCCTCATTTCTGAAGAAGGGCTCACGCCCGAAACGTCGAATCTCCTGCTCCTTGGATGCTGCCTGACCTGCTGCGCTTTTCCAGCAACATATTTTCAGCTCTGATCTCCAGCATCTGCAGACCTCACTTTCTCCTCTATAGAGCCATTGTCTAGTCCATCAGGAAGAATGAGAGCCTGAGAGGGATGAGTATTCCTATGCAGTGGGGCCTACAGGTTAAGGCCTCCCTGTATATGGATGATATCACCATTTCCTTTCAGATCCAGTGTCAGAGCACAGACTCATGTACATCAGTGGCCAGTTTGAACGGGCCTTGTGGGCCAAGGTAAACTGAGGTAAGAGTGTGGCCATGGTCTTTGGAAATTGGACCAACCAATCCACTATTTCCCTCACCGCTGAAAATGTGTTGCTGGTTAAAGCACAGCAGGTCAGGCAGCATCCAAGGAACAGGAAATTCGACATTTCGGGCCAGAGCCCTTCATCAGGAAGGGCTTTGCTGTGATCTCCAGCATCTGCAGACCTCACTTTTTACTCGAAGATATTTCCCTCACCGTCAGGACAGACCACCTGAAGTGCTGGGGATTTGATTCAAAGGGGCTGGGGCATGTGTCAAGTCTTGGGAGGAACATGTCACTAAAGTGAGGCAGGAACTGAGCAGATGGGAGCAACAGTCACTTTCCATCGCAGGTAAGAACCTGGTCATCCAGTGTGTGATACTCCCAGTTTTGTTATAAGTGGCACAACTCAGGCCTATTCCCGAACCTGCAGTCACCCGGGCCATCTTCCACTTCATCACCTGTGCCTGGAGGACCATCAACTCGGTGAAGGACGCTCTCTGGTCTGCCCGAACTTGTTGGTCTTCCAGCTGAAGAAGTTGATCCCGAATGAGTGTTGCAGACTAGCACCTTCCAAGATCCAGGACTATATACGGAGCGACACACTGAAGCTTGGGGCAGCTGCTGCCAAGGCACAGTGGAGAAAGACCACCGTGTAAGGACCTCCTGCCAAAGAACAGCAGGGGAACAGCCCATTCAGTAATTGGGCTCCACTGACACGTCAGCTAAATGCCAAGAGGCTGGATGGTTAACATACAGAATTGTAAATACCAAAGAGTCAGTCTGTTCTCTGAACGTAAAGACAGTCTACATCTGAATGGCATCATCAATTGTGCAGGTACCAAAGATTTCTATGAATAAAGTATATTTTTGAAATAAAAAACAAACTGATGTTCATTTAGAAATGACAACATTTGGACATGATTGGACATGTATATAATCGCTGTTTGCAGGACTCTTACAATGTTGGCCATGACAGACTACTAACAATAGGAGAGCACAGCCTCCTTCTGAAATAAGTCAACTCAAAATGAAATCTGTGGGCACATTACTTCAGGGGGACAATGTCCAATCTCAAGAATGTGCATCCTAAAGAGATTGGGAAACAGTACTGATTCATTCGAATATGCCAAGAATCTTTCACAAATAATATTCTGGAATACAGAACATGAATAATTTGAGACATGATGTATGGTGGGTACAGCAGGAATAAATGCTTTTCAATCAATCATTACCAAAGATCTCTAACACTGGAGTTTCCCTCATCAGATAGCTGGGTCTGTCTGAGACTAATTGAAATTAGTTATGGTAATTGTCAGTAACTCCATTGTAAACAATTTTTTAAATTAACTTGTTAGACTATAAGAAAAAGGAGTGTGCCATTTAGCTTCTTGACCCTGCTACATCTTGGCTGATCATGGCTGATAGGACATTCCTCACTCCACTTTCCTGAAATTTTCCTTTAACCATTGATTTCCCTCTTACTGTTGAAGAATCTATTGATCTCATCCTTAAATATACAGAAGGACTCTACCTACACAGTCTCTGTGGCAGGGTGTTCCAAAGACCCTCAGCCCTCTAATAGAAGAAATTAACCCTCATATCAGTCTTAAATCGATGCCTCTGTACTCTGAGATTATGCCCTGAAGTCATAAACTCTCCCACGAAAGGACACATCCTCTCAGGATTTACTCTATGAAGATCATTTGGAAATTTTAAAGATTAACTCACATGATGTGGCCATGTCTGGTTAGGCCAACATTTATTGCCTGTCCTTAATTGCCCAGAGGGCAGTTAAAAGACAATCACATCGCTATGGATCTGGAGTCACATGTAGGCCAGACCAGGCAAAGATGGCAGATTTCCTTCCCTAAAAGACGTCAGAGAACCATATGGACTTTTTCCTGACAATCCATTTATGGTCAGCGTTCGACTCTTGATGTCAGATATTTACTGAATTCAAATTTCACCATCTACCGTGGTGGGATTTGAACCCAGGTCCCCAGAACATTTACCAGATTCCTGGATGAATAATCAAATGATAAAAAAAAGCATTGAGGATATGAAAGGGATTTCAGGGAGTTAGGGTGGAAGCTGCAGAGCAGGACGAACAGAGTAGTGTCCTCAGGTTTACTACCGGTGCCACGAGATAGCGAGGCAAGGAACAGGGAGCGGGCGCAGCTTAACACATGGCTGCGCAACTGGTGTAGGAGAGAGGGCTTCAGATATGTAGATAATTGGGATGTCTTCTGAGGAAGGTGGGACCTGTACATGAAGGACGGGTTGCACCTGAACTGGAAGGGGACCAATGTCCTGGGTGGAAGGTTTGCTTGAGTGGTTCAGGAGGGTTTAAACCAGTAAAGCAGGGGGGTGGGAACCTGAGCTATATACCGGTGGTGACAGTTGATGGAGATGAGGCAATAGCAAGAGTTAGTGCAGCCAGTGGGAAGGAATTTCCTGGGAAAGAACCAAGGGATCGGTTAAGGTGTGTTTGCTTTAACGCAAGGAGTATCAGGAATAAAAGTGGTGAGCTTAGAGCATGGATCAGTACCTGGTGCTATGATGTTGTGGCCATAACTGTGATGTGGGTTTCTCAGGGGCTGGAATGGTTGCTGGATGTTCCAGGGTTTAGAACATTTAAAAAGAATAGGGAGGGGGGAAAAAGAGGAGGGGGTATAGCACTGCTAATCAGACAGGGTATCACAGCTACAGAAGTTACCATTGTCGAGGAGGATCTGCCAACCGAGTCAGTATGAGCGGAAATTAGGAACAGCAAGGGAGCAGTCACCTCATTAGGGGTTTACTACAGGCCCCCCAATAGCAACAGGGAGATGGAAGAGAGCATAAGTCAGCAGATTTTGGAAAAGTGTGAATGTAGTAGGGTTGTTGTAATGGGTGACTTTAACTTTCCCAATATTGATTGGAACCTCTTTCGAGCAGATGGTTTGGAAGGAGCTGTTTTTGTAAGGTGTGTTCAGGAGGATTTCCTAACTCAGTACGTTGACAGGCTGATGAGGGGAGAGGCCATTTTGGATTTGGTGCTTGGCAATGAGCCAGGGCAGGTGTCAGATCTTGCGGTGGGAGAGTATTTTGGTGATAGTGACCACAACTGCCTCACATTCTACATAGCTATGGAGAAGGAGAGAAGCAGGCACAATGGGAGGATATTTAATTGGGGAAAAGGAAACTATGATGCTATCAGACGTGAGTTGGGAAGCATGGACTGGGAGCAATTGTTCCATGACATGTGGAGACTGTTTAAGGAACAGTTGTTGTGAGTGATACATAAATGTGTTCCTCTGAGATAGGCAAGAAGGGGTAAGATAAAGGAATCTTGGATGACGAGAGTGGAGGAGCTTCTCGTCAAAAGAAAGAAGGCAGCTTACATAAGGTGGAGGAAGCAAGGGTCTTGCTCAGGCCTAGAGGATTACAGGCAGGCAAGGAAGGAGCTTCAAAATGGTCTGAGGAGAGCCAGGAGGGGGGCATGAAAAAGGCTTGGCAGGAAGGATTAGGGAGAATCCAAAGGCATTTTACACATATGTGAGGAATAAGAGAATGATCAAAGAAAGAGTAGGGCCGATCAGGGATAGCATAGGGAACTTGTTTATAGAGTCTGAGGGGGTAGGGGAAGTCCTAAATGAGTTTTTTGCTTTTGTCTTTACTAAAGAAAAGGACTTTGTCATGAATGAAACCATTGAGGAGCAGGTAAGCATGCTGGAACGGATAGAGATTGAGGAAGCTGATGCGCTGAAAATTTTGTCAAACATTAAGATTGACAAGTCGCCAGGGCCAGACCAGATTTGTCCTCGGCTGCTTTGGGAAGCGAGAAATGTGATTGCTTTGCTGCTTGCAAAGATCTTTGCATCCTCGCTCTCCACTGGAGTCGTACCTGAGGACTGGAGGGACGCAAATGTAATTCCTCTCTTCAAGAAAGGAAATAGTGAAATCCCTGGCAATTACAGACCAGTAAGTCTCACGTCTGTCGTCTGCAAGGTGTTAGAAAGGATTCTGAGAGATAGGATTTATGACCATCTGGAAGAGCATGGCTTGATTAAATGCAGTCAGCACGGCTTTGTGAGGGGCAGGTCATGCCTCACAAACCTTATTGAGTTCTTTGAGGATGTGACTAGAAAAGTTGATGAGGGTCGAGTGGTGGATGTGGTGTATGTGGATTTCAGCAAGGCATTTGATAAGGTTCCCCATGGTAGGCTCGTTCAGAAGGTCAGGAGGAATGGGATACAGGGGAACATAACTGTCTGGATACAGAATTGGCTGGTCAACAGAAGACAGCGAGTGGTAATGGAAGGAAAGTATTCTGTCTGGAAGTCAGTGCTGAGTGGTGTTCCACAGGGCTGTGAACTTGGGTCTCTACCCTTTGTAATTTTTATTAATGACTTGGATGAGGGGATTGAAGGATGGGTTAGCAAGTTTGCAGACGACACAAAGATTGGAGGTGTCATTGACAGTATAGAGGGCTGTTGTAGGCTGCAGCGGGACATTGACAGGATGCAGAGATGGGCTGAGAGGTGGCAGATGGAGTTCAACCTGGATAAATGTGAAGTGACCATTTTTGAAAGTCAAACTTGAAAGTTGAGTACAGGATTAAAGACAGCATTCTTGGCAGTGTGGAGGAGCAGAGGGATCTTGGTGTGCAAGTACATAGACCTCTTAAAATTGCTACCTAGGTGGACAGGGTTGTTAAGAAAGCATATGATCTTTTGGCTTTCGTTAACAGGGGGATTGAATTTAAGAGCCGTGAGAACTTGTTGCAGCTCTATAAAACTTTGGTTAGACTGCACTTGGAATACTGTGTCCAGTTCTGGTCGCCCTATTATAGGAAAGATGTGGATGCTTTGGAGAGGGTTCAGAGGAGGTCTACCAGGATGCTGCCTGGAATGGAGGGTTTATTTTACGAAGAGAGGTTGACTGAGCTTGGACTTTTTTCATTGGAAAAAAGAAGGGGACGTAATTGAGGTGTACAAGATAATGAGAGGCATAGATAGAGGTGATAGCCAGAGACATTTTCCCAGAGCAAAAATTGTAAACATGAGGGGACATAGTTTTAAGCTGGTTGGAGGAAAGTATAGAGGGGATGTCAGAGGTGGGTTCTTTACAGAGAGTTGTGAGAGCATGGAATGCGTTGCCAGCAGCAGTTGTGGAAGCGAGGTGATTGGAGATATTTAAGAGACTGCTGGACATGCATATGGCCACAGAAATTTGAGGGTTCATACATTAGGTTTACCTTACATGAGGATCAATGGTCGGCACAACATCGTGGGCTGAAGGGCCTATTCTGTGCTGTACTGTTTTATGTTCTATGAAAAAGTCTAATAATACCAGTAGGCCATTGCATCTCTGAGGTGTTTCAATTAATGTGCTGGAGAAGCCCATGGATGGCAGTAAATTGTGGAGTGTATAGGTTAGTTTGATCTCAGGTTAAAATAAATACGTGGCTCAACATCCTGGGCCAAAGGACCTGTACTGTTCTATGTTCTAATACAGTTGCAGGGTAGTTGTGAATTGAACTTAGACTATGTGGGTCCAGAGCTAAGATCATTATCATGATGTCTAGCCCAGAGGCAGGGACACTAGCTCTATACCACAAGAACCTCAAACAGCTTCATTGTGTGCCTACACTGTGCTACCATTTAGCCTCTTGGAATCAAACAACAAATTCAGAGATTGAGCTGAATCTCTGCAAAGTCCTAATCCTTGCTGGTAAACTCTTTCCTGTTCCCTTCACTGAATGCACAGTATTTAGCTGACATCAGATGTAACACTGGTGCACAGTAGTTGTTGAGTGAACATTTATTGGATGTGACTCAGTCATTTTCTAGTTTTCACAACGATGAAAGCTTGCAATGGAAGGTAAAGTCAAATGCTTCTGGGGCTAAGGCGTGTTAATAGAATTCAGTAGCAAATGATAATCTGTAATTAAAACTTTACATGTTTTGGTATCTAACTGTAATAAACAGAAGTACCTCCAGTTTGCCTGGAGGTTTCAGGTAATTGAATCAAAACCAGTTCCAATTCTGTGTGTTAGGCAAAGTAAGCCTGCTTTTGACACAGCTGCCTGCAGGATAGGAGGGGGAGGGGGGAGGGGGTGCTGTCTGACAGAATCCTCAGTCAAGCAATTTCAAATTAAAAAGCAGTACATTTCGAAAAATATGAGGAGGCGTTTTCTCAAATGGAAACCTGAGACACGAAACTGAACACCCATTCACTTCTGCTTGGGCAAAGGTTGGATTTCAATGATGGGCAATTTGGAAAGTGACTCCTTCCATGTTCTTCAACACACTAACCCCGTAATGCAAGGTTCAAGGCCATGTAGAAAACCGACTTCATCTGCACTAAACAGACCCACTCCTTGGTGTGGGGCACAAGTACAAGCAATGTTTTCGTAATCAAGATAACTGTCCCAGTTTTATCATAAAACTAAGGGTTGGATTCTCATTGCTTGTCGGCTGAAAATGAGAGAACTCGGCTGAATGTAAGACTCAGCTCGGAACACAACAGCATTGCCTGAGTGTCTGACCAGAAACAACATCATCCTCCCAGTTAGTTCGAATGAATTTCCAAAGTGGGACGCAGAAGAGGGGGAGAAAAGAAAAGCCACAGAGATTTATTTTGCATTGTTTAAGCAGTCTATAGACATAGAAGTTTGAGAACTACTGGTTTGGAGAATAATTTGCTTGTTCCTTATTCATTCATAATAAAATGCAAAGTAAAATTCTGTCAGCTCAATCCCAGACGTAAGAAGCAAATTCTCAGCCAGAAACAGCTGAAGACCCTCCTGGGACAATGGAAGTTGTCGGGTGTCAGAAAGAAAAGATCATCTCTTCATCAGAATTGGTTGAACTGAAAGCCACCTTAAAACAGTGAGAGAAACAAGTTGTGTATCAGATTCTGACTTATTGCTGTTCCTTTCTCTTCTCATCTCTTGTATCCAATTTGTATGCTCATTTTCAATGTCATTATCATTGATTCTATCTATTTGAATTTCTGCAAATTTGAATTTCCTCAGCACTTTCTGAAGAAAGGTTACAGCACTGGACCTGTAACTCTGATTTCTGTTCACAGATGATGCCAGATCTTTTCCAGCAATTGCTAACGAGTCACTAGACACAAAAATTTCATTGGAAATATACCAGTGCAACAGACTGACAGCAATTTGTTAAATTGTTCATATTAATTACAAGTGGAGCATGTCCTCTAAGATTCCAGATCAATTGCTGTTTAAAAGGGGTTGCGGAGGGAGTAAGGTCAATGACCCTCTAATGTAATCTTTACTCTTTGTGGCAGCTCATGTACAGAGTGGTGAGGCACCTCAGACAAAATGCCTCTTACTGTGACTGATGAAAGCTGTGAGGCTGGAAGTGGGATACGTTTCAAATGATGAGACTTTACCCAGGGCAATCGGATATAATTAGTACATACCTCTTTTCACTACAGTAATACTGCCTCCAGTAGGTGAGAGGCCGGTTAAATATTCTGTCAGAAAGTACACCATGAGTAAAACTTGATCCATTTCCTGCGAAAGAAAAATACTACTCTTATGTGACACCTTTCCTATTCTTAGAAAACCTTAAACCAATTTTACAGTCAATGAAAGAGAACTGAAGAAACATAGTTACTTCTGTAACCTAGAAAAACACAGCGGGCAATCTGCACACACCAAGATCCAAGAGAGACAGTGAGGTGTATGAGTTGCATTTCTTGGATAAATTTGATCAGGGCACTAGGGAAAACACCCTACTCATTTTCATGGGATCACTTCCAGTCAGATCAGAGGCTACCACTGAGCTACTAATATATGGGAAAGGTTCTTTACTCTGTACCTAGCCCCATGCTGTACCTGTACTGCAGCATTTGATAGGACAATGCAAAGGAAGCTTTACCCTGTATACAACCCCATGTTGGACCTGTATTTGATGGGCACAGTGTATAGGAAGCTTTATTTAGTATCTAACCCTTTGCTATCCATGCTTTGGGAGTTTTCAGTGGGGTTAGTGTTGAAGGAACTTTCCTTTCAAGTTAAAAGAGTCGAGGGGGCCTTACTTTAAGTTTAAAAAGAGTAGAAAGAGCTTTACTCTGCATTCAACCCTGTGTTGTTCTTGTCCCAGGAATGTTCAGTTGGGATGGTATTGAGGAACCTTTACTTTCAGTTCAAAAAAGTCGAGGGAACTTAAGTTTTCAATTTAAAAGCGTTGAGGGAACAGTCCTCCATTTCCAACCCTGTCTTGTCCTGGGACTGTCCTGTGTTGACTCTGTTGCATTTCAGCACACTTTAAATCAATATTCACAACAATGTCACTTCAGAAACTTGACAGTAATCAAAGAATGGCAGTCAAAATTGCTTTATATAAAAGCTGCTTAAGAATACCAAAAGCATGGTATTTATTGTTTTCTCACTAGGTCTTTGAGGAATGTCTGACTGACAATCAACTAGAGACAGAACACATCATTAGGCCTTACATTGCCCCTTCCAATCCAACATTGCCAGATTCCCATCATTGCTGCTGTTTGCAAGCTCTTGTTTATCAAATTCCTGATTCCCTTGAGGTATTTTCTTTGAGTTTCTGAATTGTTGAATCATTCTGTGTCACAATTCTACATCTGCAGAGGTTGTTTGGTCTCGTTCCTTTGCCTAGAGGACAAAGAGGAGAGCTTGTGCAAGAGGTGAGTGCCATCAAATTGGATAAAATCATCACACAAACCTACAAAGACAGAAGTCACATGACACCAGGTTATAGTCCAACAGATTTACTTAAAATCACAAGATTTTGTGGGCGGCATGGTGGCACAGTGTTTTGTTAAATATTAGACACAGCACAGAACTCAGTAGTGAGGTCAGATTTTCCCTCTCCATGCCCATGCCTAGCAATCCATGATAACACATGTCCCCAGATCCACCTCTAATGATGCCTCAAGCCCATTATGCCAACTCGTGACTAACCATCTACACCTCCACTCCCCCCCGCCCCTTCTTATAGTTACCTGTAAAAAAAATCAGTGCCAATTCATGCCCACCTCCACATACTGCCTTTGCCCTGAAACTCACTAAGATAACTCACCCAGTATAAACGGTGGACAAATCTCAGGAGCCATGATGAGGTTAGATAAAATAAAGTTTAAAAAATTAATTTTTTTCACATTTTTAAAAAAAGGTTCATTCATGACAGGCCTTTCAATATATTTCAATCCCTCAAGTTCTTAACTCCACATGGAAATAAACATTTGTATTCTCAATGTATATTACTTGTATTTCTACATTAAAGACAGCTAGTCTTTTAATAAGATGTTATTAAACAAACTGTCAATTTATAGTTTCCTCCCTTTGCCTCTTCCAACCAATTATGACAATGTTACACTGTCTCACAGCGCCTGAGACCCGGGTTCAATTCCCGACTCAGGCGACTGACTGTATGGAGTTTGCACGTTCTCCCCGAGTCTGCGTGGGTTTCCTCCGGGTGCTCCGGTTTCCTCCCACAGTCCAAAGATGTGCGGGTCAGGTGAATTGGCCATGCTAAATTGCCCATAGTGTTAGGTAAGGGGTAAATGTAGGGGTATGGGTGGGTTGCGCTTCAGCGGGTCGGTGTGGACTTGTTGGGCCGAAGGGCCTGTTTCCACACTGTAATTAATCTAATCTAATCACTGCTCCTTCATCAGGTGACAAAGATGCATCGTTCCAAAAGCTTGTGTTTTTAAATAAACTGGTGTCATGTGACTTCTGACTTTGTTCACCCCAGTCATCAGAACCTCCACATCATGGCCACACAAGTTACAACAATAATTTTTATTTCAATAGCACCCTATATGCAGTAAAACATTCCAAAGCACATGGCTATAATATTATTTCTAAAAATTGACACCAAATTTCCTTGGAATCTTGGAAACAGTGTGGACACTTAAAAGTACTGGGCAGAATCCAGTTCTGAAAGTTGCCATTGCATTTTCAACAGATCCTATTTTTGCCACTGGGGAATCCAGGGAAGTCTGTACTTCTCACATGGAAGGTTGCACCAGGAATATCTGATCTCACCACCCGCAGTTCCCTTACTACACTGTGGGTGTCAAGAATTTTCAGAGTGGATGTAAATGCTCATGAAGATAGGATGAAGTCAAGCAGCCAAGTTACTTAAACCCACTGACCTTTAAAAGGGGGGAAACACAGTTTGCCTACGTCTCATGGTTAAAAAAGAAAAGTTGAGCTGGCAGTCCCAATAGCTGTTTGTTGACATATCCTTAAAGTTCTGTCATTGTTACATTCTGACTGTTTTTCACAGTGTAACATTGTCATAATTGGTGGGAAGAGGCAAAGGGAGGAAACTATAAATTGACAGTTTGTTTAATAAGATCTTATTAAAAGATTAGCTGTCTTTAATGTAGAAATACAAGTAATATACATTGAGAATACAAATGTTTATTTCCATGTGGAGTTAAGGATTTGAGGGGATTGAAATATATTGAAAGGCCTGTCATGAATGAACCTTTTATTAAATATGTGAAAAATATTAATTTTTTAAACTTTATTTTATCTAACCTCATCATGGCTCCTGAGATTTGTCCACCATTTATACTGGGTGAGTTATCTTAGTGAGTTTCAGGGCAAAGGCAGTAGGTGGAGGTGGGCATGAATTGGCACTGTTTTTTTACAGGTACTATAAGAAGGGGCGGGGGGGAGTGGAGGTGTAGATGGTTAGTCACGAGTTGGCATAATGGGCTTGAGGCGTCATTAGAGGTGGATCTGGGGACATGTGTTATCATGGATTGCTAGGCATGGGCATGGAGAGGGAAAATCTGACCTCACTACTGAGTTTTGTGCTGTGTCTAATATTTAACAAAACACTGGGTAAGAAAAGTTGCCAGACAAACAAAACAGTCCAGTTCCAGCCCTCAGCAGTCTCTTTGGACAACTCTGATCTGTATCCAGGGGTGTGACAGACAGTGGTTCACACCATACCCACCAGGGTGTCACCGTGGCTCAGTGGTTAGCACTGTTGCCTGACAGTGTCAGGGACCTGAATTTGATTCCCACCTCAGGCGACTGCATGTGTGAAGTTTGCATATTTTCCCAGTGTCTGCGTGGGTTTCTTCAGGGTGCTCCGGTTTCCTCCCACAGTCCAAAGATGTGCAGGTCAGGTGAATTGGCCATGCTAAATTACCCATAGTGTTTGGTGCACTAGTCAGAGGGAAATGGATCTGGGTGGGTTACTCTTTGGAGGGTCAGTGTGGACTTGTTGGGCTGAAGGGCCTGTTTCCACACTGTAGGGAATCTAGTCTAATCAATGTTATCTCCCACAACCTGGAAAGAAGATCCCACTGTTTAGGACAATGCCAGGAGACTCCCAGATTGAGAGGGGAAAATCCAATCCTGAGGAAGCTTAGGTCCAGTAAAAAAAGGTGTTGGTTAAAAGATAGGATTTAGGAGTGTCTTAAAGGAGGAAAGGGATGTTTGGAGGTAGAAGGGTGTAGGGAGGAAATTGCAAAACTTCCGGTGCAAGTAGTTAAAGGCACAGCTCCAATGGTAAGACATGAAAAACTAGGGATGCAGAAAAAGCCTGAACTGGACGAAGGCAGAGATTTTAAGCCCAAACCCAGGTCTATCACACCTTTGATGTGAAACAATTTAGCTCAAAGTTAGCTTTCCCTGTGTGAGTGTTTTAAAGATGATCTGCTCAGTATAACTTTAATCTGTCCTTACAAGGCAGGAGCAAGTAGCATCAATGTGTGAAATTTGATTGTTTCTGTGTGAATTGGAAATCAGATAATAAAGATCTCAGAAGGATTCCTTCAGCAGATACAGACCAGCCAGTGAATGACAAACATTTCCTTGTAAGTGGAATTACAAATTACTGTATCATTGTATTTTACTGGAAAACATTTTATTCAATGGTTTTTATTTTTAAGATTGTTTTTATTTTTATTTATTTTTTAAATTTTATTTACTGTGTCCAGATCTGGTTGCCCGGTTAAAGGAAGGATACTATTAAGCTGGAGATGGTTCAGAAAAGATTTACCAGAATGTTGACAGGACTGGAGGGTTTGAGTTGTAAGGAGAGGCTGGATAAGCTGTGATTTCTTTCACTGGAATTTAGGACATTGAGGTTTATAGAAGTTTATAAAATCATGAGTGATATAGGTCAGGTGAGCAGCAGGTGATTTTTCCCTATGGTGAGGAATGTTAAGACTAGGGCGCATATTTTCAAGGTAAGAGGAGAAATACCTAAAAAAAAATGAGAGGCAATTCTTTTATACAGAGAGTGGTTTGTGTGTGGAATGAACTTCCAGAGGAAGGGGAGGATGCGAGTATGAATAGGCAATGTTTGGAAAGATATAGGCCAAGTGCAGGCAGGCAGTTCAATTTGGGATCATGGTCCATATGAATTGGTTGGGCTAAAGGATCAGTTTCCATGTTGTATGACTCAATGACTCTATGAATGTTCTCAAAACTAAAAGGATGTACAAGTTCAGAAGATGTGACATTAAGTTTAACCAATGGCTTGTCTCTGAATAGATTGCTTCAATACAATAAAAAAGACTTGAATTTTTCTAAAATCTTTGTATCTTGTTCAGATAAAGAATTCTGAGTGAAGATATGGGAGGGGCTCTAATGCTGAAGTGGAGACTTCTTACATTTGTGGACTTCGAGCTTCTATTTAAAGGTAATTTTGCAGAAGGTAATGAATCCATTGTCGACATTTTTCATGTTGGGGTTGATACCTTTACACTGCATTGCTTGTTTTTACTATAACGCTGCTTGGCAATTTAAGTACCTTAGTTACTTTACGGTGTAAAATCTGGTTAGAGTTCAACGTGAAGCAAATGGCAATACATTCTGACATACATGCAATACATTCTTACCAAAAACATACATGCAGACATGCCAACAAAGAATAGAAGTAGACCACTCAGTCCTTCAAGCCTGCTCCACCATTCTGATCTGATTTTAACCTGAACTCTACATCCTACATATCCCCAATAATCTTTTATTCTCTTGGTCATCAAGAATCTATCTACCTCTGCTTTAAAAATATTTAAAGGTTCTGCATCCACCAGAAAGAGAATTCCAGTGACTCACAATCCTCCGAGAGAAACAATTGTTTCCTCATCTCTGTCTTAAATGGATAACCTCTTATTTTTAAACTCTGACCTGTAGTTTTGGGGTCTCCCACAAGAGGAAGCACCTTTTCCACATCCACTCAGTCAAGTCCCGTCAAGATCTTATATGGGAGAAAGTGAAGACTGCAGATGCTGGAGTACAGAGTTGAAAAATGTGGTGCTGGAGAAACACAGCAGGTCAGGCAGCATCCAAGGAGCAGCAGAATCGACGTTTCGGGCATATGCACTTCCTGAAGAAGGGCTTATGCCCGAAACATCAATTCTCCTGCTCCTCGGATGCTGCCTGGCCTGCTGTGTTTTTCCAGCACCACATTTTTCAACTCAAGATCTTATATATCTCAATTAAGTCACCTTGGAATCTTTTAAACTCCAGTGGATACAAATGTCCGTGAGGTCACTCTGAGGTAAAGAAAAAGAAGGAACTGTTATAAATTGCAGGCGTGTCACCTATGGCTCAGTCCACAGGAGACGTGATCTCATGCTTCAGAGCTGCATCAACAATTATGCCCTGTCTGTTCTGGATGGAACAGAGAGCCATTTTAACAGAGAATAGGAGATTCTCCAATACATGTCCCCAAACCAACATCAAAGAAGCAGGTTAACATGGTCTATATCACATTGTTAAATGTAGGATCCTTCCATTCTCAGGTTTGCTCCCACATTTCCTACTCTACAACAATACCTAAGATCCACTCTTCTGGGGGAGGCCATTCAGCCCCTCAAGCCTGACAAGTTCATGGCTGACCTGGAAGTAGCCTTGAATGCTCTTAATTGTCCTCCCTCCCCACTATGACCCTTCACTCTTCTGTCACTCAGAGATTTGTCCAGCTCAGCTCTGGGTCTACTCACTGAGCCTGCCTCCACTGCTCCCTGGGGACTAGATCTCCACAGACCAAGATGAAGAAAAGTCTCTCCTTATCTCCATCTTCCAGAGAGAACCCATAATTTGCTACAATTGTAACCAATTTAACATTAACGTGTTTTTTTTAAGGCAATTGGCGTGATTGGAAAATAGATTGCACTGGAGGTGGCATGGGAATTAGTGTTAAGAAACATGATGAAAAAGTGCAGGATTTTAAGGACCTTGGTCAAATGTATGTGACAGAAACCATTCAGGAGGACTAACTGACCTAAAAAAATTCTGAAAGTGATCAGATCTGCTGCTGTAGACATAAAATGGACAGCAAAGGCTGTCTAAACAGTCATCAAGACTGATTTATAAGTTTTAAAGGGCAACTAACATTGAATCAAACACACAAACAGGCAGACTGCCAGCCACCTAGCAATACAGGAAAGCTAAGTTTCTTTAACTGTAATGATCTGAAATTTCTCTTGGTTGAAGTTTTGAGCTGGCAATAAGTTTAATTAGTAGCTTTCCCATTGCCAGTGAGGAGTTGGGTAAAGACAGCAGAATTACAAAAATGATTCTATGCTTTATAATGTGATGAGCAACATGTCAACTGCAGGTTATAGCTGAGAAAGTGGGCAGCTGTTACTGGTAACTCTGGGATAATAATGATTTCTGTTGCTTGAGGAATGTGGCTGGGGTTCTATTAGATTAGATTAGACTTACAGTGTGGAAACAGGCCCTTCGGCCCAACAAGTCCACACCGACCCGCCGAAGCGCAACCCACCCATACCCCTTACCTAACACTACGGGGAATTTAGCATGGCCAATTCACCTGACCCGCACATCTTTGGACTGTGGGAGGAAACCGGAGCACCCGGAGGAAACCCACGCAGACACGGGGAGAATGTGCAAACTCCACACAGTCAGTCGCCTGAGGCGGGAATTGAACCCAGGTCCCTGGCGCTGTGAGGCAGCAGTGCTAACCACTGTGCCACCGTGCTGCCCTAATTCTATTCTGCAAATTATAGAGTTCAGGGGTCCAGTGGCTATAATCTTCACTGGAATTTAGAAGAATGAGGGAGGATCTCAAAGAAACACGTATGGAGTCAGATATTACGAGGGGGCATAGCTTTAAATTAAGGGGTGGTAGGTATAGGACTGATGTTAGGGGTAGATTCTTTACTCAGTGAGTCGTGAGTTCATGGAATGCCCTGCCAGTAACAGTGGTGGACTCTCACTCTTTATGGGCATTTAAACGGGCATTGGATAGGCATATGGAGGAAAGTGGGCTAGTGTAGGTTAGGTGGGCTTGGATCGGCGTAACATCGAGGGCCAAAGGGCCTGTACTGCGCTGTATTTTTCTATGTTCTATATATAAAAACCTGATGGAACTGGACAGGCTAGATGCAGGAAGAATGTTCCCGAGATTGGGGAAGTCCAGAAGTAGGGGGCACAGTCTAAGCATAAAGAGACTAAGATGCAGAAAAATTCCTTCACAGAGAATTGTGAACCTGCGAAAACCTTTATCACCGGAAGCTGTTGGAGCCAATTTGATAAATATATTCAAGTGGGAACTAACTAAAAGGATCAAGGGGCAGGGAGAGAAAGCTGGACCGGGATACTGAAATTGCATAATCAATCATGATCGTATTGAATGATGGTGCAGGCTCGAAGGGCTGAATGGCCCACTCCTGCACCTATTTTCTATGTGTCTAATCTGCTGGGATTATGATATCTGTTGGAATACATTTTGCTGCTCTCCTGTCTCATATCGATTTGAATGAGCTACTGGAACTCAGTGACACCAATGATCTCTAATGCTGAGGAGGGGCACACCCAGTTGGTAATGATTGGAATATGGGCCATGTGAATAGACAGTCCACAAGAAAGTGTCAATGAAGCAGGCAGTTAGCAGAACAGGAAGCCGACCATTTCCTCAAAGCTGGAGGAATCTCTCACTTTCAGAGTCTTTAAGTTGACTCAGATGGAGCTCAGAGATCTCAGGACAAGTCATAGGCAGAGAGTGGCTGCTTTTACATGTTTTTTTTTCTATTCATTCACAGGATGAGGACATTGCTGTCTAGGCCAGTAGTTATCACCCATCCCAGAGGGCATTTAAGAGACAACAGCATTGTTGTGGGTCACATGTAGAGTCATAGAGATGTACAGCACAAAAACAGACCATTTGGTCCAACTTGTACTTGCTGACCAGATCACCTAACCTAATCTAATACTATTTACCAGCATTTGGACCGTATCTCTCTAAACCTTTCCTATTCATGTAAGCATCCAAATGCCTCTTCAATGTTGTAATTGTAAATGTACCAGGCCTCACCACCTCTGCCAGCAGCTTGTCCATACATGCACCACTCTCTGAATGAAGGAGTTGCCCATTAGGTTCTCTTTGAAATCTTTCCTCTCGTCACCTCGTTTTGGTTTCCCTTTCCCCTTGGGTATTCACCCTATCCATGTCCGTCATGATTTTATAAATCTCTATAACGTCATCCCTCAGCCTCCGAGGCTCCAGGGAAAATAGTCCCAGCCTATCCAATTTCTCCCTATAGGACTCTCCTTGATGGTAGTTTCCTTCCCTACAGGGCATTAGTCAATCAGATGGGTTTTTCCCTGACATGGGCTCATGGTCATTGTTAGACTCTTCCAGAGAAGTTTTTTACTGAATTCAAATTCTACCAGCTACCTTGATGAGATTTGAACTTGGGTCCCCCGAACATTGCCTGGGTCTCTGAGATTAATAGGGTAAAAAATGAGGTCTGCAGATGCTGGAGATCACAGTTGAAAATGTGTTGCTGGTTAAAGCACAGTAGGTTAGGCAGCATCCAAGGAATAGGAAATTCGATGTTTCGGGCATAAGCTCTTCATTCCTGATGAAGGGCTTATCTCCGAGATTAATAGCCTAGTGATAATACCACTGAACCATTGCCTTCCCTAGTTTCATTCGGCAACAATTCACTAATTTCCCAAAGAGCGTGAGTCTTCAAGGTAGAAAGACACCTGTCATATTCTCGTCAATACATTATTTGGATGATTAGATCAGATTCCCTACAGTATGGAAACAGGCCCTTTGGCCCAAAGAGTCCACACTGACCCTCCGAAGAGTAACCCACCCAGATCCACTTTCCTCTGATTAATACACCTATCACTATGGGCAATTTAGCATGACCAATCCACCTAACCTGCACATCTTTGTGACTGTGGGGGAAAACCAAGAGCAAACTCCATACAGACAGTCACCCAGGGCTGGAATCGAACCTGGGACCCTGGCGCTGTGAGGCAGCAGTGCTAACCACTGAGTTACCATGCTGCCATTGTGATCTATGGAACTGATCACATTTACAAAAGGTTCTATGTATCAACTAGTCCAAGGTCAAGCATTTCCACATTTTTTTTACCATCTCATTGAGTCAAAGGTACAAGATTTTAATCACTTACTGCCAAGGCCTCTAACAACCAAGAAACATACTTACAGATCATTCTCTGTTCCAGTTAGAAACTGGAAGATATTACTTACAGGAAGCAAGCCAAGTTGGCTTGTATATTCATCTGGATGGTCAGGCCTGTTGCAAAATTCAAACCCTATTTGTGCCTGAGGCTATTATCAAGTTGTCTTTTCAAAGAGGAGTATGCTAACTATCATGCTTTGAGGTATGATGCTTCATCATTTAATTGATGAAACACACCTTTGATTTTGGACAAATGCTTTCAAGTATGAGATGACAGAAATGTTCAGATATTTGAACTACTGCCACTTCCCCCTGGGCTGCATTCAACCACAGCATCTGATACTTAAATATTTCAGTTCCATTAATTTCAAAGGAATTATCTTTCAATGACAGAAAACGGTTGAAGGAATAATCAACAACTGATTATTTCAACATTAGTCATGGCCCGTGTTTGAATAATAGACTGTGACTATTCATTGTATTGTTCTAATTTGACTGTGTTGGTCAAACATAGAGAGATATTTGTAAATCTCATGATCAAACATCAAAACATTTAACAATTCATAATCATACCTAGTCTCTGGGTCTCACTGTCCCTCAGGCTGACCCAACCTCTGGCTCTCACTGTCCATCAGACTGACCCAGCCTCTGGGTCTCACTGTCCCTCAGACTGACCCAGTCTCTGGGTCTCACTGTCCCTCAGACTGACCCAACCTCTGGGTCTCACTGTCCCTCAGACTGACCCAGCCTCTGAGTCTCACTGTCCCTCAGTCTGACCCAACCTCTGGCTCTCACTGTCCATCAGACTGACCCAGTCTCTGGGTCTCACTGTCCCTCAGATTGACCCAGTCTCTATGTTGTACTGTCCATCAGACTGACCCAGCCTCAGGGTCTCACTGTCCCTCAGACTGACCCAGCCTCTGGCTCTCACTGTCCATCAGACTGACCCAGCCTCTGGGTCTCACTGTCCCTCAGACTAACGCAGCCTCTGGGTCTCATTGTCCCTCAGACTGACCCAGCCTCTGAGTCTCACTGTCCCTCAGTCTGACCCAGTTTCTGAGTCTCATTGTCCCTCAGACTGACCCAGCCTCTGAGTCTCACTGTCCCTCAGACTGACCCAGCCTCTGGGTCTCACTGTCCCTCAGACTGACCCAACCTCTGGGTCTCACTGTCCCTCAATCTGACCCAGTTTCTGAGTCTCATTGTCCATCAGACTGACCCAGCCTCTGAGTCTCACTGTCCCGCAGACTGACCCAGCCTCTGGGTCTCACTGTCCCTCAGACTGACCCAACCTCTGGGTCTCACTGTCCCTCAGACTGACCCAGCCTCTGAGTCTCACTGTCCCTCAGTCTGACCCAGTTTCTGAGTCTCACTGTCCCTCAGTCTGACCCAACCTCTGGCTCTCACTGTCCATCAGACTGACCCAGTCTCTGGGTCTCACTGTCCCTCAGACTGACCCAGTCTCTATGTTGTACTGTCCATCAGACTGACCCAGCCTCCGGGTCTCACTGTCCATCAGACTGACCCAGCCTCTGGCTCTCACTGTCCCTCAGACTGACCCAGTCTCTATGTCGTACTGTCCATCAGACTGACCCAGCCTCTGGGTCTCACTGTCCCTCAGACTGACACAGCCTCTGGGTCTCACTGTCCCTCAGACTGACCCAGCCTCTGAGTCTCACTGTCCCTCAGTCTGACCCAGTTTCTGAGTCTCATTGTCCCTCAGACTGACCCAGCCTATGAGTCTCACTGTCCCTCAGTCTAACCCAGCCTCCGGATCTCACTGTCCATCAGACTGACCCATCTCTGAGTCTCACTGCCCCTCAGTCTAACCCAGCCTCCAGGTCTCACTGTCCCTCAGACTGACCCAGTCTCTGAGTCTCACTGTCCCTCAGTCTAACCCAGCCTTTGGCTCTCACTGTCCATCAGACTGACCCAGTCTCTGAGTCTCACTGTCCCTCAGTCTAACCCAGCCTCCGGGTCTCACTGTCCCTCAGACTGACCCAGCCTCTGGGTCTCACTGTCTCTCAGACTGACCCAGTCTCTGGGTCTCACTGTCTCTCAGACTGACCCAGTCTCTGAGTCTCACTGTCCATCAGAATAACCCAGTCTCTGGCTCTCACTGTCTCTCAGACTGACCCATCTCTGGGTCTCATTGTCCATCAGACTGACCCAGCTTCTGGGTCTTGTTCAGGCACCTATGAAATCTGACAGTAAAGCATCGTCTGCTCTTGAAAAAGGATGATTCACTACTGCCCTCTGTTTCCTGTCCTTCAGTTAACTTTGTATTCGTGCTGTGCTGTGCTTGTTTTTCAATGGGCTCAAACTTCATGCCCAAGCCTTTTCAATGCTACATTGTTAACACATTTTGCTCAAATTTTCCTGGACTTGTGGGTGGCACAGTGGCTAGATCCGGTTCAATTCCTGCATCAGGCGACTGTCTGTGTGGAGTTTGCACATTCTCCCTGTGTCTGCTTGGGTTTCCTCCCACAGTCCAAAGATGTGCAAGTTAGGTGAATTGGCCATGCTTAACTATCCGTAGTGTTAGGTGTAGGGTAATGGGTCTGGGTGGGTGCACTTCGACAGGTCAGTGTGAACATGTTGGGCCGAAGGGCCTGTTTCCACACTCTAAGTAATCTAAATCATAAATAAAAGTGTTCACTTGTTTTTCATGAAGCAGCATAAATTTAGAAGTCCTGTTCAATTTAGTTTGCCTGCAATGCCTCACACCAATGAGCAGGAGATAAACTTTGAGTTCCTGCTGATCCCACTGTCCCCCCAGCAGTGTTGGTAACCAGCATGGAGACTGAATTTGGCAGAAGATGATGAAGTGTGTCTTACTGAAGTTTGCACAGGATCCTCTCAGTTATTGCTGGTGGGACTTGCACATTGTAAGGTTTGTAGCTCACACCAGTCTCCATGCTCTCCACTAATCTGCCTATCCAACAGAAGATGGAATGATGAGTTTGCCACCAACACCATCTTTATTACCTGATGCAGAAATGCTTACATCTATCATGGGCGATCACTCACCAACGAGTATGATTGTCCACTTCGGAAACTCTGATCAAGGGTTCTGTGGGTCCTTGTGTGGCTGATGAGCCCAATACTCGAGCTACTTCTCATACCACACATTCAACAGGGGTTTGCAGGAGGAATTGGTCCTTATCCTCAAGATCATTGGCATTCCTTTCTCTGGTTCCTTTTCTGCACTTCCCCTTGCCACCAGGTGTTCTCAAGGAATTATCTGTCTTCACACAGGAGTTTCCTCCAAGTCCGTTCTTCTGAACTCTTCACACATTGATGTCTATCATGCATTTCTTCAGAGAGTCTTTGAAACACTTTGTTTCCTCTCCTGTCATATGTGTGCCATCCTTGTGCTGGGCAAAGAGGATTTGCTTTGGTGGTCAGAACTCAGGCATCCAAAGCACATGGCCAGCAGAGTTAGTTTTGGTTGATCGTGCTGGTGATATTGGCTCTTTCACAGACACTGATGTCAGTGTGCCTGTCTGCTGAGCTGATGTGAACAATCCTTCCCAAACAATGTTTTTGGTACTTCTCATGGGTCTTGAGGTGGTATTTATACATAATTCATGTTACAGAGCTATATCATCAGAAGGATGACTGCCTTATCCACAAGGATTTTGGTATCGACACGGATGCCACTATTATTGAAGAGTTTCATCCTTAGGCATTCGAAGACGGCACTCTCAGATTGGATGTGATGTTGAAGTTTCACACTGATGTCAGCATTAGATGAGAATTAGCTTCCCCGGTAAGGAAGGATTTGGGAGGATTTCTCCATTGACCTCCCTTAATGGAGAGATTGACCGGAACTTCACCTGGTAAAGGATTTTCTTGAGGTTAAGGCTGAGACCAGTTCTTTGCTATTTTTTCTGAAGGCATTAAGGGAGGTTTGAAGATTCTTTTCTGGGAGAGCAGAGACAATACTGTCATCCGCAGACTGGAGGTCTAGAAGCGACGTCAGTGCCATTTTCTTCTTGGATTCCATCCGTTTGAAGTTGAAAAGTTTTCCCTCCATCCTGTAGAGAATGTCCAAGCCTTGTTCCTGTCAGTTGGAGAATGGTGGTGATAAATGGGGTGGAAGTCCCTCATGGCAGGTTGATACAGAAGGTGGACATGGGCTCTGTGTTGAGCCAAGAAATGGATAAGAACTGGCTTGGTCATAGAAGACAGAGAGTAGCAGTAGAAGGGTATTTTCCAGACTGGAAATCTGTGATCAATAGTGTTCCTCAGGGATCAGTGCTGGGACCCCTAGTATTTATAATACATATAAATGATTTGAAGGCGAATGGAGGTGACCTGTTCGGTAAGTTTGTGGCTGGCACAAAGATTGGGGGAGCTGCAGATAGTTAGGAGGATTGCCAGAGGATAAGGCAGGATGCAGATAGGCTGCAGACTCAGGCAGAGAAATGGCAAAGGGAACTTAATCCGGATAAATGCGAAGTGATGTATTTTAGAGAGTCTAATACAGAAGGGAAGTATACAGTAAATGGCAGAATCCTTAGAAGCATCAATATATAGAGGGATTTAGGCATACAGGTCCAACGTGTAAGTGGCAACACAAGTGGATAAGGTGGTCAAGAAGATGGATGGCATGTTTGCTTTCATTAGTCTGTGCACAGATTATACAAATTGGAAAGTCATGTTGCAGCTGTATAGAACTTTAGTTTGGTCACATTTGGAACATTGTGAACAATTCTAGTTTCCACACTACCTTTGGAGAGGCTACAGAAACAGTTTACTAGGATATTGTCTCGTTTGGAGGTTATTAGGAATGAGGAGAGATAGGACAAACTTGGTTTATTTTCACTTAAACATCTAAGGCTGAGGGGTAACCTGAGAGAAGTTTACAAGATTATGAGAAGTCTGGATAGAATGGCTGATTGGAATCTTTTACCCAGGTAGAAACGTCAATTACTAGGTGAAGTAGGTTTAAGGTAAAAGGGGGTAAGTTTAAAGGAGATATGGGAGGCATGTCTTTTACACTGAGGATGGTAAGTGCCCAGAATGCACTGCCAGAGGAGGTGGTACAGACAGATACAATAGCAATGTTTAACAGGCATCTTGTCAGATACTTGAATAGACAGGGAGCAATGGGATATGGACCATGTCGAGGCAAAAGGTTTTCAGTTTAGAAAGGCATCATGTGTCAGCTCAGTCTTGGGTAACTGAAGTGCCTGTTCCTGTGCTGTACTGTTCTTTGTTCTTTGAAGATGGAGTCAATGGATGGGGGCAGTGACACATCCCTGCTTGACCTCTTTCTTAACCTTGGTGAATTCTGTCATATTACCAGTGGTGAGGACCATCACCTACACCTTGTTGTGGAGGAGATGGAGGATGTTGATGAATTTCACTGGGACAGCCAGCCTTTGACAGGATCTTCCATAGCACTTCCTGAATGACTGACTCAAAAGCCTTTGTCAGGTCAATGAAAGCCATGTAGAGAGGTTGGTGGTGTTCCTAAAATTCTCTTGGATTTTCTGAGTAGTGAAAATCATGTCCACGGTTTTGACGGAAGCCACACTGGCTTTCAGGAAGGATGTCCTCAGAAACTGGGAGAAGGTGCCTGGCGTGGATTCGGGAGATGATCTTCCCAGTGAAGGAGATTAGGGAGATTCCTCAGTATCTCCCACAATCCGCTTGTCTCCTCTCTTGAATACATTAGTGATGGAAGCATTATCGGCAGGAATTTCTTCTTTGTCCCAAATTTTCAGGAACAGTTGTTGGAGATGAGGGTAAGCTCTGCTCCTTCAAGTCAGAAGACTCCAGCTGGGAAATCTCGTCTACTCCTGCAGCTTTTCCATTTTTCATGTGCCTAATGGAGGCCTCTTTTCAAAAGGAAGAAGGAGGCTTATGTAAAGCTGAGACGTGAAGGCTCAGTTAGGGCACTTGAGAGTTACAATTTAGCTAGGATGGCCTAAAGAGAGAGCTAAGAAGAGTCAGGAGGGGACATGAGAAGTCTTTTGGCAGATAGGATCAAGGAAAACCCTCAACCCTAAAGGCTAAAGAGGAAGAGTAGGACCTGTCCTGGACAGTAGTGGGAAGTTGTGTGTGGAGTCCAAAGAGATAGGGGAGGTGCTTAAGGAATATTTTTCATCAGTATTCACACAGGAAAAACACAATGTTGTCAAGGATAATACTGAGGTACAGGTTATTAGATTAGATGGGATTGAGGTTCATAAGGGGGAAGTGCTTGCATTTCTGGAAAGTGTAAAAAATGAGGTCTGCAGATGCTGGAGATCACAGCTGAAAATGTGTTGCTGGTCAAAGCACAGCAGGTTAGGCAGCATCTCAGGAATAGAGAATTCGACGTTTCGAGCATAAGCCCTTCATCAGGAATGAGAGAGAGTAGCCAAGCAGGCTAAGATAAAAGGTAGGGAGGAGGGACTTGGGGGAGGGGCGATGGAGGTGGGATAGGTGGAAGGAGGTCAAGGTGAGGGTGATAGGCTGGAGTGGGGTGGGGGCGGAGAGGTCAGGAAGGAGATTGCAGATTAGGAGGGCGGTGCTGAGTTGAGGGAACCGACTGAGACAAGGTGGAGGGAGGGGAAATGAGGAAACTGGAGAAATCTGAATTCATACCTTGTGGTTGGAGGGTTCCCAGGCGGAAGATGAGGCGCTCCTCCTCCAGCCGTCGTGTTGTTATGTTCTGCTGGTGGAGAAGTCCAAGGACCTGCATGTCCTCGGTGGAGTGGGAGGGAGAGTTAAAGTGTTGAGCCACGGGGTGGTTGGGTTGGTTGGTCCGGGCGGCCCAGAGGTGTTCTCTGAAGCGTTCCGCAAGTAAGCGGCCTGTCTCCCCAATACAGAGGAGGCCACATCGGGTGCAGCGGATGCAATAGATGATGTGTGTGGAGGTACAGGTGAACTTGTGGCGGATATGGGAGGATCCCTTGGGACCTTGGAGAGAAGTGAGTGTGGAGGTGTGGGCGCAAGTTTTACATTTCCTGCGGTTGCAGGGGAAAGTGCCGGGGGTGGAGGTTGGGTTGGTGGGGGGTGTGGATCTGACAAGGGAGTCACGAAGGGAGTGGTCCTTGCGGAACGCTGATAGGGGAGGGGAGGGAAATATATCCTTGGTGGTGGGGTCCGTTTGGAGGTGGCGGAAATGACGGCGGATGATACGTTGTATGCGGAGGTTGGTGGGGTGGTAGGTGAGAACCAGTGGGGTTCTGTCTTGGTGGCGGTTGGAGGAGGGGGGCTCAAGGGCGGAGGAGCGGGAAGTGGAGGAGATGCGGTGGAGGGCATTGTCGATCACGTCTGGGGGGAATCTGCGGTCCTTGAAGAAGGAGGCCATCTGGGCTGTGCGGTGTTGGAACTGGTCCTCCTGCGAGCAGATGCGGCAGAGACGAAGGAATTGGGAATATGGGATGGAGTTTTTGCAGGGGGCAGGGTGGGAGGAGGTGTAGTCCAGGTAGCTGTGGGAGTCAGTCGGTTTATAGTAGATGTCTGTGTTGAGTCGATCGCCCGAGATAGAGATGGAAAGGTCTAGGAAGGGTAGGGAGGAGTCTGAGACAGTCCAGGTGAATTTAAGGTCGGGATGGAAGGTGTTAGTAAAGTTGATGAACTGTTCAACCTTCGCATGGGAGCACGAGGCAGCGCCGATACAGTCATCGATGTAGCGGAGGAAAAGATGGGGGGTGGTGCCAGTGTAGTTGCTGAAGATGGACTGTTCCACATATCCTACGAAGAGGCAGACATAGCTGGGGCCCATGCGGGTGTCCATGGCAACTCCTTTAGTTTGGAGGAAGTGGGAGGATTGAAAAGAGAAGTTATTCAGTGTGAGGACCAGTTCAGTCAGTCGAAGGAGGGTGTCAGTGGAAGGGTACTGGTTGGTGCGGCGGGAAAGGAAGAAGCGGAAGGCTTTGAGTCCTTCGTGATGGGGGATGGAGGTGTACAGGGACTGGATGTCCATAGTGAAAATAAGGCGTTGGGGACCGGGGAAGCGAAAATCCTGGAGGAGGTGGAGGGCGTGGGTGGTGTCCTGAACGTAGGTGGGGAGTTCTTGGACTAAAGGGGACAGGACGGTGTTGAGGTATTGGGAGATGAGTTCGGTGGGGCAGGAGCAGGCTGAGACAATAGGTCGGCCGGGGCAGGCAGGTTTGTGGATTTTGGGCAGGAGGTAGAAACGGGCGGTGCGGGGTTGTGGGACTATGAGGTTGGAGGCGGTAGATGGGAGATCCCCTGAGGTGATGAGGTCCTGGATGGTCTGGGAGATGATGGTTTGGTGGTGGGAGGTGGGGTCGTGGTCAAGGGGGTGATAAGAGGAGGCGTCCGCGAGCTGGCGTTTGGCCTCAGCGGTATAAAGGTCAGTGCGCCAAACTACCACCGCGCCTCCCTTGTCTGCGGGTTTGATGGTGAGGTTGGGATTGGAGCGGAGGGAGTGGAGGGCTGCACGTTCTGAGGGTGAGAGGTTGGAGTGGGTGAGAGGGGTGGACAGGTTGAGTTGGTTAATGTCACGGCAGCAGTTGGCTATAAAGAGGTCGAGGGCGGGTAGGAGGCCAGCATGGGGTGTCCAGGTGGATGGGGTGTGTTGGAGGCGGGAGAAGGGGTCGTCAGAGGGTGGGCGGGAGTCTTGGTTGTGAAAGTAGGCATGGAGGCGAATGCGGCGGAAGAATTGTTCAATATCTCGGCGCGTGTTGAACTCATTAATCTGAGGGCGTAGGGGAATGAAGGTGAGGCCCCTGCTGAGGACTGATCTTTCATCCTCAGAGAGGGGGAGGTCTGGAGGGATGGTGAAAATCCGGCATGGCTGGGAGCTAGGACCTGGTGTGGGACTGGAGCTGGGGCTGGGGGCGGGGTTAGGGGCGGGGACAGAGATCGAAGTAGGGGCAGAGTTAGACGTGGTGACGTTGCTCGATGTGGGGGCGGAGTCAAGCATGTGGGCGGGGTCATGCATTGTGACGGAAATAAGCGTGGGGGCGGGGTTATGTGTGGTGGCGAAAGTCGGTGAGGGGGCGGGGTTATGCGTGGTGACGAAGGTTTGCATGGGGGCGGGGTTACGTGAAGTGACGAAAGATGGCGTGGGGGCGGGGTTATGCGTGGTGACGAAAGACGGCGTGGGGGCGGGGAAACCTGAGGATTTGTGCTCCTGCAAGTTAGTGATGTCAGTGGGGGCGGAAGTGGCTGCGCCGACGGCAACCGGAGGGGCGGAAATGGTTGCGGTGACGTAGGAATGGTGGTCATTCCCGGTAGCCGCGTGGGTCGTGGGTCCGTCGGCGATCGTGGAAGCGGTTGTCTGTGCGGTGGTCACCGGGGCAGTTGTTGGGGCGGCGATCGCGGGGGCTCCGAGGTCGGTGGGGGCGGAAGTGACGTCATGGTCGGCGGCGGCCTTGGGTGCCACGGGCGCTGTGGAGGCCACATGTGTAATGGCGTCCGACAGGCCTATAGAAGATTCTGGAATAGTTGAGGAGCCATGAGTGTGGGGGTAAGTACATGAAAGTTTTTGGTACTTACTGTCTTTAATCTCTGATATGGCTAGGAAGAACTGTTTGTTGAGTTTGTGGATTCTTCTGTAGATGAAGAACAGCAGAGGTCCTTTGCAGGTCTGTGAGAGTGTTGTCCTGAGCTGGGGTAGGGCTGATTGCAGAGAGTGTAAGTGGCGACGCATGGCTGCGAGGGTGGAGCGGAGGATCCGGAGAGAGGTCTGTTGCTGGAGGCTTCTGCATCTGCAGCATCTGCAGACCTCATTTTTTACTCGAAGACTTTTTCTGGAAAGTGTGAAAACATTAAATCCCCTGGGCTGGATGGTATTTATCCTAGGATTCTCTGGGAAGCTAGGGAGCAGATTACAGAGCCTTTGGCTTTGATCTTTATGTTGTCATTGTCTGCATGAATAGTGTCAGAAGACTGGAGGATAGCAAATACTGTTCCCTTGTTCAAGAAGGGGAGTAGAGACAACCATGGTGATTATAGATCAGTGAGCCTTACTTCAGTTGTTGGTAAAGTGTTGGAAAGGATTATAAGAGATAAGATTTATAGTCATCTAGAAAGGAATAATTTGATTAGGGATAGTCAGCACGGTTTTGTGAAGGTAACGTCATGCCTCACAAACCTTATTAAGTTCTTTGAGAAGGTGATCAAACAGGTAGATGAGGGTAAAGCCATTGATGTGGTGTATACAGATTTCAGTAAGGTGTTTGATAAGGTTCCCCACGTTAGGCTATTGCACAAAATATAGAGGCATGAGATTGAGAGTGATGTAGCAGTTTGGATCAGAAATTGGCGAGCAGAAAGAAGACAGAGGGTGGTGGTTGATGGGAAATGTTCATCCTGGAGTTCAGTTACTAGTGGTGAACTGCAAGAATCTGTTTTGGGGCCACTGCTGTTCATCATTTTTATAAATGGCCTGGATGAGTACATAGAAGGATGGGTTAGTAAATTTGCGGACAACACTAAGGTCAATGGACTTGTGGACAGTACAGAAGGATGTTGCAGGTAACAGAAAGACATTGATCAGCTGCAGACCTTGTCTGAGAGGTGACAAATGGAGTTTAAAATGGAAAAGTATGAGGTAATCCACTTTGGAAGGAACAATTGGAATACATATTACTGGGCTAATGGTAAGGTTTTTGGTAGTGCAGATGAGCAGACTGATCACGGTGTCCATATACATAGATCCCTGAAGGTTGCCACACAGGTTGATAGGGTTGTTAAGAAGGTGTGGAGTGTGTTGGCTTTTATTGGTAGAGGGATGGAGTTTCAGAGCCATGAGATCATGTTGCAGCTGTACAAAACTCTGGTGCAGTCATACTTGGAATATTGCATACAGTTCTGGTCACCCATTATAGGAAGAATGTGGAAGCATTAGAAATGATGCAGAGGAGATTTACTAGGATGTTGCCTGGTATGATGGGAAGGTCTTATGAGGAAAGGCTAAGGAACAGCTATGAGGCTGTTTTCGTTACAGAGGAGAAGAACAAAGAACAAAGCACAAAGAATATTACAGCACAGGAACAGGCCCTTTGGCCCTCCAAGCTTGCGCCGATCCATATCCTCTATCTAAATGGTGGGGCGGCACGGTGGCTTGGTGCTTAGCACTGCTGCCTCACAGCACCAAGGTCCCAGGTTCAATTCCAGCCTCGGGTGACTGTCTGTGTAGAGTTTGCACATTCCCTGTGTCTGCGTGGTTTCTTCCTGTTGATCCAGTTTCCTCCCACAGTCCAAAGGTCAGGTTAAGTTGTCCATAGTGTTAGGTCAGAGAGAAATAGGTGTGGGTGGGTTACTCTTCGGAGGGTCAGTGTGGACTTGTTGGGCCGAAGGGCCTGTTTCCACACTGTAGGGAATCTAATGTAATCTAAAAATCTGAACTGTCACCTATTTCCTAAGCTGAAAAAGTGTCGCTGGAAAAGTGCAACAGGTCAGGCAGCATCCAAGGAGCAGGAAAATTGATGTTTCGGGCATGAGCCCTTCTTCAGGAAGCTCTGATCTCTAGCATCTGCAGTACTCAATTTCCCCATTTCCTAAGAACCTGTATCCCTCTGCTCCCTGCCTATTCATTCTGTCTCGATACATCTTAAATGATGCTATCATTCCCGCCCTTACCACCTCCACTGGGACAGCATTCCAGACACCACCACTCTCTGCATAAAGAACTTTCCACACGTACCTACCATAATCTTTTCCCCTCTCACTTTGAAATCATAACCCCTAGTAATTGAGTCCTTCACTTAAGGTTAAGAGGTGACTTAATAGAGATGATCAGATGGTTAGATAGGATGGACAATGAGAGCCTTTTTCCTCAGATGGTGATGGCTAGCAAGAGGGGACATAACTTAAAATTGAGGGGGTGATAGATATAGGACAGATGTCAAAGGTAGTTTCTTTACTCAGAGAGAAGTAGGGGCATGGAATGCCCTGCCTCCAACAGTAGTAGACTCACCAACTTTATGGACACTTAAATGGTCATTGGACAAACATACCGATAAAAATGGAACAGTGTAGGATAGATAGGCTTCAGATTTGTTTCACAGGTCAGCTCAACATCGACGGATAAAGGGCCTTTACTGCTCTGTGTTCTGTGTTCAATATCTGCCGTGTTAGGTAGGAGTCTGAGATCTTCATTGATGGGAAACTAGAGAATTTCCTCAAACACATCTTTCCTGATATTTATCATAGAAACTCTACAGTGTAGAAACAGGACATTTGGCCCAACAAGCCCACATCGACCCTCCAAAGATTATCCCATGCAGACCCATTACCCTACCCTTATTGCTCTACATTTCCCCTGAATAAGGCAGGGATTGAACCCAGATCCCTGGTGCTGTGAGGCAGCAGTGCTAACCATTGAGCCACCATGCTGTGCTTTTTATTTTCAGCTCACATCCCTTTCAGGAGTTCTTTGAAGTATTATCTCCATTATGCTTCTTTCACAACTTGAGATGACGGCTGTCTTCAGCTCTTTCCAGATTTCCTCCAAGGCATTAAAATGAACTCTTTGGAAATTTTGGTGAAGACATTGTTGGAAGTTCTGCTTGGCTCTTAAGCCACTCAATGTTGAGCTTTCTATCTGAGCTGTTTCTTCACCTTCAGCTGCATCTGGTGACACTTGATGGATATTGAGGAGCAGATGAGCAGCATCTGCACTGGTCATTGCTTTGGTAATAAGTGCATCCTTTAGGCCTCTGGATTGAACTATCACATACTTAGTTGTGTGCCAATGCTTTGATCATGGATGCCTTCAAGACATCTTGAATTTGTCTTTTTGATGGGACAGTGTGTTGGTGATGACCAGCTAGTATTCTGCATGTTTAGTGAATAGGAGAATACCTTTGGTTTTGCAATTCCGACTCACTCATTTCCGATGGTTGTTTTCCAGGATTGGCCATTCTTTCCAACCCAGGCACCAAAGCCTCCAAAGAGAATAATTTTACATTCCTAAGGGATGTTGCTGTGTATGGTGTCTAGGATGGAGTAGAATCCACCTTTGGACTCAGCAGTGGCATCAAGATTAAAGCATGGACACTTATGAACACTGCTACTGGTTCATGGGAGGTTGGAGATGGAGAATCAGAGCTGCCAACAGGGAGCTCTGAGAGATGGTTGACAAGTTTGTTCTTGATCGTGAATACTATTCCATATGCCTGGATTGATCCTGGGGTTTTCCTGTCCAGAAGAAGGTTTAACCACTGCCTTCTCCTCTTAGCTGCCCACTTGGATTTTTAGACTGTAGGTAGATAAGCCGCTGGATGCAGTTATTCAGCCAATTTGGTGACAAGAACAGGCTGTTTTTGGGGCCCCTTTTCTAGCCCATTTTCCATGTAGGGTGAACAGAATGGACTCTGCCAAGCCACTCTCCTGTTCCAAGAGTGAAATGACTGAGTCACATTTCGCTGCTTACGTGCTGGTCCGAAGCAATGGACATCCAGATCTTGCAAACCTGCCCCTGTCAGCTCTTGCTGATCATATGTGTGTATGCATGTGTGCGTGTGCGTGTGTGTGCGTGAGGTTCCTCTATGTGCCGGGCATCTTTTAACCTGGGAATACTGTTGCACATCGGCAGACTCGCAGACTTTTGACAGAAGATACATGCAGTTCCAGTAACAAGGAAAACTTGACAATTGAGGATTTCTCTATTGCTATAGTTTCCATCCGTCATCAGAGCATCCACTTGGGTTGCCATTGAGGGCTTGTTTTGGATTGTATTTGGTCTGGTTCCTTCCCTCCAGCCTCACCACCACTGGTGGCCTAACCAGGAGTTGAGAGCTCCTGATGGCAGAAGCTTATGCTATCTTCTGTAACATAAGAATCTGGCCATGGTGGTCATAGTCTTGAAGAACCCAAGAGCTATTACAATTAACAATTGTGAACAAACATTACATACACACAGAAAGGACTGGTTCAGAAGAGTGGGATTGCTTCTAGATCATGGTGGCTCAGTGGTTGCACTGCTGCCTCACAGCACCAGGGATCCAGGTTCGATTTCAGCCTTGGATGACAGTCTGTGTGGAGTTTGCACATTCTCCCCATGTCTGCGTAGTTTTCCTCCCACAATCCAAAAATGTTCAGGTTAGGTATAAAACTCACTGATCTTGGGGAGTGAGGTTAAAACTCACTGAGCTTGGGGAGTGAGTATAAAACTCACTGAGCCCAGGGAGTGAGTATAAAACTCACTGAGCCCAGAGAACTGAGTATAAAACTCACTGAGCACTCATAGAGTGAGAATAAAACTCACTGAGCGCTCGGGGAAAGAGTATAAAACTCACGGAGCACTCAGGGATGGAGTATAAAACTCACTGAGCATGGGTGTGAGTGTAAAACTCAACGAGCACGGGGAGTGAGCATAAAACTCACTGAGATCAGCTTGCAAAAATGCCATCCCGTATTCCCAATTCCTCCGCTTCCGCCGTATCTGCTCCCAGGAGGACCAGTTCCACCATAGAACACACCAGATGGCCTCCTTCTTTAGAGACTGCAATTTCCCTCCCTACGTGGTTAAAGATGCCCTCCAATGCATCTCGTCCACATCCCGCACCTCCGCCCTCAGACCCCACCCCTCCAACCGTAACAAGGACAGAACTCCCCTGGTGCTCACCTTCCACCCTACAAACCTTCGCATAAACCAAATCATCCGCTGACATTTCCGCCACCTCCAAAAAGACCCCACCAACCGGGGATATATTTCCCTCCCCACCCCTTTCCGCCTTCTGTAAAGACCGTTCCCTCCGTGACTACCTGGTTAGGTCCACGCCCCCCTACGACCCACCCTCCCCTCCTGGCACTTTCCCCTGCCACCGCAGGAACTGTAAAACCTGTGCCTACACCTCCTCCCTCACCTCTATCCAAGGCCCTAAAGGAGCCTTCCACATCCATCAAAGTTTTACCTGCACATCCATTAATATCATTTATTGTATCCGTTGCTCCCGATGCGGCCTCCTCTACATTGGGGAGACTGGGCGCCTCCTAGCAGAGTGCTTTAGGGAACATCTCCGAGACACCCGCACCAATCAACCACACCGCCCCATGGCCCAACATTTCAACTCCCCCTCCCACTCTGCCTCCTTCACTGCCGCTCCCTCACCACCAGATGCCTGGAGGAAGAACGCCTCATCTTCCGCCTCAGAACACTTCAACCCCAGGGCATCAATGTGGACTTCAACAGTTTCCTCATTCCCTTCCCCTACCTCACCCCAGTTCCAAACTTCCAGCTCAGCACTGTCACCATGACTTGTTCGGACTTGTCCGACCTGCCTAGCTCCTTTTTCACCTATTCACTCTACCCTTTCCTCCCTGACCTATCACCTTCATCTCCTCCCCCACTCACCCATTGTACTCTATGCTACTCTCTCCCCACCTCCAACCTCCCCAAGCTTATCTCTCCACGCTTCAGTCTCTCTGCCTTTATTCCTGATGAAGGGCTTTTGCCCGAAACATCGATAAAACACAAAGAGCCCAGGGAAGTGAGTATAAAACTCACGGAGCTCGGGGAGTGAGTATAGAACTCACTGAGCCCAGGAGGTGAGTATAAAACCCACTGATCCCGAGGAGTGAGAACAAAACTCAATGAGAACACGGAGTGAGTACAAAACTCACGAAGTGCATGGAGTGAGTATAAAAGTCACTGAGCCCGGTGAGTGAGTACAACACTCACTAAGCGCGGGGAGTGAGTATAAAACACACTGAGCCCGGGGAGTAAGTATAAAACTCACTGTGGCCGGTGAGTGTGTTATAAAACTCACTGAGCCCATGGGAGTAAGTATAAAACTCACAGAGCTTGGCAGTCAGTATAAAACTCACTGAGCTTGGGAGTGAAAATAAAGCACACTGAGCTCGGGGAGTGAAGTATAAAACTCACTGAGCACTCAGGGAGTGAGTGTAAAACTCACTGAGACTGGGAAGTGAGTGTAAAACTCACTGAGCCCGGTGAGTGAGTAAAAAACTCACTAAGCGCGGGGAGTGAGCATAAAACACAATGAGCGCAGGGAAGAGAGTATAAAACTCACTGAGCCCATGGAAGTGAGTATAAAACTCACTGATCCTGGGGAGTGAGTATAAAACACAATGAGCGCAGGGAAGTGAGGATAAAAGTCACTGAGCCCGGTGAGTGAGTACAAAACTCACTTAAGCCCAGGGAGTGAGTATAAAACTCACTGAGCCCGGAGAGTGAGTACAAAACCCATTGAGCTCGGGAAGTGAGTACAAAACTCACTGAGCTCAGGGAATGAGAATAAAACTCACTGAGCACACGGAGTGAGTACAAAACTCACTGAGCTCATGGAGTGAGAATAAAACTCACTGAGCCAGGAGAGCAAGTATAAAACTCACTGAGCAATCAGGGAGTGAGTAGAAAACTCACTGAGCCCAGGGAGTGAGTAGAAAACTCACAAAGCCCGGGGAGTGAGAACAAAACTCAATGAAAACACGGAGTGAGTACAAAACTCACGGAGCGCATGGAGAGAGAATAAAAACACACTGAGCTCAGGGGTGTGGGTACAACACTCACTGAGTCCAGTGAGTGAGTATAAAACTCACTGAGCCTGGGGAGTGAGTGCAAAACTCACTGAGCACATGGAGTGAGAATAAATCTTACTGAGCCCAAGAGAGTGAGTATAAAACTCACAAAGCCCGGGGAGTGAGTATAAAACACATGAGCCCAGGGAAGTGAGTATAAAATTCACTGATCCCGGGGAGTGAGAACAAAACTCAATGAGAACAGGAGTGTGTACAAAACACACGGAGCGCATGGAGTGAGTATAAAACTCACTGAGCACTCGGGGAGTGAGAATAAAATTCACTGAGCCTGGGATTGAGTATAAAACACAATAAGCGCAGGAAAGTGAGAATAAAACTCACTGAGCCCAGGGGAGTGATTATAAAACATAGAGCCCGGGGATTGAGGATAAAACTCACAGAGCTCGGGGAGTGAGTATGAAACTGACTGAGCTCAGGGAGTGAGTATAAATCTGACTGAACTTGGGAGTGAGTATAAAACTCACTGAGCTTGGGGAGTGAGAATACATCTCACTGAGCCCGGGGAGTGAGTATAAAACTCACTGAGCATGGGGAGTGAGAATAAAATTCACTGAGCTTAGTGAGTGAGTATAAAACTCGGGGGTTGAGTATAAAACTAACTGAGCTTGGGGAGTGAGTATAAAACTCACTGAGCCAGGGGAGTGAGTATAAAACTCACAGAGCTTGGGTGTCAGAATAAAACTCACTGAGCTCGGGAAATGAAGTATAAAACTCACTGAGCACTCGGGGAGTGAGTATAAAACTCACTGAGACTGGGAAGTGAGTGTAAAACCCACTGAGCCTGGTGAGTGAGTACAAAACTCACTTAGTCTGGGGAGTGAGTATAAAACACAATGAGCGCAGGGAAGTGAGTATAAAACTGACTGAGTCCAGGGGAGTGAGTTATAAAACTCACTGAGCCTGGGGATTGAGGATAAAACTCACTGAGCTTGGGGAGTGAGTATAAGACACACTGAGCCTAGGGAGTGAATATAAAACTCACTGAGCATTTGGGGAGTGAGTATAAAACTCACTGAGCACATGGGGAGTGAGTATAAAATTCAGTGAGCCCAGGGAAGTGAGTATAAAACTCACTGAGCACATGGGGAGTGAGTTTAAAATTCAGTGAGCCCAGGGAAGTGAGTATAAAACTCGTTGAGCCTGGGGAATGTGTAGGAAACACACTGAGCCTTTGGAGTGAGTATAATACTACTGAGCTAGACGAGTGAGTATAAAACACACTGAGCTCGGGGAGTGAGTATAAAACTCACTGAGCTTGGCAGTCAGTATAAAACTCACTGAGCTTGGCAGTGAGAATAAAGCACACTGAGCTCGGGGAGTGAAATATAAAACTCACAGAGCCCGGTGAGTGAGTATAAAACACAATAAGCCTGGAGATTGAGTATAAAACTCACTAAGCTCGGGGAGGGAGCATGAAACTCACTGAGCTCGGGGAGTGAGTATAAAACTCACTGAGCTTGCAGAGTGAGTATGAAACTGACTGAGCACAGGGAGTGAGTACAAAACTCGCAGAGCGCATGGAGTGAGAATAAAACTCTCTGAGCTCGGTGAGTGGGAATAAAACTCACTGAGCTTGGTGAGCGAGTATAAAACTCAGTGAGCTCGGGGGGCGGTGAGTATAAAACTGACTGAGTTCGGAGTGAGTATAAAACTCACTGAGCTAGGGGAGTGAGTATAAAAGACACTGAGCTTGTGAGTGAAGTTTAAAACTCACTGAGCTTGGAAGTGAGAATAAAGCACACTGAGCTCGGAGGTTGAGTATAAAACTCACTGAGCTTGTGGAGTGAGTATGAAACTCACGGAGCTTAGCAGTCAGTCTAAAACTCACTGAACTTGGCAGTGAGAATAAAGCACACTGAGCTCGGGGAGTGAAGTATAAAACTCACAGAGCCCGGTGAGTGAGTATAAAACACAATGAGCCTGGGGATTGAGGATAAAACTCACTGAGCTTGCAGAGTGAGTATGAAACTGACTGAGCTCAGGCAGTGAGTACAAAACTCACGGAGCGCATGGAGTGAGAATAAAACTCACTGAGCTCGGTGAGTGGGAATAAAACTTACTGAGCTTGGTGAGCGAGTATAAAACTCACTGAGCTCATGGGGGTGAATATAAAACTGACTGAGTTCGGGGAGTGAGTATAAAACTCACTGAGCCCGGTGAGTGATTATAAAACGTAGAGCCCGGGGATTGAGGATAAAACTCACTGAGCGTGGGGAGTGAGAGTAAAACTCACTGAGAACACGGAGTGAGTAACAAAACTCACAGAGCGCATGGAGTGAGAATAAATCTCTCTGACCTCGGAAAGTGGGAATAAAACTCACTGAGCTCAGGGGTTGAGTATAAAACTGACTGAGCTCGTGGAGTGAGTATAAAACTCACTGAGCCCAAGGGAATGAGTATAAAACTCACTGAGCCTGGGGAGAGAGTACAAAACTCACTGAGCTCGGGGAGTGAGTATAAAGCTCACTGAGCCCAGGGAGTAAGTATACAACTCACTGAGCTCGGGGAGTGAGTGTAAAACACAATGAGCGCAAGGAAGTGAGAATAAAACTCACTGAGCCCGGGGAATGAGGATAAAACTCACTGAGCGTGGGGAGTGAGAATAAAACTCACTGAGAACACGGAGTGAGAACAAAACTCACGGAGCGCATGGAGTGAGAATAAACCTCACTGAGCTCGGTGAGTGAGAATAAACCTCACTGAGCTCGGTGAGTGAGAATAAAACTCACTGACCTCGGGGGTTGAGTATAAAACTCACTGAGCCCGGGGAGTCAGTATAAAACTCACTGAGATTGGGAGTGTGTATGAAACGCACTGAGTTCGGGGAATGAGAATAAAACTCACCGTGCCACACAGAGTGAGTACAAAACTGACTGAGCGCTTGGAGTGAGAATAAAACTCACTGAGCTCGGGGGAGGGAGTATAAAACCGACAGAGCTGAGGGAGTGAGTATAAAACTGACTGAGCCCGGGGAGTGAGTATAAAACTGACTGAGCTCGGGGGAGTGAGTATAAAACTCACTGAGCATTCGGGGAGTGAGTATAAAATTCACTGAGCCCAGGGGAGTGAGTATAAAATTCACTGAGCCCGGGGAGTGAATATAAAACACACTGAGCTTGGGGAGTGAGTATAAAATTCACTGAGCCCAGGGGAGTGAGTATAAAACTCACTGAGCCCAGGGAGTGAGTATAAAACTCACTGAGCCCAGTGAGTGAGTATAAAACTCACTGAGCCTGGGGAGGGAATATAAAACTGACTGAGCACTCGTAGAGTGAGTATAAAATTCACTGAGCCCAGGGGAGTGAGTATAAAACTCACTGAGCCCGGGGAGTGAATATAAAACACACTGAGCTTGGGGAGTGAGTATAAAATTCACTGAGCCCAGGGGAGTGAGTATAAAACTCACTGAGCCCAGGGGAGTGAGTATAAAACACACAGGGCTTGGGGAGTGAGCATAAAACTCACTGAGCTCAGGGGGGGTGGGTATACACACTCACTGAGCCCAGGGGATTGAGTAGAAAACTCATGGAGCACTCGGGGGTTGAGTAGAAAACACACTGAGCTCGGGGAGCAAGGGTAAAACTCACTGAGCCCAGGAGAGAGAGTATAAAACACACTGAGCCTGGGGAGTGAGTGCAAAACTCACTGAGCTCAGGGAATGAGAATAAAATTCACTGAGCACATGGAGTGAGAATAAATTTCACTGGGTCCAAGAGAGTGAGTATTAAACTCACTGAGCACTCGGGAAGTAAGCATAAATCTCACTGAGCCCAGGGGAGTGAGTATAAAACTCACTGAGCCCCGGAGAGTGAGTATGAAACTCAATGAGCTCAGAGAGAGATTATAAAACACACTGAGCCCAGAGAGTGAGTATAAAACTCACTGAGCACTCAGGGAGTGAGTATAAAATTCACATGGCCCAGGGGTGTGAGTATAAAACTCACTGAGCTCGGGGAGTGAGTATAAAACTGACTGAGTCCGGTGAGTGAGTATAAAACTCACTGAGCGTGGGGAGTGAGTATAAAACACAATGAGCGCATGGAAGTGAGAAAAAAACTCACTGAGCCCGGGGATTGAGGATAAAACTCACTGAGCGTGGGGAGTGAGAATAAAACTCACTGAGAACACGGAGTGAGAACAAAACTCACGGAGCGCATGGAGTGAGTATAAAACTCACTGAGCTCGGTGAGTGAGTATAGAACTCACTGAGCCCGGGGAATGAGTATAAAACACACTGAGGAGAAAGTGAGGACTGCAGATGCTGGAGATCAGAGTGGAAAACGTGTTGCTGGGAAAGCGCAGCAGGTCAGGCAGCATCCAAAGAGCAGGAGAATCGACGTTTTGGGCATGAGCCCTTCTTCAGGAATTATTCCTGAAGAAGTGCTCATGTCCAAAATGTCGATTCTCCTGCACCTTGGATGAAACACACTGAGCCCGTGGAGTGAGTATAAAACTAACTGAGCCAGATGAGTAAGTATAAAACTCACTGAGCCCAGGGAGTGAGTATAAAACTCACTGAGCTTAGGGGAGTGGGTATATACACTCACTGAGCCCCGGGGAGTGAGTAGAAAACTCACGGAGCACTCGGGGGTTGAGTATAAAACACACTGAGCATTCGGGGAGCAAGTATAAAACTCACGGAGCCCAGGGGAGTGAGTATAAAACTCACTGAGCCCAGAGGAGTGAGTATAAAACTCACTGAGCCCAAGGGAGTGAGTATAAAACACACTGAGCCCAGTGAGTGAGGATAAAATTCACTGAGCCAGGGGAGTGAGAATAAAACTCACTGAGCCCGGGAGTGAGTGTAAAACTCACTGAGCCCGGAGAGTGAGTATAAAACTGACTGAGCACTCGGGGAGTGAGTATAAAATTCACTGAGCCCAGGGGAGTGAGTATAAAGATCACTGAGCACAAGAGAGTGAGTATAAAACACACTGAGCTTGGGGAGTGAGTATAAAACTCACTGAGCTCAGGGGAGTGGGTACAACACTCACTGAGCCCAGGAGAGTGAGTATAAAACTCACTGAGCCCGGTGAGTGATTATAAAACGTAGAGCCCGGGGATTGAGGATAAAACTCACTGAGCGTGGGGAGTGAGAGTAAAACTCACTGAGAACACGGAGTGAGTAACAAAACTCACGGAGCGCATGGAGTGAGAATAAATCTCTCTGACCTCGGTAAGTGGGAATAAAACTCACTGAGCTCAGGGGTTGAGTATAAAACTGACTGAGCTCGTGGAGTGAGTATAAAACACATTGAGCCCAGGGAGTCAGTATAAAACTCACTGAGCTTGGAGAGTGAGTATAAAACTCACTGAGCCCGGGGAGTCAGTATAAAACTCACGGAGATTGGGAGTGTGTATAAAACGCACTGAGTTCGGGGAATGAGAATAAAACTCACTGAGCCCAGGGGAGTGAGTATAAAACTCACTGAGCACATGGAGTGAGAATAAATTTCACTGGGTCCAAGAGAGTGAGTATACTGAGCACTCGGGAAGTAAGCATAAAACTCACCGAGCCCAGGGGAGTGCGTATAAAATTCTCTGAAGAAGGGCTCACGCCCGAAACGTCGATTCTCCTGCTCTTTGGATGAAACACGCTTGCCCGTCGAGTGAGTATAAAACTCACTGAGCCCAGGGAGTGAGTGTAAAACACAATGAGCACAAGGAAGTGAGAATAAAACTCACTGAGCTCGGGGATTGAGGATAATACTCACTGAGCGTGGGGAGTGAGAATAAAACTCACTGAGAACACGGAGTGAGAACAAAACTCGCGGAGCGCAGGGAGTGAGTATAAAACTCACTGGGCTCGGGGAGTAAGTAGAACACTCACTGAGCCCAGGAGAGTGATTATAACACTCACTGAGCTCGGGGAGTGAGTTATAAAACTCACTGAGCCCGGGGATTGAGAATAAAACTCACTGAGCTTGCGGAGTGAGTATGAAACTGACTGAGCTCAGGGAGTGAGTACAAAACTGACAGAGCTCGGGAAGTGAGAATAAATCTCACTGAGCTCGAGGAGTGAGTATGAAACTAACTGAGCCAGACGAGTGAGTATAAAACTCACTGAGCCCGGGGAGTAAGTATAGAACACACTAAGCCCAGGAGAGTGAGTAAAAAACTCACTGAGCTTGGGCAGTGAATATAAAACCCATTGAGCCCGGGGAGTGAGGATAAAAGTCACTGAGCTTGTGGAGTGAGTATAAAACAAACTGAGCCCAAGGGAGTGAGTATAAAACACACTGAGCTTGGGGAGTGAGTATAAAACTCACTGAGCTCAGGGGAGTGAGTATAAAACTCACTGAGCTCAGGGGAGTGAGTATAAAACTGACTGAGCTCAGGGGAGTGGGTACAACACTCACTGAGCCCAGGGGAGTGAGTATAAAACTCACTGAGCCCAATGAGTGAGTATAAAACTCACTGAGCCCAGGGGAGTGAGTATAAAACTCACTGAGCACTTGGGGCGTGAACATAAAACTCACTGAGCCCAGTAGAGAGAGTATAAAACTCACTGAGCGCAGGGGAGTGAGTATAAAACACACTGAGCCTGGGGAGTGAGTGTAAAACTCACTGAGCACATGGAGTGAGAATAAATTTCACTGGGTCCAAGAGAGTGAGTATACTGAGCACTCGGGAAGTAAGCATAAAACTCACAGAGCCCAGGGGAGTGAGTATAAAATTCTCTGAAGAAGGGCTCACGCCCGAAACGTCGATTCTCCTGCTCTTTGGATGAAACACGCTGAGCTCGTCGAGTGAGCATAAAACACATTGAGCTCGGTGGGAGTGAGTATAAAACTCACTGAGCCCAAGGGAGTAAGTATAAAACTCACTGAGCCCAGGGAGTAAGTATAAAACTCACTGAGCCCAGGGAGTGAGTGTAAAACACAATGAGCTCGGGGAGTGAGTATAAAACTCACTGAGCCCGGTGAGTGATTATAAAACGTAGAGCCCGGGGATTGAGGATAAAACTCACTGAGCGTGGGGAGTGAGAGTAAAACTCACTGAGAACACGGAGTGAGTAACAAAACTCACGGAGCGCATGGAGTGAGAATAAATCTCTCTGACCTCGGTAAGTGGGAATAAAACTCACTGAGCTCAGGGGTTGAGTATAAAACTGACTGAGCTCGTGGAGTGAGCATAAAACTCATTGAGCCCAGGGAGTCAGTATAAAACTCACTGAGCTTGGGAGTGAGTATAAAACTCACTGAGCACTTGGGGCGTGAACATAAAACTCACTGAGCCCAGTAGAGAGAGTATAAAACTCACTGAGCGCAGGGGAGTGAGTATAAAACTCACTGAGCACTCGGGGTGTGAACATAAAACTCACTGAGCCCAGGAGAGAGAGTATAAAACTCACTGAGCCCAGAGAGTGAGTATAAAACACACTGAGCCTGGGGAGTGAGTGTAAAACTCACTGAGCACATGGAGTGAGAATAAATTTCACTGGGTCCAAGAGAGTGAGTATACTGAGCACTCGGGAAGTAAGCATAAAACTCACTGAGCCCAGGGGAGTGAGTATAAAATTCTCTGAAGAAGGGCTCATGCCCGAAACGTCGATTCTCCTGCTCTTTGGATGAAACACACTGAGCCCGTCGAGTGAGTATAAAACTCACTGAGCCCGGGGAGTAAGTATAAAACACATTGAGCTCGGTGGGAGTGAGTATAAAACTCACTGAGCTGAGGGAGTGAGTATAAAACTCACTGAGCCCAAGGGAGTAAGTATAAAACTCACTGAGCCCAGGGAGTAAGTATAAAACTCACTGAGCCCAGGGAGTGAGTGTAAAACACAATGAGCACAAGGAAGTGAGAATAAAACTCACTGAGCTCGGGGATTGAGGATAATACTCACTGAGCGTGGGGAGTGAGAATAAAACTCACTGAGAACACGGAGTGAGAACAAAACTCGCGGAGCGCAGTGAGTGAGTATAAAACTCACTGAGCCCAGGAGAGTGATTATAACACTCACTGAGCTCGGGGAGTGAGTTATAAAACTCACTGAGCCCGGGGATTGAGAATAAAACTCACTGAGCTTGCGGAGTGAGTATGAAACTGACTGAGCTCAGGGAGTGAGTACAAAACTGACAGAGCTCGGGAAGTGAGGATAAATCTCACTGAGCTCGAGGAGTGAGTATGAAACTAACTGAGCCAAGCGAGTGAGTATAAAACTCACTGAGCCCGGGGATTGAGAATAAAACTCACTGAGCTTGCGGAGTGAGTATGAAACTGACTGAGCTCAGGGAGTGAGTACAAAACTGACAGAGCTCGGGAAGTGAGGATAAATCTCACTGAGCTCGAGGAGTGAGTATGAAACTAACTGAGCCAAGCGAGTGAGTATAAAACTCACTGAGCCCGGGGAGTAAGTATAGAATACACTAAGTCCAGGAGAGTGAGTAAAAAACTCACTGAGCTTGGGCAGCGAATATAAAACCCACTGAGCCCAGGGAGTGAGGATAAAAGTCACTGAGCTTGTGGAGTGAGGATAAAACAAACTGAGCCGAAGGAAGTGAGAATAAAACTCACTGAGCTCAGGGGAGTGAGTATAAAACACACTGAGCTCAGGGAAGTTGGTATAAAACTGACTGAGCTCAGAGAGTGAGTATAAAACTCACTGAGCTTGCAGAGTGAGTATAAAACGCACTGAGCCCAAGGGAGTGAGTATAAAACACACTGAGCCCAGTGAGTGAGGATAAAAGTCAGTGAGCCCGGGGAGTGAGAATAAAACTCACTGAGCCCGGGAGTGAGTGAAAAACTAACTGAGCCCGGAGAGGGAGTATAAAACTGACTGAGCACTCGGGGAGTGAGTATAAAATTCACTGAGCCCAGGGGAGTGAGTATAAAGATCACTGAGCCCAAGAGAGTGAGTATAAAACTGACAGAGCTGAGGGAGTGAGTATAAACCTGACTGAACTCAGGAGTGGGTATAAAACTCGCTGAGCTCAGTGAGTGAGTATAAAACTCACTGAGCCCAGGGAATAAGTATACAACTCACTGAGCTCGGGGAGTGAGTACACAACTCACTGAGCTCGGGGAGTGAGTATAAAACTCACTGAGCCCAGGGAGTCAGTATAAAACTCACTGAGATTGGGAGTGTGTATGAAACGCACTGAGTTCGGGGAATGAGAATAAAACTCACCGTGCCACACGGAGTGAGTACAAAACTGACTGAGCGCTTGGAGTGAGAATAAAACTCACTGAGCTCGGGGGAGGGAGTATAAAACCGACAGAGCTGAGGGAGTGAGAATAAAACTGACTGAGCCCGGGGAGTGAGTATAAAACTCACTGAGCATTTGGGGAGTGAGTATAAAATTCACTGAGCCCAGGGGAGTGAGTATAAAATTCACTGAGCCCGGGGAGTGAATATAAAACACACTGAGCTTGGGGAGTGAGTATAAAATTCACTGAGCTCAGGGGAGTGGGTACAACACTCACTGAGCCCAGGAGAGTGAATATAAAACTCACTGGGCCCAGTGAGTGAGTATAAAACTCACTGAGCCTGGGGAGGGAGTATAAAACTGACTGAGCACTCGTAGAGTGAGTATAAAATTCACTGAGCCCAGGGGAGGGAGTATAAAACTCACTGAGCTCAGGGGGGGTGGGTATACACACTCACTGAGCCCAGGGGATTGAGTAGAAAACTCATGGAGCACTCGGGGGTTGAGTAGAAAACTCACTGAGCTCGGGGAGCAAGGGTAAAACACACTGAGCACAGAGAGTGAGTATAAAACACACTGAGCCTGGGGAGTGAGTATAAAACACACTGAGCCTGGGGAGTGAGTGCAAAACTCACTGAGCTCAGGGAATGAGAATAAAATTCACTGAGCACATGGAGTGAGAATAAATTTCACTGGGTCCAAGAGAGTGAGTATAAAACTCACTGAGCACTCGAGGAGTGAGTATAAAACTCACTGAGCACTCGGGAAGTAAGCATAAAACTCACTGAGCCCAAGGGAGTGGGTATAAAACTCACTGAGCCCAGGAGAGTGAGTATGAAACTCAATGAGCCCAGAGAGAGATTATAAAACACACTGAGCCCAGAGTGTGAGTATAAAACTCACTGAGCACTCAGGGAGTGAGTATAAAATTCACATGGCTCAGGGGTGTGAGTACAAAACTCACTGAGCTCGGGGAGTGAGTATAAAACTCACTGAGCGTGGGGAGTGAGTATAAAACACAATGAGCGCATGGAAGTGAGAAAAAAACTCACTGAGCCCGGGGATTGAGGATAAAACTCACTGAGCGTGGGTAGTGAGAATAAAACTCACTGAGAACACGGAGTGAGAACAAAACTCACGGAGCGCATGGAGTGAGAATAAAACTCACTGAGCTCGGGGAGTGAGTATAGAACTCACTGAGCCCGGGGAGTGAATATAAAACTGACTGAGCTCGGGGAGTGAGTATAAAACTCACTGAGCTCGGTGAGTGAGAATAAAACTCACTGAGCTCAGGGGAGTGGGTATACACACTCACTGAGCCCAGGGGAGTGAGTAGAAAACTCACGGAGCACTCGGGGGTTGAGTATAAAACACACTGAGCATTCGGGGAGCAAGTATAAAACTCACTGAGCCCAGGGGAGTGAGTATAAAACTCACTGAGCACTTGTGGCGTGAACATAAAACTCACTGAGCCCAGTAGAGAGAGTATAGAACTCACTGAGCCCGGGGAGTGAATATAAAACTCACTGAGCTCAGGGAATGAGAATAAAACTCACCGTGCAACACGGAGTGAGTACAAAACTCACTGAGCGCTTGGAATGAGAATAAAACTCACTCAGCTCGGGGGAGTGAGTATAAAACTCACTGAGCACGGGGAATGAGTATAAAACACACTGAGGAGAAAGTGAGGACTGCAGATGCTGGAGATCAGAGCTGAAAACGTGTTGCTGGGAAAGCGCAGCAGGTCAGGCAGCATCCAAAGAGCAGGAGAATCGACGTTTTGGGCATGAGCCCTTCTTCAGGAATTATTCCTGAAGAAGTGCTCATGTCCGAAATGTCGATTCTCCTGCACTTTGGATGAAACACACTGAGCCCGTGGAGTGAGTATAAAACTAACTGAGCCAGATGAGTGAGTATAAAACTCACTGAGCCCAGGGAGTGAGTATAAAACTCACTGAGCTCAGGGGAGTGGGTATACACACTCACTGAGCCCAGGGGAGTGAGTAGAAAACTCACGGAGAACTCGGGGGTTGAGTATAAAACACACTGAGCATTCGGGGAGCATGTATTAAACTCACGGAGCCCAGGGGAGTGAGTATAAAACTCACTGAGCACTTGGGGCGTGAACATAAAACTCACTGAGCCCAGTAGAGAGAGTATAAAACTCACTGAGCCCAGGGGAGTGAGTATAAAACTCACTGAGCACTTGGGGCGTGAACATAAAACTCACTGAGCCCAGTAGATAGAGTATAAAACTCACTGAGCGCAGGGAAGTGAGTATAAAACACACTGAGCCTGGGGAGTGAGTGTAAAACTCACTGAGCACATGGAGTGAGAATAAATTTCACTGGGTCCAAGAGAGTGAGTATACAACTCACTGAGCACTCGGGAAGTAAGCATAAAACTCACTGAGCCCAGGGGAGTGAGTATAAAATTCTCTGAAGAAGGGCTCATGCCCGAAACGTCGATTCTCCTGCTCTTTGGATGAAACACACTGAGCCCGTCGAGTGAGTATAAAACTCACTGAGCCCGGGGAGTAAGTATAAAACACATTGAGCTCGGTGGGAGTGAGTATAAAACTCACTGAGCCCAGGGAGTGAGTATAAAACTCACTGAGCCCAGGGAGTGAGTATAAAACTCACTGAGCCCAGGGAGTGAGTATAAAACACAATGAGCGCAAGGAAGTGAGAATAAAACTCACTGAGCTCGGGGATTGAGGATAATACTCACTGAGCGTGGGGAGTGAGAATAAAACTCACTGAGAACACGGAGTGAGAACAAAACTCGCGGAGCGCAGGGAGTGAGTATAAAACTCACTGGGCTTGGGGAGTAAGTAGAACACTCATTGAGCCCAGGAGAGTGATTATAACACTCACTGAGCTCAGGGAGTGAGTTATAAAACTCACTGAGCCCGGGGATTGAGAATAAAACTCACTGAGCTTGCGGAGTGAGTATGAAACTGACTGAGCTCAGGGAGTGAGTACAAAACTGACAGAGCTCGGGAAGTGAGAATAAATCTCACTGAGCTCAAGTAGTGAGTATGAAACTAACTGAGCCAGACGAGTGAGTATAAAACTCACTGAGCCCGGGGAGTAAGTATAGAACACAATAAGCCCAGGAGAGTGAGTAAAAAACTCACTGAGCTTGGGCAGTGAATATAAAACCCACTGAGCCCGGGGAGCGAGGATAAAAGTCACTGAGCTTGTGGAATGATTATAAAACAAACTGAGCCCAAGGGAGTGAGTATAAAACACACTGAGCTTGGGGAGTGAGTATAAAACTCACTGAGCTCAGGGGAGTGAGTATAAAACACACTGAGCTCAGGGGAGTGGGTATAAAACTGACTGAGCTCAGGGAGTGAGTATAAAACTGACTGAACTCGGGAGTGAGTATAAAACTCACTGAGCCCAAGGGAGTTGAGTATAAAACACACTGAGCCCAGTGAGTGAGGATAAAAGTCACTGAGCCAGGGGAGTGAGAGTAAAACTCACTGAGCCCGGAGAGGGAGTATAAAACTGACTGAGCACTCGGGGAGTGAGTATAAAGTTCACTGAGCCCAAGAGAGTGAGTATAAAACACACTGAGCTTGGGGAGTGAGTATAAAACTCACTGAGCTCAGGGGAGTGGGTACAACATTCACTGAGCCCAGGAGAGTGAGTATAAAACTGACAGAGCTGAGGGAGTGAGTATAAAACTGACTGAACTCGGGAGTGGGTATAAAACTGACTGAGCTCAGGGAGTGAGTATAAAACTGACTGAACTCAGGAATGAGTATAAAACACACTGAGCCCGGGGAGTGAGGATAAAAGTCACTGAGCTCGGGGAGTGCGTATAAAACACATTGATCCCAGGGAGTAAGTATAAAACTCGCTGAGCTCAGTGAGTGAGTATAAAACTCACTGAGCTCGGGGAGTGAGTATAAAACTCACTGAGCCCAGGGAGTAAGTATAAAACTCACTGAGCTCGGGGAGTGAGTGTAAAACACAATGAGCGCAAGGAAGTGAGAATAAAACTCACTGAGCCCGGGGAATGAGGATAATACTCACTGAGCGTGGGGAGTGAGAATAAAACTCACTGAGAACATGGAGTGAGAATAAAACTCACGGAGCGCATGGAGTGAGAATAAACCTCACTGAGCTCGGTGAGTGAGTATAAAACTCACTGAGTGCATGGAGTGAATATAAAACTCACTGAGCCCAGTGAGAATAAAACTGACTGAGCACTCGGGGAGTGAGTATAAAATTCAGTTAGCCCAGGGGTGTGAGTATAAAACTCACTGAGCCCGGGGAGTGAGTATAAAACTCAATGAGCTCAGGGAATGAGTATAAAACTCACTGAGCCTGGGGAATGAGTATAAAACACAATGAGCGCAAGGAAGTGAGAATAGAACTCACTGAGCCCGTGGATTGAGGATAATACTCAACGAGCGTGTGGAGTGAGAATAAAACTCACTGAGAACATGGAGTGAGAACAAAATCCATGGAACGCATGGAGTGAGAATAAAATTCACTGAGCTCAGTGAGTGAGAATAAAACTCACTGAGCTTGGTGAGTGAGTATAAAACTCATCGAGCGTGTGGAGTGAGAATAAAACTCACTGAGAACATGGAGTGAGAACAAAACTCACGGACCGCATGGAGTGAGAATAAAACTCACTGAGCTCGGTGAGTGGGAATACAACTCACTGAGCTCGGGGGTTGAGTATAAAATTGACTGAGCTCGGAGAGTGAGTATAAAACTCACTGAGATTGGGAGTGAGTATGAAACACACTGAGTTCGGGGAATGGGAATAAAACTCACCGTGCCACACGGAGTGAGTACAAAACTGACTGAGCGCTTGGAGTGAGAATAAAACTCACTGAGCTCGGGGGAGTGAGTATAAAACCGACAGAGCTGAGGGAGTGAGTATAAAACTGACTGAGCTCGGGAGTGAGTATAAAACTGACTGAGCCCGGGGAGTGAGTATAAAATTCACTGAGCTCAGAGAGTGAGTATAAAACTCACTGAGCATTCGGGGAGTGAGTATAAAATTCACTGAGCCCAGGGGCGGGAGTATAAAATTCACTGAGCCTGGGGAGTGAATATAAAACACACTGAGCTTGGGGAGTGAGTATAAAATTCACTGAGCCCAGGGGAGTGGGTACAACACTCACTGAGCCCAGGAGAGTGAATATAAAACTCACTGGGCCCAGTGAGTGAGTATAAAACTCATTGAGCCTGGGGAGGGAGTATAAAACTGACAGAGCACTCGTGGAGTGAGTATAAAATTCAGTGAGCCCAGGGGAGTGAGTATTAAACTCACTGAGCCCAGGGGAGTGAGTATAAAACACACAGGGCTTGGGGAGTGAGTATAAGACTCACGGAGCTCAGGGGAGTGGGTACACACACTCACTGAGCCCAGGGGATTGAGTAGAAAACTCACGGAGCACTCGGGGGTTGAATAGAAAACTCACTGAGCCCAGGAGAGAGAGTATAAAACACACTGAGCACAGAGAGTGAGTACAAAACTCACTGAGCACTCGGGGCGTGAACATAAAACTCACTGAACCCAGAGAGTGAGTATAAAACACACTGAGCCTGGGGAGTGAGTGCAAAACTCACTGAGCTCAGGGAATGAGAATAAAATTCACTGAGCACATGGAGTGAGAATAAATTTCACTGGGTCCAAGAGAGTGAGTATAAAACTCACTGAGCACTCGGGAAGTAAGCATAAAACTCACTGAGCCCAAGGGAGTGAGTATAAAACTCACTGAGCCCAAGGGAGTGGGTATAAAACTTACTGAGCCCAGGAGAGTGAGTATGAAACTCAATGAGCCCAGAGAGAGATTATAAAACACACTGAGCCCAGAGAGTGAGTATAAAACTCACTGAGCACTCAGGGAGTGAGTATAAAATTCACATGGCCCAGGGGTGTGAGTATAAAACTCACTGAGCTCGGGGAGTGTGTATAAAACTCACTGAGCGTGGGGAGTGAGTATATAACACAATGAGCGCAAGGAAGTGAGAATAAAACTCACTGAGCCCGGGGATTGAGGATAAAACTCACTGAGCGTGGGTAGTGAGAATAAAACTCACTGAGAACACGGAGTGAGAACAAAACACACGGAGCGCATGGAGTGAGAATAAAACTCACTGAGCTCGGTGAGTGGGAATAAAACTCACTGCGCTCGGTGAGCGGAAATACAACTCACTGAGCTCGGGGTTTGAGTATAAAACTGACTGAGCTCGGGGAGTGAGTATAAAACTCATTGAGCCCGGGGAGTCAGCATAAAACTCACTGAGCTTGGGAGTGAGTATGAAACACACTGAGCTTGGGGAGTGAGTATAAAACTCACTGAGCCTGGGGAGTGAATAGAAACACACTGAGCTTGGGGAGTGAGTATGAAACACACTGAGCCCGGGGAGTGAATATAAAACACACTGAGCTTGGGAAGTGAGTATAAAATTCACTGAGCTCAGGGGAGTGGGTACAACACTCACTGAGCCCAGGAGAGTGAATATAAAACTCACTGGGCCCAGTGAGTGAGTATAAAACTCACTGAGCCTGGGGAGGGAGTATAAAACTGACTGAGCACGCGTGGGGTGAGTATAAAATTCACTGAGCCCAGGGGAGTGAGTATAAAACTCACTGAGCCCGGGAATGAGTATAAAACACACTTAGGAGAAAGTGAGGACTGCAGATGCTGGAGATCAGAGCTGAAAACGTGTTGCTGGGAAAGTGCAGCAGGTCAGGCAGCATCCAAAGAGCAGGAGAATCGACGTTTTGGGCATGAGCCCTTCTTCAGGAATTATTCCTGAAGAAGTGCTCATGTCCAAAATGTCGATTCTCCTGCACTTTGGATGAAACACACTGAGCCCGTGGAGTGAGTATAAAACTAACTGAGCTCAGGGGAGTGGGTATACACACTCACTGAGCTCAGGGGAGTGGGTATACACACTCACTGAGCCCAGGGGAGTGAGTAGAAAACTCACGGAGCACTCAGGGGTTGAGTATGAAACACACTGAGCATTCGGGGAGCAAGTATAAAACTCACGGAGCCCAGGGGAGTGAGTATAAAACTCACTGAGCACTTGGGGCGTGAACATAAAACTCACTGAGCCCAGTAGAGAGATTATTAAACTCACTGAGCCCAGGGGAGTGAGTATAAAACTCACTGAGCACTTGTGGCGTGAACATAAAACTCACTGAGCCCAGGAGAGAGAGTATAAATCTCACTGAGCCCAGAGAGTGAGTATAAAACACACTGAGCTTGGGGAGTGAGTGCAAAACTCACTGAGGTCAGGGAATGAGAATAAAACTCACTGAGCACATGGAGTGAGAATAAGTTTCACTGGGTCCAAGAGAGTGAGTATAAAACTCACTGGGCACTCGGGAAGTAAGCATAAAACTCACTGAGCCCATGGGAGTGGGTATAAAACTCACTGAGCCCAAGGGAGTGAGTATAAAACTCACTGAGCCCAGGAGAGTGAGTATGAAACTCACTGAGCCCAGAGAGTGAGTATAAAACACACAGAGCTTGGGGAGTGAATATAAAACCCACTGAGCCCGGGGAGTGAGGATAAAAGTCACTGAGCTTGTGGAGTGAGTATAAAACTCACTGAGCCCAAGGGAGCAAGTATAAAACACACTGACCCCGGGGAGTGAGTATAAAACACACTGACCTCAGGGGAGGGAGTATAAAACTGACTGAGCACTCAGGGAGTGAGTATAAAATTCTCTGAAGAAGGGCTCATGCCCGAATCGTCGATTCTCCTGTTCTTTGGTTGAAACACACTGAGCCCGTCGATGAGTATAAAACTCACTGAGCCCGGGGAGTAAGTATAAAACACACTGAGCTCGGTGGGAGTGAGTATAAAACTCACTGAGCTGAGGGAGTGAGTATAAAACTCACTGAGCCCAAGGGAGTAAGTATAAAACTCACTGAGCCCAGTGAGTATAAAACTGACTGAGCACTCGAGGAGTGAGTATAAAATTCACTGAGCCCGGGGACAAAGTATAAAACACACTGAGCTCGGTGGGAGTGAGTATAAAACTCACTGAGCTGAGGGAGTAAGTATAAAACTCACTGAGCTCGGGGAGTGAGTGTAAAACACAATGAGCGCAAGGAAGTGAGAATAAAACTTACTGAGCCCGGGGATTGAGGATAATACTCACTGAGCGTGGGAGTGAGAATAAAACTCACGGAGAACACGGAGGGAGAACAAAACTCGCGGAGCGCATGGAGTGAGAATAAACTCACAGAGCTCGGTGAGTGAGAATAAAACTCACTGAGCTTGGTGAGTGAGTATAAAACTCAATGAGTCCAGGGAGTGAATATAAAACTCACTGAGCACAGTGAGTATAAAACTCACTGAGCCCAGGGAGCGAGTATAAAACTCACTGAGCTCGGGGAGTGCGTATAAAACTCACTGAGCGTGGGGAGTGAGTATAAAACACAATGAGCGCAAGGAAGTGAGAATAAAACTCACTGAGCCCGGCGATTGAGGATAAAACTCAGTGAGCCTGGGTAGTGAGAATAAAAGTCACTGAGAACACGGAGTGAGAACAAAACTCACGGTGCGCATGCATTGAGAATAAAACTCACTGAGCTCGGTGAGTGGGAATACAACTCACTGAGCTCGGGGGTTGAGTATAAAACTGACTGAGCTTGGGAGTGAGTATGAAACACACTGAGCGCTTGGAGTGAGAATAAAACTAACTGAGCTCGGGGGAGTGAGTATAAAACCGACAGAGCTGAGGGAGTGAGAATAAAACTGACTGAGCTCGAAAAGTGAGTATAAAACTCACTGAGCCCGGGGAGTGAATATAAAACACACTGAGCTTGGGGAATGAGTATAAAATTCACTGAGCTCAGGGGAGTGGGAATAAAATTCTCTGAAGAAGGGCTCATGCCCGAAACGTCGATTCTCCTGCTCTTTGGATGAAACACTCTGAGCCCATCGAGTGAGTATAAAACTCACTGAGCCCGGGGAGTAAGTATAAAACACACTGAGCTCGAGGGAGTGAGTATAAAACTGACTGAGCACTCGGGGAGTGAGTATAAAATTCACTGAGCCCGGGGAGAGACTATAAAACTCACTGAGCTCGGGAGTGAGTATAAAACTCAGTGAGCCCAGGGAGTAAGTATCAAACTCACTGAGCCCAGGGAGTAAGTATAAAACTCACTGAGCCCAGGGAGTGAGTATAAAACTCACTGAGCTCGGGGAGTGAGTGTAAAACACAATGTGCGCAAGGAAGTGAGAATAAAACTCACTGAGCCCGGGGATTGAGGATAATACACACTGAGCGTGGGGAGTGAGAATAAAACTCACTGAGAACACGGAGTGAGAACAAAACTCGCGGAGCGCATGGAGTGAGAATAAAACTCACAGAGCTCGGTGAGTGAGAATAAAACTCACTGAGCTTGGTGAGTGAGTATAAAACTCACTGAGTCTAGGGAGTGAATATAAAACTCACTGAGCCCAGTGAGTATAAAACTGACTGAGCAGTCGGGGAGTGAGTATAAAATTCACTTAGCCCAGGGGTGTGAGTATAAAACACACTGAGCCCAGAGAGTGAGTATAAAACTCACTGAGCACTCAGGGAGTGTGTATAAAATTCACATGGCCCAGTGGTGTGAGTATAAAACTCACTGAGCTTTGGGAATGAGTATAAAACTCACTGAGTCCGGTGAGTGAGTATAAAACACACTGAGCGTGGGGAGTGAGTATAAAACACAATGAGCGCATGGAAGTGAGAATAAAACTCACTGAGCGTGGGTAGTGAGAATAAAACTCACTGAGCCCAGAGAGTGAGTATAAAACTCACTGAGCACTCAGGGAGTGTGTATAAAATTCACATGGCCCAGTGGTGTGAGTATAAAACTCACTGAGCTTTGGGAATGAGTATAAAACTCACTGAGTCCGGTGAGTGAGTATAAAACACACTGAGCGTGGGGAGTGAGTATAAAACACAATGAGCGCATGGAAGTGAGAATAAAACTCACTGAGCGTGGGTAGTGAGAATAAAACTCACTGAGAACATGGAGTGAGAAGAAAACTCACGGAGCGTAATGAGTGAGAATAAAACTCACTGAGCTCGGTGAGCGGGTATACAACTCACTGAGCTCGGGGGTTGAGTATAAAACTGACTGAGCTCGGGGAGTGAGTATAAACCGCACTGAGCTCGGTGAGTGAGTATGAAACACACTGAGCTTGGGGAGTGAGTACAAAACTCACTGAGCTCAGGGAATGAGAATAAAACACACCGTGCCACACGGAGTGAGTACAAAACTGACTGAGCGCTTGGAGTGAGAATAAAACTCACTGAGCTCGGGGGAGTGAGTATAAAACCGACAGAGCTGAGGGAGTGAGTATAAAACTGACTGAACTCGGGGAGTGAGTATAAAACTCACTGAGCCCAGAGAGTGAATATAAAACACACTGAGCTTGGGGAGTGAGTATAAAATTCACTGAGCTCAGGGGAGTGGGTACAACACTCACTGAGCCCAGGAGAGTGAATATAAAACTCACTGAGCCCGGGGAGTGAGTATAAAACTCACTGAGCCCAGAGAGTAAGTATCAAACACACTGAGCCCAGGGAGTGCGTATCAAACTCACTGAGCCAGGGGATTGAGTATAAAACTCACCGAGCGTGGGGAAGTGAGAATAAAACTCACCGAGAACATGGAGTGAGAACAAAACTCACAGAGCGCATGCATTCAGAATAAAACTCACTGTACTCGGTGAGTGGGAATAAAACTCACTGAGCTCGGGGAGTGAGTATAAAACTCACTGAGCCCGGGGAGTCAGTATAAAACTCACTGAGCTTGGGAGTTAGTATGAAACACACTGAGTTCGGGGAGTCAGTATAAAACTCACTGAGCTCAGGGAATGAGAATAAAACTCACCGTGCCATACGGAGTGAGTACAAAATTGACTGAGCGCTTGGAGTGAGAATAAAACTCACTGAGCTCGGGGGAGTGAGTATAAAACCGACAGAGCTGAGGGAGTGAGTATAAAACTGACTGAGCCCAAGGGAGTGAGTATAAAACTCACTGAGCCCGGGGTGTGAGTATAAAACTCACTGAGCCCAGAGAGTGAGTATAAAACTCACCGAGCATTCGGGGAGTGAGTATAAAATTCACTGAGCCCAGGGGAGTGAGTATAAAACACACTGAGCTTGGGGAGTGAGTATAAAATTCACTGAGCTCAGGGGAGTGAGTATAAAACTCACTGAGCCCAGGGGATTGATTATAAAACACACAGGGCTTGGGGAGTGAGTATAAAACTCACTGAGCTCAGGGGAGTGGGTATACACACTCACTGAGCCCAGGGGAGTGAGCATAAAACTCACTGAGCCCAGGGGAGTGAGTATAAAACTCACTGAGCACTCGGGGCGTGAACATAAAACTCACTGAACCCAGAGAGTGAGTATAAAACACACTGAGCCTGGGGAGTGAGTGCAAAACTCACTGAGCTCAGGGAATGAGAATAAAACTCACTGAGCACATGGAGTGAGAATAAATTTCACTGGGTCCAAGAGAGTGAGTATAAAACTCACTGAGCACTCGAGGAGTGAGTATAAAACTTCTGAGCACTCGGGAAGGAAGCATAAAACTCACTGAGCCCAAGGGAGTGAGTATAAAACTCACTGAGCACTCGGGAAGGAAGCATAAAACTCACTGAGCCCAAGGGAGTGAGTATAAAACTCACTGAGCACTTGGGAAGTAAGCATAAAACTCACTGAGCCCAAGGGAGTGGGTATAAAACTCACTGAGCCCCGGAGAGTGAGTATGAAACTCAATGAGCCCAGAGAGAGATTATAAAACACACTGAGCCAAGAAGTTGAGTATAAAACTCACTGAGCACTCAGGGAGTGAGTATAAAATTCACATGTCCCAGGGGTGTGAGTACAAAACTTACTGAGCTCGGGGAATGAGTATAAAACTCACTGAGTTCGGTGAGTGAGTATAAAACACACTGAGCGTGGGGAGTGAGTATAAAACACAATGAGCGCATGGAAGTGAGAATAAAACTCACTGAGCCCGGCGATTGAGGATAAAACTCACTGAGCGTGGGTAGTGAGAATAAAACTCACTGAGAACACGGAGTGAGAACAAAACTCACGGAGCGCATGGAGTGAGAATAAAACTCACTGAGCTCGGTGAGTGAGAATAAAACTCACTGAGCTCGGTGAGCGGGAATACAACTCACTGAATTCGGGGGTTGAGTATAAAACTGACTGAGCTTGGGAGTGAGTATGAAACACACTGAGCTCGGGGAGTGAGAATAAAACTCACCGTGCCACACGGAGTGAGTACAAAACTGACTGAGCGCTTGGAGTGAGAATAAAACAAACTGAGCTCGGGGGAGTGAGTATAAAACCGACAGAGCTGAGGGAGTGAGTATAAAACTGACTGAACTCGGGGAGTGAGTATAAAACTCACTGAGCCCGGGGAGTGAATATAAAACACACTGAGCTTGGGGAATGAGTATAAAATTCACTGAGCTCAGGGGAGTGGGAATAAAATTCTCTGAAGAAGGGCTCATGCCCGAAACGTCGATTCTCCTGCTCTTTGGATGAAACACTCTGAGCCCGTCGAGTGAGTATAAAACTCACTGAGCCCGGGGAGTAAGTATAAAACAAACTGAGCTCAGTGGAAGTGAGTATAAAACTCACTGAGCTGAGGGAGTGAGTATAAAACTCACTGAGCCCAAGGGAGTGAGTATAAAACTCACTGAGCCCAGTGAGTATAAAACTGACTGAGCACTCGGGGAGTGAGTATAAAATTCACTGAGCCCAGGGAGAGAGTATAAAACTCACTGAGCTCGGGGAGTGAGTATAAAACTGACTGAGCCCAGGGAGTAAGTATCAAACTCACTGAGCCCAGGGAGTAAGTATAAAACTCACTGAGCCCAGGGAGTGAGTATAAAACTCACTGAGCTCGGGGAGTGAGTGTAAAACACAATGTGCGCAAGGAAGTGAGAATAAAACTCACTGAGCCCGGGGATTGAGGATAATACTCACTGAGCGTGGGGAGTGAGAATAAAACTCACTGAGAACACGGAGTGAGAACAAAACTCGCGGAGCGCATGGAGTGAGAATAAAACTCACAGAGCTCCGTGAGTGAGTATAAAACTCACTGAGTCCAGGGAGTGAATATAAAACTCACTGAGCCCAGTGAGTATAAAACTGACTGAGCACTCGGGGAGTGAGTATAAAATTCACTTAGACCAGGGGTGTGAGTATAAAACACACTGAGCCCAGAGAGTGAGTATAAAACTCACTGAGCACTCAGGGAGTGAGTATAAAATTCACATGGCTCAGGGGTGTGAGTATAAAACTCACTGAGCTTGGGGGATGAGTATAAAACTCACTGAGTCCGGTGAGTGAGTATAAAACACACTGAGCGTGGGGAGTGAGTATAAAACACAATGAGCGCATGGAAGTGAGAAAAAAACTCACTGAGCCCGGGGATTGAGGATAAAACTCACTGAGCATGGGTAGTGAGTATAAAACTCACTGAGAACACGGAGTGAGAACAAAACTCACGGAGCGCATGGAGTGAGAATAAAACTCACTGAGCTCAGTGAGTGAGAATAAAACTCACTGAGCTCGGTGAGCGGGAATAAAACTCACTGAGCCCGGGGATTGAGGATAATACTCACTGAGCGTGGGGAGTGAGAATAAAACTCACTGAGAACACGGAGTGAGAACAAACCTCGCGGAGCGCATGGAGTGAGAATAAAACTCACTGAGCTCAGTGAGTGAGAATAAAACTCACTGAGCTCGGTGAGCGGGAATACAACTCACTGAGCTTGGGGGTTGAGTATAAAAATGACTGAGCTTGGGGAGTGAGTACAAAACTGACTGAGCGCTTGGAGTGAGAATAAAACTCACTGAGCTCGGGGGAGTGAGTATAAAACCGACAGAGCTGAGGGAGTGAGTATAAAACTGACTGAGCTCGGGGAGTGAGTATAAAACACACTGAGCGTGGGGAGTGAGTATAAAACACAATGAGCGCATGGAAGTGAGAATAAAACTCACTGAGCCCGGCGATTGAGGATAAAACTCACTGAGCGTGGGTAGTGAGAATAAAACTCACTGAGAACACGGAGTGAGAACAAAACTCACGGAGCGCATGGAGTGAGAATAAAACTCACTGAGCTCGGTGAGTGAGAATAAAACTCACTGAGCTCGGTGAGCGGGAATACAACTCACTGAATTCGGGGGTTGAGTATAAAACTGACTGAGCTTGGGAGTGAGTATGAAACACACTGAGCTTGGGGAGTGAGAATAAAACTCACCGTGCCACACGGAGTGAGTACAAAACTGACTGAGCGCTTGGAGTGAGAATAAAACAAACTGAGCTCGGGGGAGTGAGTATAAAACCGACAGAGCTGAGGGAGTGAGTATAAAACTGACTGAACTCGGGGAGTGAGTATAAAACTCACTGAGCCCGGGGAGTGAATATAAAACACACTGAGCTTGGGGAATGAGTATAAAATTCACTGAGCTCAGGGGAGTGGGAATAAAATTCTCTGAAGAAGGGCTCATGCCCGAAACGTCGATTCTCCTGCTCTTTGGATGAAACACTCTGAGCCCGTCGAGTGAGTATAAAACTCACTGAGCCCGGGGAGTAAGTATAAAACACACTGAGCTCAGTGGAAGTGAGTATAAAACTCACTGAGCTGAGGGAGAGAGTATAAAACTCACTGAGCCCAGTGAGTATAAAACTGTCTGAGCACTCGGGGAGTGAATATAAAATTCACTGAGCCCAGGGAGAGAGTATAAAACTCACTGAGCTCGTGGAGTGAGTATAAAACTGACTGAGCCCAGGGAGTAAGTATCAAACTCACTGAGCCCAGGGAGTAAGTATAAAACTCACTGAGCCCAGGGAGTGAGTATAAAACTCACTGAGCTCGGGGAGTGAGTGTAAAACACAATGTGCGCAAGGAAGTGAGAATAAAACTCACTGAGCCCGGGGATTGAGGATAATACTCACTGAGCGTGGGGAGTGAGAATAAAACTCACTGAGAACACGGAGTGAGAACAAAACTCGCGGAGCGCATGGAGTGAGAATAAAACTCACAGAGCTCCGTGAGTGAGTATAAAACTCACTGAGGCCAGGGAGTGAATATAAAACTCACTGAGCCCAGTGAGTATAAAACTGACTGAGCCCAGGGAGTAAGTATCAAACTCACTGAGCCCAGGGAGTAAGTATAAAACTCACTGAGCCCAGGGAGTGAGTATAAAACTCACTGAGCTCGGGGAGTGAGTGTAAAACACAATGTGCGCAAGGAAGTGAGAATAAAACTCACTGAGCCCGGGGATTGAGGATAATACTCACTGAGCGTGGGGAGTGAGAATAAAACTCACTGAGAACACGGAGTGAGAACAAAACTCGCGGAGCGCATGGAGTGAGAATAAAACTCACAGAGCTCCGTGAGTGAGTATAAAACTCACTGAGTCCAGGGAGTGAATATAAAACTCACTGAGCCCAGTGAGTATAAAACTGACTGAGCACTCGGGGAGTGAGTATAAAATTCACTTAGACCAGGGGTGTGAGTATAAAACACACTGAGCCCAGAGAGTGAGTATAAAACTCACTGAGCACTCAGGGAGTGAGTATAAAATTCACATGGCTCAGGGGTGTGAGTATAAAACTCACTGAGCTTGGGGGATGAGTATAAAACTCACTGAGTCCGGTGAGTGAGTATAAAACACACTGAGCGTGGGGAGTGAGTATAAAACACAATGAGCGCATGGAAGTGAGAAAAAAACTCACTGAGCCCGGGGATTGAGGATAAAACTCACTGAGCGTGGGTAGTGAGTATAAAACTCACTGAGTACACGGAGTGAGAACAAAACTCACGGAGCGCATGGAGTGAGAATAAAACTCACTGAGCTCAGTGAGTGAGAATAAAACTCACTGAGCTCGGTGAGCGGGAATACAACTCACTGAGCTTGGGGGTTGAGTATAAAAATGACTGAGCTTGGGGAGTGAGTACAAAACTGACTGAGCCCTTGGAGTGAGAATAAAACTCACTGAGCTCGGGGGAGTGAGTATAAAACCGACAGAGCTGAGGGAGTGAGTATAAAACTGACTGAGCTCGGGGAGTGAGTATAAAACACACTGAGCCCAGGGAGTGAATATAAAACACACTGTGCTTGGGGAATGAGTATAAAATTCACTGAGCTCAGGGAGTGAGAATACATTTCACTGGGTCCAAGAGAGTGAGTATAAAACTCTCTGAGCACTCGGGAAGTAAGCATAAAACTCAGTGAGCAAAAGGGAGTGAGTTTAAAACTCAATGAGCTCGGGGAGTGAGTGTAAAACACAAAATGAGCGCAAGGAAGTGAGAATAAAACTCACTGAGCGTGGGGAGTGAGAATAAAACTCACTGAGAACACGGAGTGAGAACAAAACTCACGGAGCGCATGGAGTGAGAATAAACTCACAGAGCTCGGTGAGTGAGAATAAAACTCACTGAGCTTGGTGAGTGAGTATAAAATTCACTGAGTCCAGGGAGTATAAAACTGACTGAGCACTCGGGGAGTGAGTATAAAATTCACTTAGCCCAGGGGTGTGAGCAAAAACTCACTGAGCCCAGGGAGTGAGTATAAAACTCACTGAGCTCGGGGAGTGCGTATAAAACTCACTGAGCTTGGGGAATGAGTATAAAACACAATGAGCGCAAGGAAGTGAGAATAAAACTCACTGAGCCCGGAGATTGAGGATAAAACTCACTGAGCGTGGGGAGTGAGAACAAAACTCACTGAGCACGGTGAGTGGAAATACAACTCACTGAGCTCGGGGGTTGAGTATAAAAGTGACTGAGCTCGGGGAGTGAGTATAAAACGCACTGAGCTCATGGAGTGAGTATAAAACTCACTGAGCACTCGGGAAGTAAGCATAAAACTCACTGAGCCCAAGGGAGTAAGTATAAAACTCCCTGAGCCCAGGGAGTGAGTATAAAACTCACTGAACCCGGGGAGTGCGTATAAAACTCACTGAGCCCGGGGAGTGAGGATAAAACTCACCGAGCGTGGGGAGTGAGAATAAAACTCACTGAGAACACGGAGTGAGAACAAAACTCGCGGAGCGCATGGAGTGAGAATAAAACTCACAGAGCTCGGTGAGTGAGAATGAAAATCACAGAGCTCAGTGAGTGAGAATAAAACTCACTGAGCTCGGTGAGTGGGAATACAACTCACTGAGCTCGGGGGTTGAGTATAAAACTGACTGAGCTCGGGGTGTGAGTATAAAACTCACTGAGCCCAGAGAGTGAGTATAAAACTCACTGAGCATTCGGGGAGTGAGTATAAAATTCACTGAGCCCAGGGGAGTGAGTATAAAACACACTGAGCTTGGGGAGTGAGTATAAAATTCACTGAGCTCAGGGGAGTGGGTACAACACTCACTGAGCCCAGGAGAGTGAATATAAAACTCACTGGGCCCAGTGAGTGAGTATAAAATTCACTGAGCCCAGGGGAGTGAGTATAAAATTCACTGAGCCCAGGGGAGTGAGTATAAAACACACTGAGCTTGGGGAGTGAGTATAAAATTCACTGAGCTCAGGGGAGTGGGTACAACACTCACTGAGCCCAGGAGAGTGAATATAAAACTCACTGGGCCCAGTGAGTGAGTATAAAATTCACTGAGCCCAGGGGAGTGAGTATAAAACTCACTGAGCACTCGGGGCGTGAACATAAAACTCACTGAACCCAGAGAGTGAGTATAAAACACACTGAGCCTGGGGAGTGAGTGCAAAACTCACTGAGCTCAGGGAATGAGAATAAAACTCACTGAGCCCAAGGGAGTGAGAATAAATTTCACTGGGTCCAAGAGAGTGAGTATAAAACTCTCTGAGCACTCGGGAAGTAAGCATAAAACTCAGTGAGCAAAAGGGAGTGGGTATAAAACTCACTGAGCACTCGGGAAGGAAGCATAAAACTCACTGAGCCCAAGGGAGTGGGTATAAAACTCTCTGAGCACTTGGGAAGTAAGCATAAAACTCACTGAGCCCAAGGGAGTGGGTATAAAACTCACTGAGCCCCGGAGAGTGAGTATGAAACTCAATGAGCCCAGAGGGAGATTATAAAACACACTGAGCCAAGAAGTTGAGTATAAAACTCACTGAGCACTCAGGGAGTGAGTATAAAATTCACATGTCCCAGGGGTGTGAGTACAAAACTTACTGAGCTCGGGGAATGAGTATAAAACTCACTGAGTTCGGTGAGTGAGTATAAAACACACTGAGCGTGGGGAGTGAGTATAAAACACAATGAGCGCATGGAAGTGAGAATAAAACTCACTGAGCCCGGCGATTGAGGATAAAACTCACTGAGCGTGGGTAGTGAGAATAAAACTCACTGAGAACACGGAGTGAGAACAAAACTCACGGAGCGCATGGAGTGAGAATAAAACTCACTGAGCTCGGTGAGTGAGAATAAAACTCACTGAGCTCGGTGAGCGGGAATACAACTCACTGAATTCGGGGGTTGAGTATAAAACTGACTGAGCTTGGGAGTGAGTATGAAACACACTGAGCTCGGTGAGTGAGAATAAAACTCACCGTGCCACACGGAGTGAGTACAAAACTGACTGAGCGCTTGGAGTGAGAATAAAACAAACTGAGCTCGGGGGAGTGAGTATAAAACCGACAGAGCTGAGGGAGTGAGTATAAAACTGACTGAACTCGGGGAGTGAGTATAAAACTCACTGAGCCCGGGGAGTGAATATAAAACACACTGAGCTTGGGGAATGAGTATAAAATTCACTGAGCTCAGGGGAGTGGGAATAAAATTCTCAGAAGAAGGGCTCATGCCCGAAACGTCGATTCTCCTGCTCTTTGGATGAAACACTCTGAGCCCGTCGAGTGAGTATAAAACTCACTGAGCCCGGGGAGTAAGTATAAAACACACTGAGCTCGGTGGGAGTGAGTATAAAACTCACTGAGCTGAGGGAGTGAGTATAAAACTCACTGAGCCCAAGGGAGTGAGTATAAAACTCACTGAGCCCAGTGAGTATAAAACTGACTGAGCACTCGGGGAGTGAGTATAAAATTCACTGAGCCCAGGGAGAGAGTATAAAACTCACTGAGCTCGGGGAGTGAGTATAAAACTCACTGAGCCCAGGGAGTAAGTATAAAACTCACTGAGCCCAGGGAGTAAGTATAAAACTCACTTGAGCCCAGGGAGTAAGTATAAAACACACTGAGCCCAGGGAGTGAGTATAAAACTCACTGAGCTCGGGGAGTGAGTGTAAAACACAATGTGCGCAAGGAAGTGAGAATAAAACTCACTGAGCCCGGGGATTGAGGATAATACTCACTGAGCGTGGGGAGTGAGAATAAAACTCACTGAGAACACGGAGTAAGAACAAAACTCGCGGAGCGCATGGAGTGAGAATAAAACTCACAGAGCTCCGTGAGTGAGTATAAAACTCACTGAGTCCAGGGAGTGAATATAAAACTCACTGAGCCCAGTGAGTATAAAACTGACTGAGCACTCGGGGAGTGAGTATAAAATTCACTTAGCCCAGGGGTGTGAGTATAAAACACACTGAGCCCAGAGAGTGAGTATAAAACTCACTGAGCACTCAGGGAGTGAGTATAAAATTCACATGGCTCAGGGGTGTGAGTATAAAACTCACTGAGCTTGGGGAATGAGTATAAAACTCACTGAGTCCGGTGAGTGAGTATAAAACACACTGAGCGTGGGGAGTGAGTATAAAACACAATGAGCGCATGGAAGTGAGAAAAAAACTCACTGAGCCCGGGGATTGAGGATAAAACTCACTGAGCGCAGTTAGTGAGTATAAAACTCACTGAGAACACGGAGTGAGAACAAAACTCACGGAGCGCATGGAGTGAGAATAAAACTCACTGAGCTCGGTGAGTGAGAATAAAACTCACTGAGCTCGGTGAGCGGGAATACAACTCACTGAGCTTGGGGGTTGAGTATAAAAATGACTGAGCTTGGGGAGTGAGTACAAAACTGACTGAGCGCTTGGAGTGAGAATAAAACTCACTGAGCTCGGGGGAGTGAGTATAAAACCGACAGAGCTGAGGGAGTGAGTATAAAACTGACTGAGCTCGGGGAGTGAGTATAAAACACACTGAGCCCGGGGAGTGAATATAAAACACACTGTGCTTGGGGAATGAGTATAAAATTCACTGAGCTCAGGGGAGTGGGTACAACACTCACTGAGCCCAGGAGAGTGAATATAAAACTCACTGGGCCCAGTGAGTGAGTATAAAATTCACTGAGCCCAGGGGAGTGAGTATAAAACTCACTGAGCCCAGGGGATTGATTATAAAACACACAGGGCTTGGGGAGTGAGTATAAAACTCACTGAGCTCAGAGGAGTGGGTATACACACTCACTGAGCCCAGGGGAGTGAGCATAAAACTCACTGAGCCCAGGGGAGTGAGTATAAAACTCACTGAGCACTCGGGGCGTGAACATAAAACTCACTGAACCCAGAGAGTGAGTATAAAACACACTGAGCCTGGGGAGTGAGTGCAAAACTCACTGAGCTCAGGGAATGAGAATAAAACTCACTGAGCCCAAGGGAGTGAGAATAAATTTCACTGGGTCCAAGAGAGTGAGTATAAAACTCTCTGAGCACTCGGGAAGTAAGCATAAAACTCAGTGAGCAAAAGGGAGTGGGTATAAAACTCACTGAGCACTCGGGAAGGAAGCATAAAACTCACTGAGCCCAAGGGAGTGGGTATAAAACTCTCTGAGCACTTGGGAAGTAAGCATAAAACTCACTGAGCCCAAGGGAGTGGGTATAAAACTCACTGAGCCCCGGAGAGTGAGTATGAAACTCAATGAGCCCAGAGGGAGATTATAAAACACACTGAGCCAAGAAGTTGAGTATAAAACTCACTGAGCACTCAGGGAGTGAGTATAAAATTCACATGTCCCAGGGGTGTGAGTACAAAACTTACTGAGCTCGGGGAATGAGTATAAAACTCACTGAGTTCGGTGAGTGAGTATAAAACACACTGAGCGTGGGGAGTGAGTATAAAACACAATGAGCGCATGGAAGTGAGAATAAAACTCACTGAGCCCGGCGATTGAGGATAAAACTCACTGAGCGTGGGTAGTGAGAATAAAACTCACTGAGAACACGGAGTGAGAACAAAACTCACGGAGCGCATGGAGTGAGAATAAAACTCACTGAGCTCGGTGAGTGAGAATAAAACTCACTGAGCTCGGTGAGCGGGAATACAACTCACTGAATTCGGGGGTTGAGTATAAAACTGACTGAGCTTGGGGAGTGAGTACAAAACTGACTGAGCGCTTGGAGTGAGAATAAAACTCACTGAGCTCGGGGGAGTGAGTATAAAACCGACAGAGCTGAGGGAGTGAGTATAAAACTGACTGAGCTCGGGTAGTGAGTATAAAACACACTGAGCCCGGGAAGTGAATATAAAACACACTGAGCTTGGGGAATGAGTATAAAATTCACTGAGCTCAGGGAGTGAGAATAAATTTCACTGGGTCCAAGAGAGTGAGTATAAAACTCACTGAGCACTCGAGGAGTGAGTATAAAACTCTCTGAGCACTCGGGAAGTAAGCATAAAACTCACTGAGCCCAAGGGAGTGAGTATAAAACTCACTGAGCACTCGAGGAGTGAATATAAAACTCACTGTGCCCAGGGAGTAAGTATAAAACTCCCTGAGCCCAGGGAGTGAGTATAAAACTCACTGAACCCGGGGAGTGCGTATAAAACTCACTGAGCCCGGGGAGTGAGGATAAAACTCACCGAGCGTGGGGAGTGAGAATAAAACTCACTGAGAACACGGAGTGAGAACAAAACTCGCGGAGCGCATGGAGTGAGAATAAAACTCACAGAGCTCGGTGAGTGAGAATGAAAATCACAGAGCTCAGTGAGTGAGAATAAAACTCACTGAGCTCAGTGAGTGGGAATACAACTCACTGAGCTCGGGGGCTGAGTATAAAACTGACTGAGCTCGGGGTGTGAGTATAAAACTCACTGAGCCCAGAGAGTGAGTATAAAACTCACTGAGCATTCGGGGAGTGAGTATAAAATTCACTGAGCCCAGGGGAGTGAGTATAAAACACACTGAGCTTGGGGAGTGAGTATAAAATTCACTGAGCTCAGGGGAGTGGGTACAACACTCACTGAGCCCAGGAGAGTGAATATAAAACTCACTGGGCCCAGTGAGTGAGTATAAAATTCACTGAGCCCAGGGGAGTGAGTATAAAACTCAATGAGCCCAGGGGATTGATTATAAAACACACAGGGCTTGGGGAGTGAGTATAAAACTCACTGAGCTCAGGGGAGTGGGTATACACACTCACTGAGCCCAGGGGAGTGAGTATAAAACTCACTGAGCACTCGGGGCGTGAACATAAAACTCACTGAACCCAGAGAGTGAGTATAAAACACACTGAGCCTGGGGAGTGAGTGCAAAACTCACTGAGCTCAGGGAATGAGAATAAAACTCACTGAGCACATGGAGTGAGAATAAATTTCACTGGGTCCAAGAGAGTGAGTATAAAACTCACTGAGCACTCGAGGAGTGAGTATAAAACTCTCTGAGCACTCAGGAAGTAAGCATAAAACTCACTGAGCCCAAGGGAGTGAGTATAAAACTCACTGAGCACTCGAGGAGTGAGTATAAAACTCTCTGAGCACTTGGGAAGTAAGCATAAAACTCACTGAGCCCAAGGGAGTGGGTATAAAACTCACTGAGCCCCGGAGAGTGAGTATGAAACTCAATGAGCCCAGAGAGAGATTATAAAACACACTGAGCCAAGAAGTGGAGTATAAAACTCACTGAGCACTCAGGGAGTGAGTATAAAATTCACATGTCCCAGGGGTGTGAGTACAAAACTCACTGAGCTCGGGGAATGAGTATAAAACTCACTGAGTTCGGTGAGTGAGTATAAAACACACTGAGCGTGGGGAGTGAGTATAAAACACAATGAGCGCATGGAAGTGAGAATAAAACTCACTGAGCCCGGCGATTGAGGATAAAACTCACTGAGCGTGGGTAGTGAGAATAAAACTCACTGAAAACACGGAGTGAGAACAAAACTCACGGAGCGCATGGAGTGAGAATAAAACTCACTGAACTCGGTGAGTGAGAATAAAACTCACTGAGCTCGGTGAGCGGGAATACAACTCACTGAATTCGGGGGTTGAGTATAAAACTGACTGAGCTTGGGAGTGAGTATGAAACACACTGAGCTCGGGGAGTGAGAATAAAACTCACCGTGCCACACGGAGTGAGTACAAAACTGACTGAGCGCTTGGAGTGAGAATAAAACAAACTGAGCTCGGGGGAGTGAGTATAAAACCGACAGAGCTGAGGGAGTGAGTATAAAACTGACTGAACTCGGGGAGTGAGTATAAAACTCACTGAGCCCGGGGAGTGAATATAAAACACACTGAGCTTGGGGAATGAGTATAAAATTCACTGAGCTCAGGGGAGTGGGAATAAAATTCACAGAAGAAGGGCTCATGCCCGAAACGTCGATTCTCCTGCTCTTTGGATGAAACACTCTGAGCCCGTCGAGTGAGTATAAAACTCACTGAGCCCGGGGAGTAAGTATAAAACACACTGAGCTCAGTGGGAGTGAGTATAAAACTCACTGAGCTGAGGGAGTGAGTATAAAACTCACTGAGCCCAAGGGAGTGAGTATAAAACTCACTGAGCCCAGTGAGTATAAAACTGACTGAGCACTCGGGAAGTGAGTATAAAATTCACTGAGCCCAGGGAGAGAGTATAAAACTCACTGAGCTCGGGGAGTGAGTATAAAACTCACTGAGCCCAGGGAGTAAGTATCAAACTCACTGAGCCCAGGGAGTAAGTATAAAACTCACTGAGCCCAGGGAGTGAGTATAAAACTCACTGAGCTCGGGGAGTGAGTGTAAAACACAATGTGCGCAAGGAAGTGAGAATAAAACTCACTGAGCCCGGGGATTGAGGATAATACTCACTGAGCGTGGGTAGTGAGAATAAAACTCACTGAGAACACGGAGTGAGAACAAAACTCGCGGAGCGCATGGAGTGAGAATAAAACTCACAGAGCTCCGTGAGTGAGTATAAAACTCACTGAGTCCAGGGAGTGAATATAAAACTCACTGAGCCCAGTGAGTATAAAACTGACTGAGCACTCGGGGAGTGAGTATAAAATTCACTTAGCCCAGGGGTGTGAGTATAAAACACACTGAGCCCAGAGAGTGAGTATAAAACTCACTGAGCACTCAGGGAGTGAGTATAAAATTCACATGGCTCAGGGGTGTGAGTATAAAACTCACTGAGCTTGGAGAATGTGTATAAAACTCACTGAGTCCGGTGAGTGAGTATAAAACACACTGAGCGCATGGAAGTGAGAAAAAAACTCACTGAGCCCGGGGATTGAGGATAAAACTCACTGAGCGTGGGTAGTGAGTATAAAACTCACTGAGAACACGGAGTGAGAACAAAACTCACGGAGCGCATGGAGTGAGAATAAAACTCACTGAGCTCAGTGAGTGAGAATAAAACTCACTGAGCTCGGTGAGCGGGAATACAACTCACTGAGCTTGGGGGTTGAGTATAAAAATGACTGAGCTTGGGGAGTGAGTACAAAACTGACTGAGCGCTTGGAGTGAGAATAAAACTCACTGAGCTCGGGGGAGTAAGTATAAAACCGACAGAGCTGAGGGAGTGAGTATAAAACTGACTGAGCTCGGGGAGTGAGTATAAAACACACTGAGCCCGGGGAGTGAATATAAAACACACTGAGCTTGGGGAATGAGTATAAAATTCACTGAGCTCAGGGAGTGAGAATAAATTTCACTGGGTCCAAGAGAGTGAGTATAAAACTCACTGAGCACTCGAGGAGTGAGTATAAAATTCACTGAGCACTCGGGAAGTAAGCATAAAACTCACTGAGCCCAAGGGAGTGAGTTTAAAACTCACTGAGCACTCGGGAACTAAGCATAAAACTCACTGAGCCCATGGGAGTGAATATAAAACTCACTGAGCCCAGGGAGTGAGTATAAAACTCACTGAATCCGGGGAGTGCGTATAAAACTCACTGAGCCCGGGGAGTGAGTGTAAAACACAAAATGAGCGCAAGGAAGTGAGAATACAACTCACTGAGAACACGGAGTGAGAACAAAACTCACGGAGCGCATGGAGTGAGAATAAACTCACAAAGCTCGGTGAGTGAGAATAAAACTCACTGAGCTTGGTGAGTGAGTATAAAACTCACTGAGTCCAGGGAGTGAATATAAAACTCACCGAGCACAGTGAGTATAAAACTGACTGAGCACTCGGGGAGTGAGTATAAAATTCACTTAGCCCAGGGGTGTGAGCATAAAACTCACTGAGCCCAGGGAGTGAGTATAAAACTCACTGAGCTCGGGGAGTGCGTATAAAACTCACTGAGCTTGGGGAATGAGTATAAAACACAATGAGCGCAAGGAAGTGAGAATAAAACTTACTGAGCCCGGGGATTGAGGATAAAACTCACCGAGCGTGGGGAGTGAGAATAAAACTCACTGAGAACATGGAGTGAGAACAAAACTCACTGAGCTCGGTGAGTGGAAATACAACTCACTGAGCTCGGGGGTTGAGTATAAAAGTGACTGAGCTCGGGGAGTGAGTATAAAACGCACTGTGCTCGTGGTGTGAGTATCAAACTCCCTGAGCCCAGGGAGTGAGAATAAAACTCACTGAGAACACGGAGTGAGAACAAAACTCACGGAGCGCATGGAGTGAGAATAAACTCACAAAGCTCGGTGAGTGAGAATAAAACTCACTGAACCCGGGGAGTGCGTATAAAACTCACTGAGCCCGGGGAGTGAGGATAAAATTCACTGAGCCCAGGGGAGTGAGTATAAAACTCACTGAGCCCAGGGGATTGATTATAAAACACACAGGGCTTGGGGAGTGAGTATAAAACTCACTGAGCTCAGGGGAGTGGGTATACACACTCACTGAGCCCAGGGGAGTGAGCATAAAACTCACTGAGCCCAGGGGAGTGAGTATAAAACTCACTGAGCACTCGGGGCGTGAACATAAAACTCACTGAACCCAGAGAGTGCGTATAAAACACACTGAGCCTGGGGAGTGAGTGCAAAACTCACTGAGCTCAGGGAATGAGAATAAAACTCACTGAGCACATGGAGTGAGAATAAATTTCACTGGGTCCAAGAGAGTGAGTATAAAACTCACTGAGCACTCGAGGAGTGAGTATAAAACTCTCTGAGCACTCGGGAAGTAAGCATAAAACTCACTGAGCCCAAGGGAGTGGGTATAAAACTCACTGAGCCCAAGGGAGTGGGTATAAAACTCACTGAGCCCCGGAGAGTGAGTATGAAACTCAATGAGCCCAGAGAGAGATTATAAAACACACTGAGCCAAGAAGTGGAGTATAAAACTCACTGAGCACTCAGGGAGTGAGTATAAAATTCACATGTCCCAGGGGTGTGAGTACAAAACTCACTGAGCTCGGGGAATGAGTATAAAACTCACTGAGTTCGGTGAGTGAGTATAAAACACACTGAGCGTGGGGAGTGAGTATAAAACACAATGAGCGCATGGAAGTGAGAATAAAACTCACTGAGCCCGGCGATTGAGGATAAAACTCACTGAGCGTGGGTAGTGAGAATAAAACTCACTGAGAACACGGAGTGAGAACAAAACTCACGGAGCGCGTGGAGTGAGAATAAAACTCACTGAGCTCGGTGAGTGAGAATAAAACTCACTGAGCTCGGTGAGCGGGAATACAACTCACTGAATTCGGGGGTTGAGTATAAAACTGACTGAGCTTGGGAGTGAGTATGAAACACACTGAGCTCGGGGAGTGAGAATAAAACTCACCGTGCCACACGGAGTGAGTACAAAACTGACTGAGCGCTTGGAGTGAGAATAAAACAAACTGAGCTCGGGGGAGTGAGTATAAAACCGACAGAGCTGAGGGAGTGAGTATAAAACTGACTGAACTCGGGGAGTGAGTATAAAACTCACTGAGCCCGGGGAGTGAATATAAAACACACTGAGCTTGGGGAATGAGTATAAAATTCACTGAGCTCAGGGGAGTGGGAATAAAATTCTCAGAAGAAGGGCTCATGCCCAAAACGTCGATTCTCCTGCTCTTTGGATGAAACACTCTGAGCCCGTCGAGTGAGTATAAAACTCACTGAGCCCGGGGAGTAAGTATAAAACACACTGAGCTCAGTGGGAGTGAGTATAAAACTCACTGAGCTGAGGGAGTGAGTATAAAACTCACTGAGCCCAAGGGAGTGAGTATAAAACTCACTGAGCCCAGTGAGTATAAAACTGACTGAGCACTCGGGGAGTGAATATAAAATTCACTGAGTCCAGGGAGAGAGTATAAAACTCACTGAGCTCGGGGAGTGAGTATAAAACTCACTGAGCCCAGGGAGTAAGTATCAAACTCACTGAGCCCAGGGAGTAAGTATAAAACTCACTGAGCCCAGGGAGTGAGTATAAAACTCACTGAGCTCGGTGAGTGAGTACAAAACACACTGAGCTCAGGGAATGAGAATAAAACTCACCGTGCCACACGGAGTGAGTATAAAACTGACTGAGCGCTTGGAGTGAGAATAAAACTCACTGAGCTCGGGGGAGGGAGTATAAAACCGACAGAGCTGAGGGAGTGAGTATTAAACTGACTGAGCCCGGGGAGTGAGTATAAAACTCACTGAGCCCAAGGGAGTGAGTATAAAACTCACTGAGCCCGGGGAGTGAGTATAAAATTCACTGAGCCCAGGGGAGTGAGTATAAAACTCACTGAGCCCGGGGTGTGAGTATAAAACTCACTGAGCCCAGGGGAGTGAGTATAAAACTCACTGAGCCCGGGGAGTGAATATAAAACACACTGAGCTTGGGGAGTGAGTATAAAATTCACTGAGCTCAGGGGAGTGGGTACAACACTCACTGAGCCCAGGAGAGTGAATATAAAACTCACTGGGCCCAGTGAGTGAGTATAAAACTCACTGAGCCTGGGGAGGGAGTATAAAACTGGCTGAGCACTCGTGGAGTGACTATAAAATTCACTGAGCACTCGTGGAGTGAGTATAAAATTCACTGAGCGCGGGGAGTGAATATAAAAGACACAGGGCTTGGGGAGTGAGTATAAAACTCACTGAGCTCAGGGGAGTGGGTATACACACTCACTGAGCCCAGAGGAGTGAGTAGAAAACTCACGGAGCACTCGGTGGTTGAGTATGAAACTCACTGAGCTCGGGGAGCAAGGGTAAAACTCACTGAGCCCAGAGAGTGAGTATAAAACACACTGAGCCTGGGGAGTGAGTGCAAAACTCACTGAGCTCAGGGAATGAGAATAAAATTCACTGAGCCCAAGGGAGTGAGAATAAATTTCACTGGGTCCAAGAGAGTGAGTATAAAACTCACTAAACACTCCAGGAGTGAGTATAAAACTCACTAAGCACAGGAGAGTGAGTATGAAACCCAATGAGACCAGAGAGAGATTATAAAACACACTGAGCCCAGAGAGTAAGTTTAAAACTCACTGAGCCCAGGAGAGTGAGTATGAAACTCACTGAGCCCAGAGAGTGAGTATAAAACACACTGAGCTTGGGGAGTGAATATAAAATCCACTGAGCCCGGGGAGTGAGGATAAAAGTCACTGAGCTTGTGGAGTGAGTATAAAACTCACTGAGCCCAAGGGAGCAAATATAAAACTCATTGAGCCCAGGAAGTGAGTATAAAACACACTGAGCTCAGGGGAGGGAGTATAAAACTGACTGAGCACTCGGGGAGTGAGTATAAAATTCACTGAGTCCAGGGAGTGAGTATAAAATTCTCTGAAGAAGGGCTCATGCCCGAAACGTCGATTCTCCTGCTCTTTGGATGAAACACACTGAGACCGTCGAGTGAGTATAAAACTCACTGAGCCCGGGGAGTAAGTATAAAACACACTGAGCTCGGTGGGAGTGAGTATAAAACTCACTGAGCTCAGGGAATGAGAATAAAACTCACCGTGCCACACGGAGTGAGTACAAAACTGACTGAGCGCTTGGAGTGAGAATAAAACTCACTGAGCTCAGGGGAGTGAGTATAAAACCGACAGAGCTGAGGGAGTGAGTATAAAACTGACTGAGCTTGGGAGTGAGTATAAAACTCACTGAGCTCGGGGGAGTGAGTATAAAACCGACAGAGCTGAGGGACTGAGTAAAAAACTGACTGAGCCCGGGGAGTGAGAATAAAACTCACTGAGCACAAGGAATAAGTATACAACTCACTGAGCTCGGGGAGTGAGTACACAACTCACTGAGCTCGGGGAGTGAGTATAAAACTCACTGAGCCCGGGGAGTCAGTATAAAACTCACTGAGATTGGGAGTGTGTATGAAACGCACTGAGTTCGGGGAATGAGAATAAAACTCACCGTGCCACACGGAGTGAGTACAAAACTGACTGAGCGCTTGGAGTGAGAATAAATTTCACTGGGTCCAAGAGAGTGAGTATGAAACTCACTAAGCACTCGAGGAGTGAGTATAAAACTCACTGAGCTCGGGGGAGTGAGTATAAAACCGACAGAGCTGAGGGAGTGAAGATAAAACTGACTGAGCCCGGGAGTGAGTATAAAACTCACTGAGCCGAGGGGAGGGAGTATAAAACACACAGGGCTTGGGGAGTGAGTATAAAACTCACTGAGTTCAGGAGAGTGGGTATACACACTCACTGAGCCCAGGGGAGTGAGTAGAAAACTCACGGAGCACTCAGGGGTTGAGTATAAAACTCACTGAGCTCGGGGAGCAAGGGTAAAACTCACTGAGCCCAGAGAGTGAGTATAAAACACACTCGGCCTGGGGAGTGAGTGCAAAACTCACTGAGCTCAGGGAATGAGAATAAAATTCACTGAGCACAAGGAGTGAGAATAAATTTCACTGGGTCCAAGAGAGTGAGTATAAAACTCACTGAGCACTCGAGGAGTGAGTATAAAACTCACTGAGCACTCAGGAAGTCAGCATAAAACTCACTGAGCCCAAGGGAGTGAGTATAAAACTCACTGAGCACTCGGGAAGTAAGCATAAAACTCACTGAGCCCAGGGGAGTGAATATAAAACTCACTGTGCCTAGGGAATAAGTATAAAACTCACTGAGCCCAGGGAGTGAGTATAAAACTCACTGAACCCGGGGAGTGCGTATAAAACTCACTGAGCCCGGGGAGTGAGGATAAAACTCACTGAGCATTCGGGGAGTGAGTATAAAATTCACTGAGCCCGGGGAGTGAGTATAAAACACACAGGGCTTGGGGAGTGAGTATAAAACTCACTGAGCTCTGGGGAGTGGGTATACACACTCACTGAGCCCAGGAGAGTGAATATAAAACTCACTGAGCCTGGGGTGGGAGTATAAAACTGACTGAGCACTCGTGGAGTGAGTATAAAATTCACTGAGCCCAGGGGAGTGAGTATAAAACTCACTGAGCTTGGGAGTGAGTATGAAACACACTGAGCCCAGGGGAGTGAGTATAAAACTCACTGAGCCGAGGGGAGTGGGTATATAACACACAGGGCTTGGGGAGTGAGTATAAAACTCACTGAGTTCAGGGGAGTGTGTATACACACTCACTGAGCCCAGGGGAGTGAGTAGAAAACTCACGGAGCACTCGGGGGTTGAGTATAAAACTCACTGAGCCCAGAGAGTGAGTATAAAACACACTGCGCCTGGGAGTGAGTGCAAAACTCACTGAGCTCAGGGAATGAGAATAAAATTCACTGAGCACATGGAGTGAGAATAAATTTCACTGGGTCCAAGAGAGTGAGTATGAAACTCACTAAGCACTCGAGGAGTGAGTATAAAACTCACTGGGCACTCGGGAAGTAAGCATAAAACTCACTGAGCCCAGGGGAGTGAGTATAAAACTCACTGAGCCCAAGGGAGTGGGTATAAAACTCACTGAGCCCAGGAGAGTGAGTATGAAACTCACTGAGTCCAGAGAGTGAGTATAAAACACGCTGAGCTTGGGGAGTGATTATAAAACACACTGAGCCCGGGGAGTGAGGATAAAAGTCACTGAGCTTGTGGAGTGAGTATAAAACTCACTGAGCCCAAGGGAGCAAATTTAAAACTCACTGAGCCCGGGAATTGAGTATAAAACACACTGAGCTCAGGGGAGGGAGTATAAAACTGACTGAGCACTCGGGGAGTGAGTATAAAATTCACTGAGCCCAGGGAGTGAGTATAAAATTCTCTGAAGAAGGGCTCATGCCTGAAACGTCGATTCTCCTGCTCTTTGGATGAAACACACTGAGACCGTCGAGTGAGTATAAAACTCACTGAGCCCGGGGAGTAAGTATAAAACACACTGAGCTCGGTGGAAGTGATTATAAAACTCACTGAGCTCACGGAATGAGAATAAAACTCACCGTGCCACACGGAGTGAGTACAAAACTGACTGAGCGCTTGGAGTGAGAATAAAGCTCACTGAGCTCGGGGGAGGGAGTATAAAACCGACAGAGCTGAGGGAGTGAGTATAAAACTGACTGAGCCCAGGGAATGAGTATAAAACTCACTGAGCCCAAGGGAGTGAGTATAAAACTCACTGAGCATTCGGGGAGTGAGTATAAAATTCACTGAGCCCAGGGGAGTGAGTATAAAATTCACTGAGCTCAGAGGAGTGGGTACAACACTCACTGAGCCCAGGAGAGTGAATATAAAACTCACTGCGCCCAGTGAGTGAGTATAAGACTCACTGAGCCTGGGCTGGGAGTATAAAACTGAGCACTCGTGGAGTGAGTATAAAATTCACTGAACCCAGGGGAGTGAGTATAAAACACACTGAGTTCAGGGGAGTGGGTATACACACTCACTGAGCCCAGGGGAATGAGTAGAAAACTCACGGAGCACTCGGGGGTTGAGTATAAAACTCACTGAGCTCGGGGAGCAAGGGTAAAACTCACTGAGCCCAGAGAGTGAGTATAAAACACACTGAGCCTGGGGAGTGAGTGCAAAACTCACTGAGCTCAGGGAATGAGAATAAAATTCACTGAGCACATGGAGTGAGAATAAATTTCACAGGGTCCAAGAGAGTGAGTATAAAACTCACTGAGCACTCGAGGAGTGAGTATAAAACTCACTGGGCACTCAGGAAGTAAGCATAAAACTCACTGAGCCCAAGGGAGTGAGTATAAAACTCAATGAGCCCAAAGAGAGATTATAAAACACACTGAGCCCAGAGAGTGAGTATAAAACTCACTGAGCACTCAGGGAGTGAGTATAAAATTCACATGGCCCAGGGGTGTGAGTATAAAACTCACTGAGCTCGGGGAGTGAGTATAAAACTGACTGAGTCCGGTGAGTGAGTATAAAACTCACTGAGCGTGGGGAGTGAGTATAAAACACAATGAGTGCATGGAAGTGAGAATAAAACTCACTGAGCCGGGGATTGAGGATAAAACTCACTGAGTGTGGGTAGTGAGAATAAAACTCACTGAGAACATGGAGTGAGAATAAAACTCACTGAGCTCAGTGAGCGGGAATAAAACTCACTGAGCTCGGTGAGCGGGAATACAACTCACTGAGCTCGGGGGTTGAGTATAAAACTGACTGAGCTCGGGGAGTGAGTATAAAACTCACTGAGCTCGGGAAGTGAGTATAAAACTCACTGAGCTCAGGGAATGAGAATAAAACTCACCGTGCCACACGGAGTGAGTACAAACCTGACTGAGCGCTTGGAGTGAGAATAAAACTCACTGAGCTCGGGGGAGTGAGTATAAAACCGACAGAGCTGAGGGAGTGAGTATAAAACTGACTGAGCTCGGGGAGTGAGTATAAAACTCACTGAGCCCGGGGAGTGAATATAAAACACACTGAGCTTGGGGAGTGAGTATAAAATTCACTGAGCTCATGGGAGTGGGTACAACACTCACTGAGCCCAGGAGAGTGAATATAAAACTCACTGGGCCCAGTGAGTGAGTATGAAACTCACTGAGCCTGGGGAGGGAGTATAAAACTGACTGAGTATTCGTGGAGTGAGTATAAAATTCACTGAGCCGAGGGGAGTGAGTATAAAACTCACTGAGCCCGGGGAGTGAATATAAAACACATTGAGGAGAAATTGAGGACTGCAGATGCTGGAGATCAGAGCTGAAAACGTGTTGCTCGAAAAACGCAGCAGGTCAGGCAGCATCCAAAGAGCAGGAGAATCAACGTTTTGGGCATGAGCCCTTCTTCAGGAATTATTCCTGAAGAAGTGCTCATGTCCGAAATGTCGATTCTCCTGCACTTTGGATGAAACACACTGAGCCCGTGGAGTGAGTATAAAACTAACTGAGCCAGATGAGTGAGTATAAAACTCACTGAGCCCAGGGAATGAGTATAAAACACACAGAGCTTGGGGAGTGAATATAAAACAAACTGAGCCCGGGGAGTGAGGATAAAACTCACTGAGCTTGTGGAGTGAGTATAAAATGCACTGAGCACTCGAGGAGTGAGTATAAAACTCACTGAGCACTCGGGAAGTAAGCATAAAACTCACTGAGCCCAGGAGAGTGAGTATAAAACTCACTGAGCCCAGGAGAGTGAGTATAAAACACACTGAGCTCAGGGGAGGGAGTATAGAACTGACTGAGCATTCGGGGAGTGAGTATAAAATTCACTGGGCCCAGGTGAGTGAGTATAAAATTCTCTGAAGAAGGGCTCATGCCCGAAACGTCGATTCTCCTGCTCTTTGGATGAAACACTCTGAGCCCGTCGAGTGAGTATAAAACTCACTGAGCCCGGGGAGTAAGTATAAAACACACTGAGCTCGGGGGGAGTGAGTATAAAACTCACTGAGCTTAGGGGAGTGAATATAAAACTCACTGAGCCCGGTGAGTAAGTATAAAACACACTGAGCTTGGGGAGTGAGTATTAAACTCACTGAGCCCAGGGGAGTCAGTAGAAAACTCACTGAGCAGTCGGGATTGAGTATAAAACTCACTGAGAATTCGCGGAGCAAGTATAAAACTCGCTGAGCCCAGAGAGTGAGTATAAAACATAGAGCCCAGGGATTGAGAATAAAACTCACTGAGCTCGGGGAGTGAGTAGAAGGCTCAATGAGCCCAGGGGAGTGAGTATAAAACTCACTGAGCCTAGGGAGTGAGTGTAAAACACACTGATCTCGGGGAGTGAGAACAAAACTCAATGAGAACATGGAGTGAGTATAAAACTCACTGAGCCTGGGGAGTAAGTATAAAACTCACTGAGCCCAGTGAGTGATTATAAAACGTAGAGCCCGGGGATTGAGGATAAAACTCACTGAGCCTAGGGGAGTGAGTATAAAACTGACTGAGCACACGGAATGAGTATAAAACCCTCCGTGCTCAGGCAGTGAGTATTAAACTCACTTAGCTCAAGGGATTGAGTATAAAACTTGGGGCACGTTGTAGCTGTGAAAATTAGATTAGATTCCCGACAGTGTGGAAACAGGCCCTCCGGTCCAACCAATCCACACCGACCCTCCGAACAGCAGCCCACGCAGACCCATTTCCCTCTGCCTAATGCACCTAACATTATGGGCAATTTACCATGGCTAATTCACCGGACCTGCACATCTTTGGACTATGGGAGGAAACCGGAGCATCCAGAGGAAACCCACGAAGACATGGGGAGAATGTGCAAACTTCACACAGACAGTCACCCAAGGCTGGAATTGAGCCTGGGACCCTGGTGCTGTGAGGCAGCAGTGCTAACCACTGAATCATCGTGCCGCCCAAATACTGAAGTGATGTTGCAGGGAAGCTGTGACCTAATTGGCTGGTATGAAATCTGCAATAAATTTGAAAAAGAAAATAGCAGAGAAGTATTAGAAATTAATTAACTCAAAAATTTACATAAATTAATGAAGTGACTAAGTAGAGATAGCTGGACAGGTGATGTGCTGTAGCTGTATGATGTGGGAGTTGGCTGATCCCATTGTGAACTGCAGTGATGACATCTGCAGTAAGTATTGGATGCTGGAGGAAATCTGGCTCAAAAATCAATGGTCTGGAATCTGAGCTTCAAACACTACAGCACATCCGAGGCGGTGGGGGGGGGGGGGGAATGCGGGGTGTTACCTGGGCATTTTGTCCAGAAGGCAGTCACACATGGTAGGTTAAGTACTTCAAATTCAATCAGTGATCAGGGACAGCAGAGTATGACTGCATGTGAGGCGGGTAGGGGTTCCTGAGTTCAGGAACACAGGAGCCTCAGCTCTTGACCTTGTCCAACAGGTATGAGGTACTTGCTATCTGTGTGGATGAGGAAAAGGGCTGTGGGGAGGATGAGCAAGCTCACCACTGCACCATGGTGCAGGAGGCTATTCACGATGGGGGAGCAAAATGACAAGTGGGTACTTATAGGGGATTGTGTAATTAGAGGGTCAGATAATATCCTTTGCAAGCCAGAACGGGAGTCTTGCATGGTGTGTTGCCTACCCGGTGCCAGGGTACAGGACATCTCTGACCGACTTAAAAGGATATTGGAGTGGGCGGGAAAGGATCCAGTTGTTGTGATCCACGCTGGAACTGACAACACAGGCACTAGGAACAAAATTAAGGAACAGGTCCTCGATGGTCATAATCTCCAGATTACCGCCTGAGCTGTGGGCAAATTGGCTTAGAGATAAGAAAATTAGGGAAATAAACACACGGCTAAGGGAGTGGTGTGGGAAGGAGGGATTCCATTTCATGGAGTATTGGCATCTGTTTGGAACAGGAGAGATCTCCTGGGTGGCATGGTGGCTCAGTGGTTAGTACTGCTGCCTCACAGCGCCAGTGACTTGGGTTCAATTCCAGCCTCAGGTGACTGTCTGTGTGAAGTTTGCACATTCTCCCCGTGTCTACGTGGGTTTCCTCTGGGTGCTCTGGTTTCCTCCCACAATACAAAGATGTGCAGGTCAAGTGAATTGGCCAAGCTAAATTAACTATCATGTTAAGGGATGTATCGACTGGTGCATGAGTCAGGGGGAAATGTCGAGCAATAGGTGTCAGGGAATGGCTCTAGGTGGGATACTCTTCAGAGGGTTAGTGTGGACTTGTTGGGCCAAATGGCCTGTTTCCACACTGGTGGGATTCTAATTCTAAAATGAATCGTCCTGACGGAACAGTCTCCACCTGAACCATTAGAGTCATGGGACATTTAAGCGATTGCTGGACATGCACATGGAGAGCAGTGAGTTAAGGGGTGCATAGGTTAAGTTATAATATTTTACATTAGCATTAAATCTTGGCACAACATTGTGGGCCAAAGGCTGTACTTTTCTATGTCCTATGTTCATTCCAGCAAAAAGGAGAAATAGGGTGGTCAGGAGGACTTTAAACTTGTGAGTCGGGGAAGGGAAGTGGAACATGACGAGAATATGACAGCAAATAAAAAGGAACACTGCAGGTTTGTATGTGTGCAGAGGTTTTAACTACATGGCAGACTATGAAAGCAGTGAAAAGGAAGGAAAGCTCAGAAGATATTATTGCAGATGTTGGAGTTCATGAACAGGGTACAAAAACTAGCAAAAAGGCATTTCTACCTGAATGGTCAAAGCATTTGTAACAAGGTTGATGGGTAAACAGTACAAATCATTGCGAATGAATATGATTTAGTAGCCATTACAGAGACATAGTTGCAGGATGGTCACAACTGGGAGTTAAATATCCAGGGATGTCAGACTAATCAGAAGGAAAGGGAGGTGGTGCTGACATCAGAGTGGTCGTGAAAGATGATATAGGTTCGATGGAGAATGAGCTTGAATCCATTTGTCTGGAAGTTAGTAATTAGATTAGATTACTTACAGTGTGGAAACAGGCCCTTCGGCCCAACAAGTCCACACCAACCCACCGAAGCGCAACCCACCCATACCCCTACATTTACCCCTTGCCTAACACTACAGGCAATTTAGCATGGCCAATTCACCTGACCCGCACATCTTTGGACTGTGGGAGGAAACCAGAGCACCTGGAGGAAACCCACACAGTCAGTCGCCTGAGTCGGGAATTGAACCCGGGTCTCAGGCGTTGTGAGGCAGCAGTGCTAACCACTGTGCCACTGTGCCGCCCAAAATTCTAAGAAGAAAAAGTCACTGATAGCCTGGTAGCCTATAGGCCACCAAATAATAACATCACATTGGGGCAGGCAATAAATAAATAAATAACAAATGCGTGTAAAAATGGCACGGCAATTATCATGGGGATTTTAATCTGCATATCGATTGGTTGAACCAGCTTGGTCAGGGTAGCCTTGAGGAGGAGTTTGTTGAGTGTATCTGTGATAGTTTTCTTGAACAGCATGCAAAGGATTCGATAAGGGAGCAAGATATTCTAGATCTGGTCCTGTGTAATGAGACAGGAATAATTAATGATCTTGTAGTTAGGGATCCTTTTGGAATGAGCGATCCCAGAATAGTTGAATTTAGAATACAGATGGAGAGTGTGAAGATAACATCCAATACCAGAGTCCTGTGCTTAAACAAAGGAGGATGAAGGAGGAGTTGGCTAAAGTAGACTGGAAACAAAGACTTCATTTTTGGGACAGTTGACAAACAATAGCAGACTTCCAAAGCAATTTTTTAAAGTGCTCAGTAAAAGTACATACCAGTGAAAAGGAAGGACTGCAGGAAAAAGAGTAATTGCCACAGGTGTCTAAAGAAATAAGGGAAGCTATCAAATTGACAGAGAAGGCATACAAAGTGGCCAAAATCAGTGGGAAACTGGAAGTTTGGGAAAGCTTAAAAGGTCAACAGAAAGCGACGAAAAGAGCTATAAAGAAAAGTAAGATAGAGCATGAGAAAAGACTAGCTCAGAATATAAAGACAGATAGAACAAGTTTCTATAAATATATAAAACAAAAAAGAGTGGCTGAAGTAAACATTAGTCCCTTAGCGGATGAGAATGAGCATTGAGTTATGGGAGATGATGACATGGCTGTGACATTGAATAGGTATTGTGTGTCGGTCTTCATAGTGGAGGACATGAATAACAAGCCAGTAATTGACAAAGAGACGAAGGTAGGTAAAGACCTGGAAACAATTATTATTACTGAAGAGGTAGTGTTGGGCAAGCCAATGGAGCTAAGGGTAGACAAGTCTCCTGGCCCTGATGGAATGTATCCCAGGGTGCTAAAAGAGTTGTCAGGCCAAATAGTAGACTCTAGGGCAGTTCCAGCAGATAGGAAAACAGCAAATGTGACAACATTACCTCCCCAAAAGGGAGGCAGACAAAAGATGAAGAATTATAGACCAGTTAGCTTAACTTCTGTAGTGGGAAAAATGCTTAAGTCTATTATCAAGAAATTGTCCCATTGGGCAGACGCAGGATGGGTTCATGAAGGAAGGACAGGTTATGCTTAACTAATCCTTTGGAATTCTATGAAGACATTACAAACACAGTGGACAACAGGGACCCAGTCAATTTGGTGTATATAGATTTCCAAAAGACATTTGAAAGGTGCCACACAAGAAGCCGCTGCACAAGATAAAGATACAAGGCGTTACAAACAATGTATTAGCATGGATAAAGGATTGGTTAATCAACAGGAAGCAAAGACTGGGGATAGATGAATGCTATTCTGATTGGCAATCAGTGACCAGTGGTATGCCACAGAGATCAATCTTGGGACTGCAATTATTCACAAGTTACATAGATGATTTGAAGTTGGGGACCATGTGTAGTGTATCAATGTTTGCAGGTGACACTAAGATGAGTGGTAAAGCAGAGGACTGTGAGACTTTGCAAACCAACATAGATAGTTTAAGTGAGTGGGCAAAGGTCTGGCAGATTGAATGCAATGTTAATAAATGTGAAGTCATCAATTTCAATAGGAATAACAGTAGATTGGACTGTTATTTGAATGGTAAGAAATTGCAGAATGCTGCTGTGCAGAGGAACCTGGGTGTCCTTGTGCATGAATCACAGAAGGTTGGTCTGCAGGTATAATAGGGAATTAAGAAGGCAAATGGAATTTTGTCATTCATTGCTAAAGGGATTGAGTTTAAAAGCAGAGAGGTTATGTTGCAGCTGTACAGGGTGCTGGTGAGGCCACACCTGGAGTACTATGTGCAGATTTGGTCTCCTTACTTGACAAAGGATGCACTGGCACTGGAGGGGGTGCAGAGGAGGTTCACTAGGTTGATTCCAGAGTTGAGGGGGTTGGCTTATGAGGAGAGACTGAGTAGGTTGGGATTATATTCATTGGAATTTAGAAGAATGAGGGGCGGTTATTATAGAAACATATAAAATTATTATGGGAGTGGATAAGATAGAAATAGAGAAGATGTTTCCACTAGCAAGTGAAACTAGGGACAAGACGTCATAACCTCAAGATTGGGAAGCAGAGTTAGGGCTGAATTGAAAAGGAACTTCTTCACCCAGAGGGTTGTGAATCTATAGCATTCCTGCCCGGTGAAGTGGTTGAGGCTTCTTCTGTAATATTTTTTAAAGCTAAGATAGGTAATTTGTTGAACAGTAAAGGAATTAAAAGTCATGGTGAAAGGGTGGGTAAATGGAGCTGGGGCCGCGAAAAGATCACCCATGATCTTGATTGGCCAAACAGGCTCGAAGAGCCACATGGCCTACTCCTGCTCCAAGTTCCTATGTTCTTGTGGACCGCCTCCTTAGGCTCACCACACCTTCTGATGGAGTTGGACAAATCAGTGAGTGGAGAGCCAAGCACCATAGATTCAGAGTTGTAGAGTCATACAGCACAGAAACAGACCCTTAGGTCCAATTAATCCACACCGACTATGTTCCCAAACTAAACTAGTTCCAATTGCCTGCGTTTGGTCTATATTCCTCCAAATCATGTACATATTCATGTCCTTATCCGAATGTCTTTTAAATGTTATAACTGTATCTGCATCCACTACTTCCTCTTCCAGTTCATTCCACATATGAACCACACTCTGTGGGCAGCACGGTGGCACAGTGGTTAGCACTGCTGCCTCACAGCGCCTGAGACCCGGGTTCAGTTCCCGACTCAGGCGACTGACTGTGTGGAGTTTGCACGTTCTCCCCGTGTCTGCGTGGGTTTCCTCCGGGTGCTCCGGTTTCCTCCCACAGTCCAAAGATGTGCGGGTCAGGTGAATTGGCCATGCTAAATTGCCCGTAGTGTTAGGTAAGGGGTACATGTAGGGGTATGGGTGGGTTGCGCTTCGGCGGGTCAGTGTGGACTTGTTGGGTCGAAGGGCCTGTTTCCACGCTGTAAATAATCTAAAAGTGTTTCCCCACATGTCCTTTTTAAATCTTTCTCCTTACACTTTACACATAGGCTTCTTAGTTTTGAACTCTGCACCCTATAGAAAAGACTTTTGCTATTTACCTTATTTATGCCTCTCATGATTTTATGAACATCTATAGGTCACTCCTCAACCTCCTACACTCCAATGGAAAGAAGACCAAGCCTATCTAGGCCCTCCTTATAACTCCATTCCTGGCAACATCCTGGTAAATCTTTTCTGAACCCTCTCCATTTTAATAGTATACTTCCTAGAACAGGGTGACCAGAATCACACCTAGTACTCCAAAAGAAGCCTCACTAACATCAAGCACAACCTGAACATGACGCCGCAACCCTTATATTCACATGAGTTCAAAATGGCGCCCAAGAAGATGGAGAAAAACACTGAGAAGAACATCAAATGATCACAAGGCTGATAGTCTGACTTTTCAATCAGTGCAAGACTATTCCTTGGAAAATCAGGAAATTAAATACAGAATTTTTGAGAAAATGAACCCCACAGACTTATCAAGTGGCTTGACACAGGCAGCCATACTGATGTTGATGATGGAGGCCAGGGCAAGGGCTGCAGCCAAAGGTCTTCCAGCACCAAACTGGGCTCACTCTCCATCCTGTCAGTGACACAGTCTTCTTTCCTGTCTCTCTGAGCAGGTTTGATCAGGCATGATGTTATAATCTGTTATTTTTCCTTTACAAAACCCTCAGGACTGTTTCCCAGTGTCACAGGAATTGTGGCTACACGTCACTGTCAGCAATACACATGTCATGATCATTCTTCTGTCAGAATCAACAGCTCAAACTTTAGAATCCAGCTCACTTCTTCCACCTCTAATTCCTTAAATTGCTGTTTGAAAGCTTCAGGTTTTTGATAAGGTGTGAACTTCACTTTGCACTTTTACTGGCAACCTTCATTTCCCTTCAGAACATTCTGGAACATGTTCAATGGCAGTCATCCTCAATCTGAGGGCAGGGATTATTTTTTAGCATTCTTGAGTCACTCCTGGATCAGAGCATGTTTAATCTCTTGGACTGTCAGTGTCTCCAGGCCTTTGAAGATGGGCTGTTTGAAGTATTAATAGTGGGAAGTGCGAACCTATCTCTCTCCATTCCTGATTTCCTTTCTGCCTTTTCATTCTACTCTCTCTCTCTTCCACTTTGTCCCTTTATTTGTCCCTCTTTATATCTCTCACTCTCTCTGTTTCTCTCTCCCTGTCCTGGAAGTGGGAAAGATAGAGGGAGCCAGTTCCTTTGAGAGAGAGAGTAAGAGAGTCACTACCTTCAGCGGACAGAGAAAGAGAGAGAGTCAGCATCTTGAAAGGAAATGCTGAAACTAGCAGAAAATTATTACCATGTTAAAAATTCCTAGAATCCCTACAGTGTGGAAACAGGCCCTTCAGCCCAACAAGTCCATACCGACCCTCCAAAGAGCAACCCACTCAGACCCATTCCCCTACCTTATGTTTACCTCTGACTGATAATCACAGCATATGCATCTAAGCAAAGAGAGATTAATTTTGCTTTTTATAATAATTTTTGCCCCTTTTGTTCTAAGTGCTGTATTATCAATGCTTGTACACTCTGTCCCCTCCTGTCCCATTTTGGCCACCACAGAGGAATGTTGCTGTGGGTGTAGTGAGCTGTAGAAGCTGCTGGAGAGTGTGAGTCTGGACCTCTGAGCTGCTGAAGAGTGTGGAACTCAAATCTGAACAACTGAAGGGAATGGGTATAAACCTCATTGGTGCATGCTCCAATGGTTGAATGGCTTCCTCCTCAGAGGTGGAGGTACAGCTGAAGGTCTTTGGTGTTGGCTCCATCTAGAATGGGTTTCTATGGTACTACAGTCGATAGGAGCAAAGGGAGATATGTAGCATTGGTGATTATGGGGTGTAGTGCAGGACACACTAGAGAGGCCATGGCATCGTGGTATTGTGGTTGGAGCAGGAATGATCTGGGGACCCGGGTTCAAATCCTACTACAGAATTTGAATTCAATTGTAAGCAACATCTGTATTAAGAGTCTAACAATGGCTATGAATCCATTGTCATCTTGTGAATTAAAAAAAAGGCACCAAAAGATTATGGAGCTAGTTGCCATGGAGTTACCCACAAGAGCAGTAGCATTCTGGCTAAGTCCACCATCGTGCCCATACATGAGATTAGGGAGCCCCTCCCCACCAGCTTTGACTCTTCTGCCTAGGTTGTGAGAATTTTCCTTCCCTACAATGAGAAATTTTTTCAGGCGATGAGACCAAAGGAGGGATTGAGGCTGCTGGAAATAGTGGAAGGTGGTTTGTGGTGAGGACTGACGAGGAGAGATGGAGACATGAGACCAGTGAGTGAGAAGGAAGCACAGATGGCAGGAAGGATTAATACTTTGTATGAAAGAGGTGGTTGCGAGCATTGAGTGGACAAGGAAAATGCTATAGTGAGAATTGTGGTCTCTGAGCCTGGTATTGTGGCAGAGTGAGAGTGAAGGGTGGTCTATGAGTGCAGGATAGCAAAGAAAAAACTGTCATTTCTTTCAGTTTTGGACATTGAATTAAAAAGGGGAAGATATTGCTTTATGTGTGGGAGCAGCAGCACTCACTGAGCTCAGGGAGTGAGTATAAAAATCATTGAGCACACAGAGTGAATATAAAACTCACTTAAGCTTGAGGGAGTGAGTATAAAACTCAGGGCAGCTTGGAGCTGCAAACAATACTGGAGTGATGTCACAGGGAAGCTGTAACCTAATTGGCTGGTAGGATATCTGCAATAAATTTGAAAAGGAAAATCGCAGAAAAGTATTAGAAATTAATTAACTCATAAATTTACATAAAATAATAAAGTGACTAAGTAGAGATAGCTGGACAGGTGATGTGCTGTAGCTGTATGATGTGGGAGTTGGCTGATCCCATTGTGAACAGCAGTGATGACATCTGCAGTAAGTATTGGATGCTGGAGGAAATCTGGCTCAAAATTCGATGATCCGGAATCTGAGCTTCGAACACTGTGGCACATCCGGGGGGGATGCAGGGTGGAGGGATGTGGGGTGGGGGTGTGTGGGAGTGTTACCTAGACACCTTGTTCATGAGACAGTCATGCATGGTAGGTTAAGTACTTCAAATTCAATCAGTGATCAGGGACAGTAGAGTATGACTGCATGTGGGGTGGGTTGAGGGTTCCTGACTTCAGGAACACAGGAGCCTCAACTCTTGACCTTGTCCAACAGGTATGAGGTACTTGCTGTCTGTGTGGATGAGAAAAAGGGCTGCAGGGAGGATGAGGCAGCTCACCACGGCAGCATGGTACAGGAGGCCATTCAAGATGGGGGAGCAAAATGACAAGTGGGTACTTATAGGGGATCGTATAATTAGTATCCCTTGCAAGCTGGATCACGAGCCCCGCATGGTGTGTTGCTTGCCCAGTGCCAGTTTGAAAGGATATTGGAGTGGGAGGGAGAGGATCCAGTTGTTGTGATCCACATTTGGACTGACAACACAGGCAAGGCTAGGATGGAGGACCTTTTCGGGGATGATCAAGCACTAGGAACGAAGTTAAGGAACAGGTCCTTGAGCGTCATAATCTCCGGATTACTGCCCAAGCCATGTGCAAATTGGCTTAGGGGTAAGAAAATTAGGGAAATAAACACATGACAAAGGGAGTAGTGTGGGAAAGAGGGGTTCCATTTCATGGGGCATTGGCATCTATTTTGGAACAGGAGGGATCTGTACTGATGGAACGGTCTCCACCTGAACCGAGCTGAAACCAGTGTTCCAATGAAAAGAATAAACAGGGTGGTCATTAGGACTTTTAACTTGTGAGTCAGGGGGAAGGGAAAGTACCAGGAAGTATAATGGCAAATAAAAAGGTGAGCAGCAGGTTGGCATGTGTGCAGGAGGGCTTGAGTGCAAGGCAGACCATGAATGAAGTAAAAAGGAAGGATAACTCAGGAGATATTATTAAAGATGTTGGAAATCATGAGGCTGTGAAAACTAGCATAAGGGCACTTTACCTGAATGCTCATAGCATTCGTAACACGGTCAGTGAGTTAACAGCACAAATCATTGCGAATGAGTATGATTTAGTAGCTATTATGCAGACATAGTTACAGGATGGTCACGACTGGGAGTTATATGTGTCTGTGCACAAGTATAATCTGTCAGGAGCATGCAGGTATTACTGTACGCCAGCTGCAGGCCCTAGAGAGTTGAAGTGGATTGTTGAAATTGAAGAGGATGAGAAGGGGCATTTAGTTATGGAATATCATGAAATGGCCGAGGCATTGAATAGGTCTTTTGTGTCAGTCTTCACAGTAGAGGACACTAATAACATGCCAGTAATTGACAAAGAGACGAAGGTAGGTGAGGATCTGGAAACAATCATTAACACAAAAGAGGTACTCTTGGGCAAGCTAATGGAGCTAAGAGTAGACAAGTTTCCAATGAAATGCATCCTGGGGTACTAAAGAGATAGCAGGAGAAATAGCAAGTGCACTTGTGGAAATTTTCCAGAATTTGTTGGACTCTGGGGCAATTCCAGCAGATTGGAAAACAGCAAATGTGATGCCACTGTTTAAAAAGGGAGGTAGACAAAAGATGGGAATTATAAACCTGTTAGTTTAACTTCTGGCGTGGGAAAAAGCTTGAGTCGGTTATTACGGAAGAAATAGAAAGGCATCTAGATAGAAATTGTCCCATTGAGCAGATGCAGCATGGATTGATGAAGGGCAAAGCATGCTTAACTAATCTCTTGGAATTCTATGACATTACGGACATGATGAACAATAGGGATCCAGTCGATGTGGTGTACCTAGATTTCCAGAGGCTTTCAACAAGGTGCTGCACAAGAGGCTGCTGCATAAGATAAAGATGCATGGCATTATGGGTAAAGGATTAGCATGGATAAAGGATTGGTTGACTAACAGGAAGCAAAGAGTGGGGATAAATGAGTGCTATTCTGGCTGACAATCAGTGACAACTAGTGTGCCTCAGGGATCATAGAACATAGAACATAGAACATAGAAAGACACAGCGCAGTACAGGCCCTTCGGCCCTCGATGCTGCGCCGACCGAATCCTACCTAACCTACACTAGCCCAATAACTTCCAAATGCCTATCCAATGCCCGCTTAAATGACCATAAAGAAGGAGAGTTCACCACTGCTACTGGCAGGGCATTCCATGAACTCACAACCCGCTGTGTAAAGAATCTACCCCTAACATCTGTCCTATACCTACCACCCCTTAATTTAAAGCTGTGTCCCCTAGTAACAGCTGACTCCATTAGCGGTAAAAGGTTCTCAGTGTCGACCCTATCTAAACCCCTAATCATCTTATACACCTCTATCAAATCTCCCCTAAACCTTCTCTTCTCCAATGAGAACAGCCCCAAGTGCCTCAGCCTTTCCTCATAAGATTTTCCTACCATTCCAGGCAACATCCTGGTAAACCTCCTCTGCACTCGTTCCAATGCCTCCACATCCTTCCTATAGTATGGCGACCAAAACTGCACACAATACTCCAGATGAGGCTGCACCAGAGTCTTATACAGTTGCAACATGACCTCAGGACTCCGGAACTCAATTCCTCTACCAATAAAGCCCAGTACACCATATGCCTTCCTCACAGTTTTCACAATTTATGTAGATTATTTGGAGTTGGGGACCACATACAGTTTGTCAAAGTTTGCAGACGATGAGTCGCTGAGCAAACTGTGCAAACTTTGCAGAGGAACATAGATACTTTAAGTGAGTGGGCAAAGGTCTGGCAGATGGAATACAATGTGAATAAAGGTGAAGTTATCCATTTTGGTTGGAGTAACAGTAAAAAGGATTATTACTTGAATGGTAAAAAGTTGCAGCATGCTGCTATGCAGAGGGACCTAGGTGTCCTTGTGCATGAATCACAGAGGGTTGATCTGCAGGTACAACAAGTAATTAGGAAGGCAAATGAAATTATGTCCTTTGTTGCTGAAGGGATTGAGTTTAAAAGCAGGGAGTTAAAAATCACACAACACCAGGTTGTAGCTCAACAGGTTTATTTGGAAGCACAACCTTTCAGAGCACTGTTTCTACATCAGGTGGTTGTGGAGTATAAGATCATAAGACACAGAATTTATAGCAAAAGTTTGCAGTGTGATGGAACTGTTACATCAGCCATGATCTTATTGAATGGCGGAGCAGGCTAGAAGGGCCAGACGGCCGACTCCTGTTCCTTGTTCTTTTGTTTAACCAAGGAGAGTGTGCAAAGAGATTGCTTCAATTTTATATCTTACAATTATTACAGCACATTGTGTTGCATACAATGTTACTTTTCCTGGAACAGTGAAAGCAGAAAACAAATGCCACAGAGCCGATGGGTTCTGAATGAAGAGGACTAACTGTTTGACAAGGACGTTTTGATTGACTGCTACTCAGGGTGACCATGGTTTGTCTGGGGCCAGTGTAGCAGAGAATCATGCTACCTGCAAAGAGAAAGCATCATTAAAAATCTTTCTCGTTCTGTCTCCCAGTTAACCCTCTTTGTCTGTCCTCTGTGAAAGTTTCAGAAAGTCACCAGTAACAGCCACGGTCTTCCACTCATCTGTCATTGCATATCCCCTGTTGAAGGAGAAATAAATTTAAGGACAGCGAAAGACAAGGAATGTTAAACAATAGCAAAAAACTAAAAAGGAAGAGAAAGAAGGAGGGAGAAAAGCAAATGGTCAAAACCTATGCTTCAGCCTGATGTTATCGAACTGTTTCGCATTTATTTCTCTTTTTTCATTCTTAATATCTATCTAAATATCTTTGTCTTTGTAAAGGGGAGATTTACTGAAGAGATAGAGTTTAAGTTGTACAGTTATAAATGAGCTATTCATGTTTCATAATTGCCACTGGTTAAAGACAACTTGTTTGTAATAAAGATAAAGTTAGCTGGTTGAGTGTTTTCTTTTAACCAGAGTTGATCAGTCAAGTAAAATGTTTAGTCAAATGTTTTCAATGTTGTGATGACTCTGGTAACAGTGGGGCTTGATTTCCAGTGCCCTATAAAACACTGGTGCGGCTGCACTTGGAATATTGTGTACAGTCTGGTCCCCATATTTCGGGAAGGATGTGGAAGCATTGGAAAAGGTGCAGAGGAGACTTATCTGGATGTTGCCTGGTCTGGAGGGAAGGGCTTATGAGGAAAGGGTGAGAGCCTTAAACCTGTTCTCAATGCAAAGAAGAAGGTGAAGATGAGCTTTACAAGATGATCAGAGGATTAGATACGGTAGACAGTGAAAGTCTTTTTCCTAGAATGATGACGTTAGCATGTACGAGGGGGCATAACTACAAATTGGGGGGTGATAGATTTAAGACAGATGTCAGAGGTAGTTTCTTTACGCAGAGAGTGGTAAAGGTGTGCAATGCCCTACCTGCTAATGTAGTCAACTCAGCCACATTAGGGAGATTTAAACAATCCTTAGATAAGCACATGGATGACTTTGGGATAGTGTAGGGGGACAAGCTGAGAATAGTTCACAGGTCGGCGCAACATTGATGGCCGAAGGGCCTGTTCTGCACTGTATTGTTCTATATTCTACCCTAATGAGGTGTGACCTTGCAGAGCACAGAACATCATTCATCTTCATCCTGCAGTAAACATTTATTCTAGCCAGTGCACTGCTGTTTCCAGGGCCACTAGATCAGTCCAGACAGTAGAACACAAGATGGTTCACCTCTCCACTACCCTGCTCACTAATACCACAAGCTCCCTGCTTATCACACAGCTGGGAGTTAACTTCCTCTGGGATAACACTGACTTGCCATATCTGGACAGTGGCTTAAACCTTGTAAAATCCTACTGGTGATGAATACCCATAAGAGTCAAACACCATGGGAACAGATCCTTCAGTCAACCAGTCCATGCCAACCATATTCCCAAACTAAACTTGTCACATCTGCCTGTGCTTAGCCCATATCCCTCCAAGCCTTTCCTATTCATGTACTTATCTAAATGTCTTTTAAACATTGTAACTGTAGTCGTGACCACCACTTCCTCTGGAAGTTCATTCCATTCTGTAAAAAAAAATGCCCCTCATGTCTTTTTAAAAATCTTTCTCTTCTCATCTTAAAAATATGCCCTGTAGCCTTGAGTACACCTGATCCTAGGGAAAAGACACTGGCCATTCACTTTATCTATACCCTTCATGATGTTATAAATCTTCATAAGGTCACCCCCTCAACCTCTTCATTCCAGTGAAATAAGACTCAACCTATCCAGCCTCTACTAATAACTCAAACCCTTCATTTCCCAGCAATATCTTGGAAAATCACTTCTGAACCCTCTCCAGCTTAACAATATTCTTCCTATAACAGGGCCATCAGAACTGGGCACAGTATTCCTGCCCCTCAAATCCACATCATGAGCACAATGGAGGCTGGTTGCACATTTAATGAGAGAAGAAAGTTGCATGAGAAAAGTCAACATTGGTGTCATAACCCTGGATCCCCTATGAACATGTTGGTCTTTAATTTCCACATGTGTTTTTAAAAAAGGATTGTGACAGCCAAAATAAAAATGACCTTCTTGTTATTCTTCATGAGATATGTATGTCTTGCATTTAGCAGCTAACAAACCCACCCTTTTTAACCAGAAAGCCTGGTCCCATATTGTCACCCATCAGAGATACATCAGTGAATTTCTTTTACTGCAAAAGGAAAGAAACAACTATTACACCAATCACAGAAGATGTTATACTTCTGATTATGTGAATAATTTCAGTGCACTCATGAACAGGCAATAAGCCCACATAGAATTTCAAGGATGAACTGGACCCAATTTGCTTGCAATGTTTTAGTGGAATATTTCTCCTGTTTATTTCTGTAGTTTAGATTTGTGAGCCTTATGTCATTTAGCTCAGAACTGGAGCATATTTAAATCACCAACCAACCAGCACCAGACTAACTTTAGATTGAACATTAAAAGTTCTGTACTCTTCATAAATCAATGATAGCATATTAATGTTTAAGAATGTGATTGAATGAACTTTAGAGGTCAGGGTGCATATTATTCATCACCTTCTTTACCTTCAATTACAAAAGTAAGTTCCAAAGTAAAGGCTGCCCACAGTGAGTGTGACTTGAACAGTTTGAAAGGGGCTCTTACACAGTTGGCCATCTGGTCCTTCCGACATGCTCCTCCAGTCAATAAGATTCTGGCTGATCCTGTTGTGGTCATATAGAGTCCTTACAGTGTGGAAACAGACCATTTGGCCCATCAGGTTCATACCAACCCTCCAAACAGCATCCCACCCAGACACACCCCACCCTTTTCACATAGCATTTTCTATTGCCAATCCACTTAATCTGCACATCTTTGGACCGTGGGAGGAAACTGGAGCACCTGAAGGGAACCCATGCAGACCCAGGAGGAATATGCAAACTCCACACAGGCAGTCACCCGAGGCAGGAATCAAACCCGGGTCGTTAGCAGTGTGAGGCGGCAGTGCTAACCACTGAGCCACTGTGCTGCCCACAGTGCCACGTTTCTGCCTGCCTCCCCTAGAATCTGCCCTTGACTCCCTTTTTGATCTAAAATCTATCTGATTCAGTCTTGAAGAAATTCTGTGATCCAGCCTCCATTGTTTTCAGGGAAAAAAATTCCACGGTGTAATGGTTCTTTGAGGGAATAAGTGAATCTCCACATCTCCATCTTTAATTGGAGATTTTATTTTGAAACACTGGGTGGAAGTCCCAACTCAAGAACCTCTGAGCAATCTGCTTACCTGACTGGTCTCATACTCTCAGAAGAACAGAAGGAAGGAAGGGAGGGAGGGAGGGGAGGAAGGAGGAGGGGAAGAAGAAGGAAGGTAGGCAGGGAGGAAGGGGGGAATAGGGGAGGGAGGAAATAAAGGAGGAAGGGAAGGAAGGAGAAAGAGAGGAAGGGAGGAGGAAGAGGCAAAGGAGGAAGAGAGGGAAGGAAGAGAGGAAGGCAGGAAAGTGAGGGAGGAAGGAGAAAGGGAGGGAGGAAGGAGGGAGGGGGTGTACCTTTTGAAGATATTCCAATGTCCCACAGACTACAGTGTTTCAAGAAGGTGTCTCATCCTGCTCCTTCTACAGGGCAGTTAGGGACAGCAAACAATTAGCACCCACATCCCATGACCAAGCGAAGGAAATACCTCAGTGGTAGATGCTGTGGCTGGGACTGCAGCTAGGCCCCAGGTTGCGGATCATGGTGATGGAATTCAGGGTTTTGGAGAGACTGAGGGGTGTGAAGAGGTATCTTTTGGAGGCCAGTGAGGAAGGTTGAAGGGGCTATCTTGAGGAAGTGGAACATGAAGCATAGTGAGCCTTCAAAATACGCACCGCCTTCCTTCCATGTTTTTACAGTAATCTTAAAAAGTTGCCTTCCCCTTCCTGCTGCCCACATTGTTATGGGAGGGGCGGTGTACTATTCTGATCTATTGCCTGATTAACAAGCTCAATCTCCTATATGTTACCTTTTCGAAAATGGCAGAGAAGCTGCCAGTTTTGCTTCTGCCAGCTGCCCATTGGGATGTGGTTGAGAAGATGGTGGTTTAGTGATTTACCCCGGTTTACATTCCCCCATCCTGCTGCCAAAAAAGGCATGCCCATTGGAATCCAAATCAAGGAGTATCTGAAAAATAAGATTTTTTTTCTCTAACAGGGTCCAATTTTTTTATTCGGAATTGGGCAAAGAAGTGTGTTGGGGTTGAACTGTATCAGAATGGACTTCAACTTGTGAGACCTAACCATCACCTTCATAATTCTTTTAAAAGTCATTCTTTTCACCTGAAAAGTTTGGAGATTTTCTCCAAGTTCTAGGCAAAGGACAGAAGGGACTGAGAGAGGGAAGGCAAGAAATCTGACAATGGAACAGACTCTCTGCAGTGAACTGATCTGTAAGAATCAAGACAGCCTCTGAGGTCATGGCTTTTGACCTTTGTTTCTGCTCTGGTGTGTTCAGACCCGAAATAACTTAGAAGTTGAAATGAGCAAACTTGGTGTATTAGCAGAACAGGAACATAGTCACATCTCCTTTTGTTTTTCATCCAACTGATTGCTCACACCAACATAAGCAGCCAATTCGAATCAGATGCCAAGAGGTCATCAGGGCTGCACAGACACAGGAGTCGTCAGCCTATAAAAACTGACCTGTGGAGAGCTGGCTCCTAATCTCATTAAGAACCCAGCCTCCGTGGCGAGGCTAAGACTAAATAAAAGGAAAAAGGCTTCAGCTTCGCAGTAACTGGTCAGATTCCATCTCTGAGGAGAAGGATTTTCATCTCTTAATTCTGAAACCAGATGATCGGCCACAACGCAATGCATGCTATGTGTAGATTCAGGGTCTCAGATGCCTTTTGCCTCATGACTATTGAATCAATTCTCTGTGTCCTCACATAATTGAGTTGCTGTTGCTCGTGTGGCTGAGAACATTGTGAGTTGGAAGGTGGTGACAGGTTTGTCAGCAGTACAAGTGCTGCACTGCCCATGGCGCTTAATCTGAGAGAAACCATGGTGTTGAGCACCCCATCCAAGTTTATATTTGTCCAAGGCTGTGGTTGACATGGACAGCATAATGCTATTGGCCATCCTTGGCAGCCCTGAAGCCATTCAGGATCAACCATTTATTATGGGCCTGGTGTTTCATGGAGACAGACCTACATTGGATATAGATATACACAACAGCTACTCTTCCCTGATGGCAGATCGAACACACTGTGTTCTTAAAACAGATCCAACTGCATTCTTCCTAAATCCAAATTCCTAAACATCAATTTGAGTGGTCAATCTCTGGATTACTAACCCAGTATTTTTTAAATCAGATAATTCAACCAGCATTTCCCCATGGAAGGATTCAGGCAGAGAGAGGGAGCTCCCTATTGTCAACATCCTTCCCTTGATAGATATGTGATTTAGCATCCACTTCACAGATTGGCAGCCAGTTTCAAAGTTTGATTATTCTGTGACAAATCAGCCTGCTTCTGATATCTAAGGTAGATCTGCTCTTATAAAACTATGATCAAACACTTTAACCCTAACCATCTGAACAACAACAAACTGTTACTTCAAGTATAATCTATTTCCCTCTACATCTTACAAATTTTCAGTCAAATCACTCCGAGTGTATCCTCCCCCAAACGGAAGAAACCCTGATTTTCTTTTTAGGTTGATGTGCTTTAAATTAATAACTAGTCTAGTATCAATCTATGCAGACTTGCCAAAGACTCAATGTCACCCACTGCGTGAGGAGATCAAGTCTGGACACAGTATTCTAAGAGAAAGTCAAAGTTGAAGACACTTGAGTCTTCAAAACATCGGTAAATGTTTAAAGAGGTTCAAACTAGCTGAATGTTTGTTGTTGAAATTATTTTTTCATTAGTTTTTCTTAGACATACTTGCAATTTGAGAATGATTGTCTTTTATTTTTACTGTAAGTTTCGAATGAACATGTCTCTAATACAGCTGCTACTAGGTGGCATGCTTTAGTTTAGAGTGAACTGTTTTGTGAATATAACTTGGAAGACTATTTGCTTTAAATATCGCATATTGGGATTTGATTTGATGTACCCAGAACTCTCTCTTTCGCACAGTGTTTAATTGAGTTCCAGTAGTTGTGGGGATATTCAGCTTTTTGTTCATTCTTGTTGTTCTACCTCACTGGGGTAATGTACTGGAAATTGAGTCCCCTTATTCCCAGAATCAGTGAGAAAAGTTAAAGATTTTGAAATGTATGTAAAATTCTCCCAATTTAGAACAGCCAAGATTTCTGTGCTGAACAAGAATCGCAATTTATTACAAACAGATAGACGCTTTCTACAGGTAAACAATTGTGACCCATTGGCATACTGCAGATGCTGGAAACCAGATTCTGGATCAGTAGTGCAGAAGAGCACAGCAGTTCAGGCAGCATCCGAGGAGCAGGAAAATCGACGTTTCGGGCAAAAGCCCTTCATCAGGAATAAAGGCAGTGAGCCTGAAGCATGAAGAGATAAGCTAGAGGAGGGTGGGGGTGGGGAGAAAGTAGCATAGAGTACAATGGGTGAGTGGGGGAGGAGATGAAGGTGATAGGTCAGGGAGGAGGGTGGAGTGGATAGGTGGAAAAGGAGATAGGCAGGTAGGACAAGTCATGGGGACAGTGCTGAGCTGGAAGTTTGGAACTAGGGTGAGGTGGGGGAAGGGGAAATGAGGAAACTGTTGAAGTCCACATTGATGCCCTGGGGTTGAAATGTTCCGAGGCAGAAGATGAGATGTTCCTCTTCCAGGCATCTGGTGGTGGGGGAGCGGCAGTGAAGGAGGCCCAGGACCTCTTTTTCGATTCATTAATATGCAAATCCCAGAACTTCTTTCAAATCACATTCTTGAGATAACTTAAGGTTTTATAAAAGAAAGGTGACATCTAAATTCAGACAATGGATTAAAGGTGTGAGGTTAGAGTCTGTCTGGATCCCAACTTTCAGTCAAGCTGGATCTAGTTGCAAATTAGGAATTTATAGAATGTCACATGGACTGTCTTTTTTGAATAAAATAGAATGTATCTGCAAATACAAATCTGCAAATGCAAGTTCACCCATAGACTTGTATGGGTGTGTGTGTGTGTGTGCTTGATAGAGTGTGTGCGTGGGTGTGGTGGAGCATATGCCTGTGAGAAGACGTATGCGTGATTGTGAGTGTGTATGTGTCTGAGAGAGACCACGTGTATGAGAGAGGGTCTGTGTGAGTGTGATCATGTGTAGGAGTGTGTGTATGTGTGCTTGTCTGAGAGTGTGTGTATGAGTGCGTGTAGTTCAGTGGGGTCACCTGTAGTGTGAAACACGAACCCAAGATCGCCTGAGGCCATCCTCATGGGTACCGAGGTTGGCTATCAGTCTCTGCTCAGCGACTCGGGATAGTCAACATGGTTTTGTGAAGGGGAGGTCATGCCTCACAAACCTTATTGAGTTCATTGAGAAAGTGACCAAACAGGTGGATGAGGGTAAAGCTGTTGATGTGGTGGATATGGATCTCAGTTTGATAAGGTTCCCCATAGTAGGCTATTGCAGAAAATATGGCATTATGGAATTGAGGGTGATTTCGCGGTTTGGATCAGAAATTGGTGAACTGAAAAAGAAAACAAGGGATGGTGGTTGATGGGAAATGTTCAGCCTGGAGTTCAGTTATGACTCATGTACCACAAGGATCTGTTTTGGGCCACTGCTGTTTGTCATTTATAAAATGACCTGGATGAGGGCGTAGAAAGATGGGTTAATAAATTTGAAGATGACACGAAGGAATTGTGGACAGCATGTAAGGACTTTGCAGGTTACAGAGGGACATAGATAAAGCTCCAGAGCTGGACTGTGACGTGGCAAATGGAGTTTAATGCGGAAATGTGTGAGGTGATTCACTCTGGAAGGAGTAACAGGAATACATAGTACTGGGCTAATGGTAAGGTTCTTGGCAGTGTAGATAAGCAGAGAGATCTCGGTGTGCATTGTTCCATGAAAGTTGCCACCCAAGTTGATTGGGTTGTTGAGAAGGCATATAGTGTGTTAGTGTTTATTGGTAGAGGGATTGAGTTTCAGACCCATGAGGTTGCAGCTGTACAAAACTCTGGTGCAGCCGCACTTGAAGTACTGGGCTAATGGTAAGGTTCTGGTCGTTGCATTATAGGAAGGATGTGGAAGCATTGGAAAAGGTACAGAGGAGATTTACCAGGAGATTGCCCAGTATGAAGGGAAGGTCTTATGAGGAAAGGCTGAGGGACTTGAGGCTGTTTTCTTTAGAAAGAAGAAAGCTGCGAGGTGACTTGAGACATATAAGGTGATCAGAGGATTAGATCAAATGGGCAGTGAGAGCCTTTTTCCTTGGATGGTGATGGCTAGCAAGAGGAGAATAACTTTAAATTGAGGGGTGATAGATAAAGAACAGAGATCGGAGGTAATTTCATTACTCAGAGTAGATTAGATTAGATTACTTACAGTGTGGAAACAGGCCCTTCAGCCCAACAAGTCCACACCGACCCGCCGAAGCGCAACCCACCCATACCCCTACATATACCCCTTACCTAACACTACGGGCAATTTAGCATGGCCAATTCACCTGACCCGCACATCTTTGGAGTGTGGGAGGAAACCGGAGCACCCGGAGGAAACCCACGCAGACACGGGGAGAACGTGCAAACTCCACACAGTCAGTCGCCTGAGGCGGGAACTGAACCCAGGTCCCTGGTGCTGTGAGGCAGCAGTGCTAACCACTGAGCCACCGTGCCGCCCTAGTAGTAAGGGTGTAGAATGCCATGCCTGCAACTGTCGTGGAATTGCCAACTTTAAGGGCATTTAAATGGTCATTGGATAAACATATGGATGATAATGGAATAGTGTAAGTTAGATGGACTTCAGATTGGTTTTACAGGCTGGTGCAACATCCAGGGCTGAAGGGCCTATACTGCGCTGTAATGTTCTTTGTTCTATGACTCTGCATTGTTGCATATACCAAAGTCTGCCTTGGAGGACGGTCACCTGAAGATGTGAGGCCAAATGTTCTTGACTGGGAGGGAATATCCCCGTCTGGTGACTGTTGTGTAGTGTCCATTCATCCATTGTTGTAGCATCTGCTTGGTCTTACCAATGTAACAACATGCCTTCAGAGTGTGTAAGGTAGTGTGAAGGACTGGACTTTTGATCCATCCATTTAGTTCATGGGTGTATTTTTTGGTCGGGTTGGCTGGTACTTGCCTGTTTGTTCAGTTGTTGGTACACTTCCTAGCAGCAGTGTGTTCTGTTCTGAATGACGATGGCTCCTCCTTTGTCCGCTGGTTTGGTGACAATGTTGCAGTTGCTCTTGAGAGCGTGGATGGTGATGTGTTGTAATTGGTGCTCATAAGAACAGGATACAATGGTCAACACACCAATCGCAGTTATGAAGTGCCACGGATACGGGATATGACTAACAGGGTACCCTTTGTTGTCCAGTACTTCTTGGGAGTGGAGAAACTATGCCATGTTCTTCACAGCCTTCAGCACATCATCAATGAGGATGAGCACCTCATCAACACGTTCCCTATGCATCCACCTTTTGCCTACAAACAGCCACCAAACCTTAATCAGATGATTGTTCGCAGCAAACTGCCCAGCCTTCAGGACAACATCAACCCTGTCTTGGCAATCACTGCAAGATATGTCAGAGTGTCAACACGGACACCACCATTACATGTGGGGACACCACCCACCATGTATGCGGGAGGTACTCATGTGATTCGGCCAATGTTGTCTATCTCACACACTGCAGGCAAGGATGTCCTGAGGCAGTGTCCTGAGCAGATGCTACGACAACGGATGAATGGACACCGCACAACAATCACCAGACAGAGATGTTCCCTCCCATTCGGGAACACTTCAGTGGTCCGGGATATTTGACCTCGGAACTTCGGGTGACCATCTTCCAAGGTGGATTTCGGGACAGGCAACAATGCAAAGTGGCTGAGCTGAGGTTGATAGCCAAGTTTGGTGCTCATGGGGATCGCCTCAACTGTGACCTTGGGTTTACGTCACACTACAGGTGATTCCACTGCACTACACACTCTCACACACACATTCTCACACAAGCACACATACACACATACTCTTACTCACTCACACAGACCCTCTCTCATATCCATGCTGTCTCTCTGACACACACACATCCACACCCACACAATCAACATCATGAACAGACCCTCTATCAAGCATGCACACACACACTCTCTTCCATTCTCTCTCTCACACACGCACGCACGCGCACGCACGCGCGCGCGCGCACACACACACACACACACACACGACTAGGGGGTGAATTTGCATTTGCAGATTTTGTTCAAAAAGCACACAATCTGTAGGCAGTCAGTCCATGTGATATTTTATAAATTCCTGCTTTGGAAATAGAACAAGTCTGACTGAAAGTTGAGATACAGACTCTAACCTCACACCTTTAATGCACTGTCTGAGCTGAGATGTCACCTTTCTTTTATAAAACCTTAAGTTATTTCGAGAATGTGGGATTCTCAAAATTCTGGAATTTACATATTAATCAATTGAAACCTGCAACCCATTATAAGTAATTACAAATTTAACAGTAATCTAGGTTTATTCAATGCATCACATCAGTTGTGTAACACTTTGATCTTTTACTATAAATTCTGTGACCTATGTGAACCTGATGAAGGGGCAGCACTCCGAAAGCTTGTACTTCCAGATAAACCTATTGTATTTTAACCTGGCGTTGTGTTATTTTTGTTTTTGTACCCCCTGCCCCCCCAAGTCCAACACCAGCACCCCCACATCAAGGAACTTAGATGCAGTGTGGGAAATTGATGCATGCATTTTGTCTTTTTTTTGGTTCATACTTTGTTAGTTTTTCTCAAAATAGAATAAATTGAAACCCCAGGAACAGGGGCTCAGCACAAAATAGTGACATCATAGGTAAACTGTAAATTCATGGCTGGTAGTAGCTACTAATTTGATTATCTATTACAGGTTACTTTCAGATTGAAGGTAAACAGGCTACAAACTAAAAGACCAGTACAAAGTTTTAAAAAATCAATTTTAAAAAATTAAGTAATTAAAATAGAGGTGCAGGGCCAGGTGATGTGTTGTACCTGTGGAAGGTTGTGGACCCTACTGGGGCTCAGAGTGACCACAGCTGTAGCAAATGTCAATTGCTTAAGAACCTTCAGCTCTGAGCTGATGAACACTGTCAGGAAGGGGGAGAGTTACCTGGAAGCTGTGTTTCAGGACACAGTCACACCCTTTAAATTCGCTACCTTGAATTCAGTGGTTAGGGTCAGGATGGTGTAGCTATGAGTGGGACAGGTAGAGGGATACAGGAGGTAGTGCTGAAGGAGCCTCAGCCCTTGAGCTTGTCTAACAGGTTTGAAGTTCTTACTCCCTGTGTGGATGTAGTGGGGTGAGCAGCAGGCTGGTAAGGGAACGTGGAAGCTGAACGCCAAGCTGTTAACCCCGGGAAACATTGAGTAGCTCAAGAGGGATTATGCAGGTTGGGGAACCGTGAAGCCCCTCTTTGAGTCCCCAGTGGACTGGTGGGAAACAGTAAAAGCGAACATCAAGAGGTTCTTCATCCTTAAAGGTATTCAGGAGGTGAGAGAGAGGTGGGGAAAACTGTCCCAATTCCAGGCAAGTGTGTAGAACCTGCTCCTGTTGCAGACGATGGGGATCGATGTCATGGAGGACTCGATGTCATGGAGGACCTCCAGGAGGTGAATCGCCAGTAAGCCTCGCTCTTTGCTACAGAGGCCTCCAAGATAATCTTCCGGTCCAGGGTCCACTCTGTGGAGCAGGATGAAACGTGCTCATGTTTCTTCTTCCAGAAGGTGCACAAAGAGAGCTCCGTGCTCAGCAGCCTGAAGGAAGAAGTTGGTTCGATAACGTCATCTCAGGCTGACATCATGAAGATCAGCAAATCCTTCTATGCTAGTCTGTATGGCTCGAAGCCAATCGACATTGCGGCCTCCCAGTTGTTCCTGTCCTCTATCATGGAGGGCCTAGACAACAGAACATGGGAGAGACTGGACCAGCCACTATCTCTGGACGAGCTGACCGAGGCCCTCGAGTCCTTCGAAAAGAATAAAACTCCCAGAAGCGATGGCTTACTGGTCGAGCTCTATTCTGCTCTGTGGGACTTGATTGGCTAGGACCTGCTGGAGGTGTATGTCAGTATGCCTCGGGCAGGTACCATGAGTGAATCCATGAGGAAAGGCATCATCACCCTCATCTACAAGCAGAAGGGAGAGAGGGAGGAAATCAGAAATTGGAGACCAATCTCACTATTGAACGTGGATTACAAAATTTTGTCAAAGGTTATCGCCAACCGGGTCAGGTCTGCTCTGGGGTCGGTGATTCACCCTGACCAAACCTGTGCTGTACAGGCAGGAAGATCTCTGAGAGTCTTGCACTCCCCAGGGATACGATCGCCTACGTGCAGGACAGGGGGGGGTGGACACCTGCCTCATCAGCCTGGACCAGGAGAAAGCCTTTGACAGGATATCACACACGTATATGAGAGATGTTCTCGCCAAAATGGGCTTTGGAGAGGGAATCTGCAATTGGATCCGGCTGCTCTACACCAACATCGTCAGTGCAGTCTCAATCAATGGGTGGGAATCAGACAGCTTCCTAGTCAGATCTGGAGTCAGGCAGGGCTGCCCTCTCTCTCCTGCCTTGTTTGTGTGCTGCATAGAGCCATTTGCCAAGTCCATCAGGAAGGATGCGAGCCTGAGACGGGTGACTATTCCTTGCAGTAGGGGCGTACAGGTTAAGGCCTCCCTGTACATGGATGACGTTGCCGTTTTCTGCTCAGATCCACTGTCTGTGCACAGACTCATGTGCATATGTGACCAGTTCAAACGGGCCTCGGGAGCCAAGGTAAACCGAGGCAAGAGCAAGGCCATGCGTTTCGGGTACTGGGCCGACCAATCGAGGGCTGGGGCGTGCATGAAGTCTTGGGAGGAGAGTATCAAGAAAGTGAGGCAGAAACTGGGCAGATGGAAGCTAGAGTCATTCTCCTTCGTGGGTAAAAACCTGATCATCAGGTGTGAGGCACTGTCAGTGTTGTTATATGTGGACAGGTCTGGACAATCCCCAGACCCTGTGCTGAAACAGTCACCCGGGCCATCTTCCATTTTGTAGGGCGATCAAAGATGGACTGGGTTCAAAGGGACTCGATGTATAAAGATCTGAGCAACGGGTGAAAAAACACACCCAATGCCACTCTCACCCTGATGGCCACCTTTGTGTGTGGCTGCATTAAGCTGTGCATGGATCCCCGGTACGCAAACACCAAGTGTCACTACGTATTAAGGTTCTACCTGTCTCCGCTTTTCCGAAGGATCGGCCTGGCCTCGCTGCCGAGGAATGCTCCAAGTAGTTGGACCGTTCCACATCACCTGTCCTTCGTGGAGAAATATATGAAGATAAACACCTTTGACCGCAAGTCCATCAGGAAGTGGTCAGCACAGTGTCCTTGAAGCCCTTCGGGAAAAGGGGAGGGCGGATCCTATCGAGCAGTTCCCTGGGCAGACTGTCAAAGTCATTTGGCAGAATGCCTCATCGCCAGAACTTTCCAACAAGCACCAAGACATGGCTTGGCTGGTGGTGAGAAAGGCTCTGCCTGGGAGATCCTTTATGCACACCTGGACTCTCTGCCGCACCGCACGCTGCCCTCGAAGCGGCTGCGGGGAGGACGAGACTGTTACACACCCCCTTCAGGAATGTGTCTACACAAAGGAAGTCTGGAGAGGAATACAGTGGTGTTTGTCAAGGTTCATCCTGAGCAGCACCATGACACGGGACTCCTTGCTTTACGGTCACCCTGGGACACACACCGAGATGACCGTCAACTATATCTGGAAGACCCGGTGAAAGACGGTCTTTAGTCTCTCCGAAACCTGTTGATCTTCCAGCCGAAAGAGTTGACCCCGACTGAGTATTGCAGACTGGGACATTCCAAGATCCAGGACTACGTGTTGAGGGACGTGCTGAAGCTTGGGGCAGCTGCCACCAAGGCGTGCTGGGGAAAGACCACCACGTAATATCTGCCTGCTAAAGAAGAACAGGGGGCCCACTCAGTAAGTGGGCTCCGCTGATGCCTCAGCTAAATATATGTAGTGGGCAAACTGACCATAGCACTTTGTTACAGGGAGCCATTCAGGCGGGGGGAAGAAAGAGAAAGTTGAAATTGGAGATAGCACAGTCGGGGACACAACTCTCTGTGGCCAGGATTGGGAGTTCCAAAGGCTATGTTTCCTGCCTGATGCTCTGTTTCCGGATATCTCATCTGGGCTGCAAAGGAACTTAGTTTGGGAGGGGAAAGATCCAGTTGTCGTGGTCCATATAGGTACCAACGATATTGGTAGAAGATGAAGGAGTATGAGCTGCTAGGAACTAAATTACAAAGCAGAACAAAAATGGCAATAATCTCTGGATTACCACTTGAGCCATGAGCAAATTTGCAAATTGGCACAGAGTTAACAAGATTAAAAAGGTGTGGCTCAAAGATTGGTGTGGGGCAGCACAGTGGCTCCGTTGTTAGCACCGCTGCCTCACAGCGCCAGGGACCCCAGGTTCGAGTTCCACCTCGGGTACCTGTCTATGTGGAGTTTGCACATTCACCCCGCGTCTGCGTGGGTTTCCTCCGGGTGCTCTGGTTTCCTCCCACAATCCAAAGATGTGCAGGTCAGGTGAATTGGCTGTGCTAAATTGTAGTGTTAGGTGCATTAGTAAGGGGTAAATATAGGGTTAGGGAATGAGTCTGGGTGGATTACTCTTCAGAGGGTCAGTATGGACTTGTTAGGCTGAAGGGCCTGTTTCCATACTATTCGGGAATCTAATCTAAAAACTGATTTGAATTTGTGGGACATTGGCACCCGTAGTGGGGAAGGAGGGAACTCCAGTGGGACGGGCTCCATCTGAATCATGTAGAGACAGAATCTTGATAGGGCTGTGGACAGGGATGTAAACTTCAATCCAACCGTGATTGAGGTACTTTGGATCTGGTCATGTGTAATGTGACAGGTTTAATAAATGGTCTCAAAGTAAAGGATATACCAGGGAATAGTGATAAAATTTAGCATTCAATTTGAGAGTGAGAAATTTAGGTCAGAAACAACTTTGTCACACTTGTTTGTCCAATGTGTGCAGGAGGGTTTCCTGACACAATATGTAGACAGGCCAACAAGAGGTGAGGCTATATTGGATTTGGTTCTAGGTAATGAACCAGGCCAGGTGTTAGCCTTGGAGGTAGGTGAGCACTTCGGGGACAGTGACCACAACTCGGTGACTTTTACTCTAGTGATGGAGAGGGATAAATGTGCACTGCAGGGCAAGAGTTATAGCTGGGGGCAGGGAAATTATGATGCGGTGAGGCATAACTTAGGGCGCGTGGATTGGAAAAATAGGCTTCAAGGGAAGAACACAAATGATATGTGGAGATTGTTCAAGGAAAAGCTATTGGGTGTCCTTGATAAGTATGTACCAGTCAGGCATGGAGTAAAGGGTCTTGTGAGGGAGCCGTGGTTTAGTAAGGAATTGGAATCCCTTGTGAAAGCGAACAGGGCGGCCTATGTAAAGATGAGGCGTGAAGGTTCAGTTGGGGCGATTGAGGTAGCCAGGAAGGATCTAAAGAGAGAGCTAAGAGCAGCGAGAAGGGGACATGAAAAGTCCTTAGTTGGTAGGATTAGGGAAAACCCAAAGGCTTTCTATAGGTATGTCAGGAATAAAAGGATGACTAGGGTAGGTATCGGTCCAGTCAAGGATAGTAGTGGGAAGTTGTGCGTGGAGGCGGAGGAGATTGGAGAGACACTAAATCAATACTTTTCATCAGTATTCACTCAGGAACAGGACACTGTTGCTGATGTGAATATTCAGTCACAAGTGATTAGAATGGATGGCCTTGAGGTATGTAGGGAAGAGGTCTGGGGAATACTGGAAAGGATGAAAATAGATAAGTCCCCTGGGCCTGATGGCATTTTTCCTAGGATCCTCTGGGAAGCTAGGGAGGAGATAGTGAGCCATTGGCCTTGATTTTTATGTCGTCATTGTCTACGGGAATAGTGCCAGAAGACTGGAGGATAGCGAATGTGGTCCCCTTGTTCAAGAAGGGGAGTAGGGATAGCCCGAGTAACTAAAGGCCAGTGAGTCTCACTTCTGTTGAGGGCAAAGTCTTAGAGAGAATTGTAAGGGATAGGATTTATGAACATCTGGATAGGAATAATGTGATCAAGGATAGTCAGCATGGTTTTGCGAAGGCCAGGTCGTGTCTCACAAATCTTATTGAGTTCTTTGAGAAGGTGACCAAGGAAGTGGACGAGGGTAAAGCAGTAGATGTGGTGTATATGGATTTTAGCAAGGCGTTCGATAAGGTACCCCATGGTAGGCTAATGCAAAAACTACGGAGGTATGGCATTGAGGGTGCATTAGAGGTTTGGATTAGGAATTGGCTGGCTGGAAGGAGACAGAGGGTAGTAGTTGATGGTATAGGTTCATCTTGGAGTGTAGTTACTAGCGGTGTTCCACAAGGATCTGTTTTGGGACCATTGCTGTTTGTCATTTTTATAAATGACCTGGAGGAGGGGCTTGAAAGCTGGGTGAGCAAGTTTGCGGATGACACGAAAGTCTGTGGAGTTGTGGACAGCGAAGAAGGATGTGGCAGGTTGCAGCGGGATATAGATAAGTTGCAGAGCTGGGCAGAAAGGTGGCAAATGGAGTTCAATGTAGCTAAGTGTGAAGTCATTCACTTTGGTAGGAGTAACAAGAAGATGGATTACTGGGCTACTGGTAGGCTACTTGGTAGTGTGGATGAGCAGAGGGATCTTGGTGTCCATGTACACAGATCTCTGAAAGTTGCCACCCAGATAAATAGTGCTGTGAAGAAGGCATATGGTGTACTGGGCTTTATTGATAGAGGAATTGAGTTCCGGAGTCCTGAGGTCATGTTGCAGTTGTATAAGACTCTGGTCCGGCCTCATCTGGAGTATTGTGTGCAGTTTTGGTCGCCATACTATAGGAAGGACGTGGAGGCATTGGAACGAGTGCAGAGGAGGTTTATCAGGATGTTGCCTGTCATGGTAGGAAGATCGTATGAGGAAAGGCTGAGGCACTTGGGGCTGTTCTCATTGGAGAAAAGAAGGTTTAGGGGAGATTTGATAGACGTGTACAAGATGATTAGGGGTTTAGATAGGGTTGACAGTGAGAACCTTTTTCTGCATATGGAGTCAGCTGTTACTAGGGGACACAGCTTTAAATTAAGGGGTGGTAGGTATAGGACAGATGTTCGGGGTAGATTCTTTACTCAGCAGGTTGTGAGTTCATGGAATGCCCTGCCAGTAGCAGTGGTGGACTCTCCCTCTTTATGGTCATTTAAGCGGGCATTGGATAAGCGTATGGAGGTTATTGGGCTAGTGTAGGTTAGGTAGGCTTTGGTCATCGCAACATCGAGGGCCGAAGGGCCTGTACTGCGCTGTATTTTTCTATGTTCTATGTTCTATGAATAAGAATTATATCGGAATGAGGCAGAGTTGGCCAGGATGGAGTGAAAGAGGAGTTTGACAAAACCAAAAGAATGTTGAGGAACAATAACTTAGGTTTTAAGAAAACTTTTATGGCTCACAGCAAAGACACATCCAGTGAGGAGGAAAGATTCCCACCATGGTCAATAAAAAAAGTTGAGATTTTGTATAATCCTGAAATTAAAAAAAATCCAATTTGGTAAAGATGAATAACAAATCAGAGGACTGGAAAAATTTGAAAGACGACAAAAAATGATCCATGAAGTTGATTTATTCATGGTTTAGGGAGTGTGTTGGGGGTTATCTTTGACCCAGGATCTCCGTGTTGGGGATATCTATGACCCAGGATAGGGGCACTACCATTGCATTCATGAGGGCCCGAGAGTTTGAACTCATATTTTATTTGTCAAGTGTTAGTGGTGGATGTGGGTATCTGTAATTGATTGATCAGTAAATGGGATAAGTGGGGATTGTTGAACAGACTGGAACTGAAGACTGAGTTTCAGGTAGTACATACACAAGAGTAAAGGTGAAATGGGCATTGCCGCTGTCCTTGCCAGGGCTGGTTTGATGATTAAATTGTTTCTTGTGTTGGGTCCAGGAACACAGGGCCGCACCCCTGCTGTTACTGTCTCCCATCACATCCAAACAGGCCGTCTTATTGGCCATAGGCTGCATACTATTCATGGTGCTAAGGAATCGTGCATCCCATGTAGATCCATACAGCCTCCAGCCATATATGCAGAGAGGCAACACAGTGTAGTCTGCAGCAACCAAAACACACCACCACAGTTGACAACTGTCTAGGATGTAGTTGCCACCAAGGACCAATACACACTTCTCATTGGAGAAGCGGTCATTCTACAGCAAAAAGTAACTAAGAAAGAGTGATTCAGGAAGAAAAAGATGTTTTTATGACCCATTTGGGAAAGAATTCTTGAGCCTGATTATTTCTTGGCATCACAACATTTAACAAATTAATCAAAATGTGCAAAGTCCCTGATTTACCTATCTAACGGAATCAGGTTAATAGAATGCACTGAACAATGCTCCTGTACTTAAAAAGAACTATGGTTTATTAAAAATAATTCTAATCATGAGTAAACAGCTATGAACTATGAACATGTAACTGAACCAGTTGAAACTCTAAGCCCCTTTTAAATCTGATGCACACACACCGACAGGCATCGAATCATAGAGATGTACAGCACGGAAACAGACCATTCAGCTACCCAAGAACCAGAGAGGTGTCATCTGGCTGATGACCTCGAGCATTCATGACTGCCTCCCTCTCCCTTTCTTATTCGTCCCCTTATCTGCTGTGCCTGAAGTTAGATTCCTGACCTTTTCCATTCTCTCGGTCCTAATACTTGTTCTGGAAACTTCAGTAATCTCTGCTGAGCCCTTCCTCTCTACTTCCTTTGACTTTTTCCGTAATTGAGTAGCTGAACACCCCACACCCTGTTTCTCACTCTCTATTTGAATGCTAAATTCTGTCATGTTTATGGTCACTATTCCCCAGTGTATCTTTTATTCTGAGACCATTTATTAAATCTGTCACATTACACGTCACCGATTCCAAAATATCTCGATCACAGGTTGAATTCACAACATTTTGTTTGGGGAAGCAGCCCTGAATAAGTACAAAGCTAGCCAATACAAAGCTACCCACCAACCTTCACCTCTTGTCTGTCATAGTCATAGAGTCATATAGCATGGAAACAGACACATCAGTCTAACCAGTTCATATAAGTCTGAAAATTTACTTCCTAGCTTTGAATTCCTTGTAACAATTGCCATGTAATTATTGTGAGGGCACACCCATTAAGCTCTCCTTGTATCGTGTTCCAAATAACATGCATCTAAGCAAAGAGCCATTAATTTTGCTTTTTATAATCATTTTTGTCCCTTTTGTTCTAAGTGCTGTATTTTCAATGCTTGTACACTCTGTCTTCTCCTGTCCCACTTTGGCCACCATTATCAAAGTAGTTGACCTGCAATGTGTTGACCTTTTGCTTTGTGAGCTACGTATCTTGTCTCTAGAACACTCCTCTTGAATTTTGTTTAGAGTCCTCTCTACAGTCCCAAGTCTTTAATTGGACAGGGCACTGATCCCAATATGGTTCACATGCTGTCTGTGTGATTGGAACATCTCTCTTTCCTGAAGAAGGGCTTATGCCCGAAACGTCGATTCTTCTGCTGTGTTTTTCCAGCTCCACATTTTTCAACATCTCTCTTTTACTCAAGTACTCATTTCAGAGTCTCATGAACATCCTCCCACACCAATCTTTGAGCCACACATTGTTGGAATAGCCCAGCTCTTTTTTTTGCCTGCTGAATCTCTGTTTGTACACATCCTTGGTCCAGTCTGTACCACCTCCTCGGACTGCTTAAACCAGCAAGCTGTATAAACAGGATGCTACAAGTGTCAGGTTGCTTGGTTTCCAAACATGCAGTAATCCTTCAGCAATACTTGGGTTTCAAAACAATCTTTTTCTCGTTTCAGCCCATGATTATAACACAGAAAAAAAATGGCCTTTGAATCAAACAGTTACATTGCTACTCAATGATTATAAAACTGGCTGAGCTCAGGGACAGATTATAAAACTCACTGAGCACATGGAGTGAGTATAAAACTTACTGAGAACACAGAGTTGAGGGAGTGAGTATAAAATTGACAAAGCACACGGAGTGAATATAAAATCCACTGAGCTTGAGGAGTGAGTATAAAACTCACTGAGCACCCTGGAGAATTGAAGTGGGTTGTGTGTGTGTTTGAGGCGACTGTGGGGAGGGCTGGGGTGGATGGAGGGTAAAGGAAGCCATTATTTGTGGAGCACAGAGGAACTGTTGTGCTGAAGACAGAGCTGTGCCGAAGAAGAGCTGAAGGCTTGGCTGAGGCCTAGTGTGTCCTGCACTTACACCCCATAATCACCAATGCTACATATCTCTCTTTGCTCCTACCAACTGTTGTACCATAGAAACCCATTCTAGATGGAGCCAATACAAAAGACCCTCAGCTATACTTCCACCTCTGAGGAAGAAGCATTCAACCCTTGGAGCATTCATCAGTGAGGTTTATACCCACTCCCTTCAGCTGCTCAGATTTGAAATCCACACTCTTCAGCAGTTCACAGATCCAGACGCACACTCTCAACAGCTCCTACAGCTCACTATACCCACAGCAACACCCTTTCCTGACCTTCCACCAATGCTGTGTGACGTCTGCCTCCCTGTCTGGAATTGCCCTTTACATCACCATAATTCCTTCAGTTACTCAATCCAATGATGCCGAAATCCAGACCTTGGCTTCCCATTTTCACCTGGAAATTGTCCTTGATAAGCCCCTGACCTTTAGTGTCCAAATGGATCATGGTCAATCCCCTTGGACTGACTGGGAAGAACAGGTGAACAACCTAGCTGAACAGCCCCCAACCTTCTGGACAAGTGTCTCCAGAGCAGCCATTGGCCTCGTAGTGATCCCTGGAATATGTTGCAGTGGCTGGTATGACTGATCACGCTCAATCCTCAAACTGCAAGGATATAGATCTGAAGACTCTGCTTGGAGCAAGTTCCTGACTGTCTGTGGTCAACACCCTGAACTCGAATTGGACAAGTCATTTGACTGACAGTGCTGGCTCCTCCTGGCTGATATCTTCCCTCTGGTACTATTAAAACTCAGCAACACCATAACCCCCATGATTTTCACATATGGCCCTTCACTTGAAATAATGCTCAGTGAATTTATCACGCAAGCAGCTGGCACTGATATCACCCAGTGCCCTTCATCAACATGTCCACCTTTATTCAGTGCTTTGACAAGCTGCCTGCCTCCCTCTCTGCTCTTAAATGAACAAGGTTAGGACTGAAAACTCAAAACACTGGAAAACAACATAAGCCACAGTCAGGGCAGCCTCTGAGTAAATCCAAAGTGAGTGATCGCTGAGAAACTAGGCTCAGTGCCAGTGATGCATCTTAAGTAAAAGCGTGAGTTATATGTATCCTTGCACAAGTATAACCTGTCAGGAGCATGCAGGTATTACTGTGCTTCAGCTGGAGCCCTGGAGAGTTAACGTGGGTTGTGTGTAGGTCTGAGGCTGTTATGGGGAGGGGTAGGGTGGATGGAGGATAAAGGAGGCCACTATTCATGAAGCACACAGGAACCGTTGTGCTGAAAGCAGAGTTGTGTCAAAGAGGCTGAAGGCTTGGTTGAGGCTCAGTGTGAACGGGGCCTGAATCAGGGCTTCGGAGATCTGAGATCCCAGGAGCGAGTCCAATGCTGCAATGGAGGTCCCCCCCAACCCCACCCCCTCCCCCAACATGTGCAGCAATGAGAGCAGGGGATATCGAGCCAGCATGTGGAAAACATGCCAAAAACAGAGGAGATTGAGCCCTTGGAGGAAATGCGATCACAGCAGGCAATGGTTGAACCTTTAGCTTTATTTATTGTATTTCTTTATTTTTCCACTGAACACTAAGAGGGAGTGTAATGTTTAACTTTTAACTTTTTTTTTGTTTATACTATACAAATAGTGACTGTAAAGTTTAGCTTTTAACTTTGTCCCTTATTTCTTTCTACCTTGTTCTTAGGTTTTTGTCAGAAGGCACACAACACCAGGTTATAATCCAACAAGTTTAGAGTCATAAGCTTTTGGGGAATTACACCTTTGTCAAGTGAAGTGAGGAGAACAAACATAGACACAGAATATATAATCAGAGAGATCAAAAGATCTCTCAGACAGGCCAAATACAAAGTCTTTGCAGATGATCAAGACTGTTAGATGGTGTGAGTAAAGTGTTACCAGCTGAATAACAAGTGAAAAGATGACATATAATCCAATTAATTAAGGCAGAGAGGTAATTACAAAAAAAAATAAAGTGGTGCTGGAGACAAACCAAATGTCTAGAATAATATAATAGAGTTGCATGTTGACGGTCAAACCAAAGTAATAAATAATCCAAAACTGTACAAACCAATTAAGGTAAAGAGATCATAACAAGTTATCAAGGTGACGGTGTCAAAACAGAATAATAAGGAAGAATTTACAGATTCAGAACAATCTGGTGGGGTTACACGTAGCGTGACATGAACCCATGATCACGGTTGAGGCTGTCTTCATGGGCAAGGAATTTGGCGATCAGTTTTTGCTCGGCGATTCTGTGTTGTTGTGTATCACAACGTCTGCCATGGAGGATGCTAGCCCAAAGATCAGAGGCTGAATGTCCTTGTCCGCTGAAGATTTCTTTGACTGGAAGGGAACACTCTTGCCTGGCGATTGTTGCACTTTGTCTATTCAAATATTATCAATATTATGACAGGAGAACTTGGAGCCTGATAGAAACAAGAAAAACTTACTGTAATACTGCACAGAAAAAGGGTATTCACTGCTCATTAGCAAGAGTCAGAATTTGGAAATCCTAAGGGGAAAATTGGAATCTTTTTCCTGGACATTGAGAATCTGATTTTTCCATTTTCACCAACTGTCTCATCATCGCCCTCACCAGCTCTTGAGAACTGAAAATTCCACACATAGTCTTCGTTTCATATTTCAGTTCTGGAGTATTTATCTCCAAGCATAATATAATTAGTGTTTATTTTTCCTTCGGCTGTTTTGTACATTGGTAGCCTCAACATTGCCTGAGCACCGAGGTAACCAAATTGCAAAATATAAAACTTATGTCTCTGAAGTCAGGTTTCATTGTGGGACCTGACTTGCTCTGCTTTATCATTAGCTGAGATCAGAACAGATGAGGTTACATTAGACATTGCTCGAGAGGCTATGGGATGACTGGATGTACAGTCTCACTCCTTTGATGTCCTCCACAAGCAACATTCCTGCTAAACTGTGCACTGAAACTTCACACCTTGCTGATGAACATGCTCTGCTTCCTGAGGTTTCTGCCATGCACATATCTTGAAGTTTGCAAAGCAGCAGAAAATTGACAAGAAGCATTGTCTTTAATCCTTTCAGACCCTTACACCCATCCAAAAGCATCCTGTCATCAGAAATTACAACAGTCAAGAGACACTGCATTCATTGCAAAGCACTTTGAAATGCCCAATACTCATGAAAAGACTCCAAAATGGAACATTTTTATTCCCAGTACAAGACTTTTTAAGACCATATTGCCATAAGAAATAGAAACAGGAGTAGGTCATTCACCCCTTCAAGCCTGCTCCACCGTTTAATAGGATCATGGCTAATCTGATATTCCTCAGATCCACTTTCTTGCATTTTCCCCACAACCTTAGATTTTCCTACTGATTAAGAATCTATCTGTCGCAGCCTTAAACATACATAAGGACTCTGCTCCCACAGCTCTCTGTGGCAAGGAGTTCCAAAGACTAACAAATCTCTGAGAGATGAAATTCCTCCTCATCTCAGTCTTAAATTGGTCTTATTCCCTCTGATCCTAGACTCTCACCTGAGGGAAATACCCTCTCAGCAAATACCCTTAAGAATCCTATATATTTCAATGAGATCACCTTTTGTTCTCCTACTCTCCTGTGAGTGGAGTTTAAACAAGAGTGTAAAAAAATGATTACACTGGGTGTTTTAAATTCCCAAACTTTTGCTCCTGCTGTAAAATTTCATACAGGTTTGTATTGATAAAACTGGTACAAACTAGTGAGAAGCTATTTCCCAGATTCAAGACATCTTCATTCCCCCCACGTGATATTCCACACAAATTTGTATGGCAGTTCAATGAATCCGCTATGGAAGGAGTATTAAAAGGAATAATATCTCTCCCAACTGCATTCATACCCTCAACTGTTTTCCCTCATCTGTTGCCTACTGATTAAACTTATGAATTTATGTACTTAAACTTACATACTGACATGTTTTGGAGAGAGGTTCACTGACTAAGTTGACCATAGCTTTAAGGCCAGTCCTAACTCAATAGTAACTTTATATTGATGTTAATCTCCCTGTTTAATGGACCAAGTCATTGCAAACTAAAGACTTGACTGGACTGGAGGGTTTGAGTTATAGGGAGAGGCTGAATAGGCTGGGGCTTTTCTCACTGGAACGTTGGATGCTAACGGGTGACCTCATAGAGGTTTATAAAATCATGAAGGGCATGAAGAGGGTGAATAGACAAGGTCTATTTCCTAGAGTGGGTGAGTCCAAAGCTAGAGGGCATGAGTTTAAGGTGACCCAAAATGTTAACTCTGATTTTTCTCCACAGATGATGCCAGACCTGCTGAGCTTTCCCAGCAATCTCTGTTTTGAACAGCAATTTAGCTATCCATCCAGATACTTCCTCAAGACTCCTGCACGCACATTCAACTGTTTCCAAAGTGATCCCAAAAATTTCCATTCCTACTGCACTATCTAGATGCCTGCTTCATATGTTGGTCTCTGTCTCTGTGTGTGTGAATATTTCTCTACATTTTAATATAATAACCTTGTATCTTCACCTCAACACTTAAGTGAAAGTGAGATTCTTGATGTACCCACAAGGTCAACAATGCCCTTCAGCACATCTCCTCCACTTCTCACACCTCCGCCCTTGAACCCCATCCCCACCAAGCGCAACAAGGATAGAACCCCCCGGTCCTCACCTTCCACACCACTAATAGATACAGCATATTATCCTTTGCCATATCTACCACCAGTAAAAAATGAGGTCTGCAGATGCTGGAGATCACAGCTGAAAATGTGTTGCTGGTTAAAGCACAGCAGGCCAGGCAGCATCTCAGGAATAGGGAATTCGACGTTTCGAGCATAAGCCCTTCTGCTCGAAACGTCGAATTCCCTATTCCTGAGATGCTGCCTGGCCTGCTGTGCTTTAACCAGCAACACATTTTCAGCCATATCTACCACCTACAATCAGACCCCACCACCAGAGATATATTTCCCTCCTCACCCCTGTGTGCCTTCCTCAGAGACCATTCCGTCCATTACTCCCTTATTAGGTCCATATCCCCACGTTCCACTCCCAGCACCTTCCCTTGCTACCACAAGAGGTGCAAAACCTGCACCCATACCTCCCTGCTCACCTCCACCCAAAGCTTCTACGTGGAAAGCCACACCCAATAAAGATTTTCCTGCACATCCAAACACCTCATCTACCGTATCTGTTGTTCTCAATGTGGTCTCCTCTACACTGAGGAGACAGACACTAATTTGCGGAACGTTTCAGAGAACATCTCTGGGACACAAGCACCAAAAAACCCCACCGCCCTGTGGCCGCCCACTTCAACTCTCCTTCCTACTTCACCAAGTCAGGAAAGACCTGGGCCTCGTCCACCACCAAATCCAAGCCACCTGATGCCTGGAGGAAGAATGCCTCATCGTCCGACTTGGGACTCTCCAACCACACGGCATCAACATCAACTTCACCAGTTTCCTCACCCCACCTTATCCAAGTTTCAACCCTCCAACTTGTCACTCCCTCTAACTATCCTACCTGTCCACCTTACATCCTGCTTATCCGCTCCAACCTCCCCTCTGGTATCTCATCATTACCCCCTACCTGCATCTACCATTGCCTTCCCAGCTACCTTTCTGCCACCCCACCACACCCTCCTATTTATGTCTCAGCCTCCCTCCCCCCGACTCCACCCCCGAACCACAAACTAGCACACTAAAACATGGAAACCATTGATTGCAATTGGTTTTAACTCTCCTTTCTTGCTTATTCCCAGGAGGGTAAAATGAAGATATGTCTTCCACCCAGATCTGCCGATGTTTCAACTCATCATGTGCACAGTCTGAGCCACAACCCATAGGATGTTATAGGTCAATTCTTTCACTGGTGTATCTCCCTCTGAACTGTTGCTGTCTGAAGTTCCCTTGATATTTTTCGGGTGCAACATTCCATGGTTCCTCTTAGGACTCACACAGCAATTTCAGAAAACCACAGAATTTAAAATCTCAAACAGCGTGTGGTTGGTATATCTTCCTGTTAAAAACCACATATTGTACTTAAAAGGTCAAAAGTTTTTAAAATAATTAGAGGTTACTCTAATTAAAATAATTGTCATTATAGACTAAAACTGCACAACTTTTCAAACTGGGAATAGTCCAAGGATAATCCCAGGTTTATTATGATTTCTCTATAATAATCCAGGTTGATTCTCCAGTGCTGAAAAGGAAAAGCTGCTCTGTTGGCAGTGTCACCTTTCAGAGAAGGCATGAAATGAGGCTGAACCCCCACCCCTCCTCAGCTGAGTGTAAAAGATTGCTATTTCAAAGACAGGAAGTGGGATTCTCTTGGGCTGGCCAACATTCATCCCTCAAGTAATTTTGGGATTTTGATCCATTGTGATGTAACTAGGCCTTAATGAATAAAAAGCTTTACAACAACAAACAGCATTATCTTAAATGCAGAGGTATCCTGATCACTCTATGGCAGTATTTCAAACCCAAACAGGTTTTACAATTGATTGATTCATCTTAGAATAGTGTAACAGAGTAGAAGCTCTTTAAATCTGTGTTGTCTTTACCTGCTATCTTTAAGGGCTCCAAGTTGTTCCACTTGTATGCTCTTACCTCAAAATTAGTATTTCCTTTTTCAGTATTTATTGACTTGTCTTGTGCACAATGCTATCACCACCCTTTCAGAAAGTGTGCTCCAGCCCATAATATCTTGCTGAGTAAAGAAATTCCGCTACTTGGCCCCACTTCCTTTGTCAATTATTTGAATTTTGTGTCCTGTAGTTCATGGCCCAACAGTATCTCATCCTTCTTGGAAGCTGCTCAGCTGAGTAACTGTAACATGTTCTGGAATAGCATAGCCAGTGGATGAGAGTGTGCTTCCAAAATATTACAGCCTGCTATGTACATGTATGAGCACAGGAGACAGAGGATAGGTCATGGGGGATAACCTGACATGTCAATGATAATAATAATTATTGATGATAATGGTCCAGTAATCAATAACTCGTTAACTAAGAAAGCACCCTGGGCTTCTTTGATATTCGGCTCTGAAAGTGTTCTTGAGTAGACTGCTGTATTTTCTGATGTTTGACTGATACCATGTATCCAGTGTTGGCCTACTATTGCTGAACCAGTACAGAAAATCTGCAACAATCAAGCAGAGTGATTGTATTTGCACTTCAAAACTATTGATCCTGTAAATGATATTAGCGGACCGTTTTACATTTGTAGGTTTTGTCATGGCTTCTTATGTCTGAGGCCACATATCTTTCAGAATTCACAGGGATAATATTGTGATTCTTTCCTCTGTGTCAATCTTAGCTAGTACCGAGGACAGATCATTTGAAATTTTGTAATGGTGTAATTTTATTGATGTATTGCACAAGAATAACAGGGTGGTATGACTCCTTGTCTTTGTTGTGCACATTGCCAGATTCAGGTTTAACCAGACATTATTGGAGCAAAGGTCAGCCATTCAGCCCATCAAGTCTGCTTTGCCATTCAATGACATTATGACTGATCTGACCATCATCAACTCCACTCTCCTGCTTTTTGCCCATAACCCTTTATTCTGTTACTAATTAAAAATCTGTCTGTCTTAGCCTTAAATATACTTAATGACCCAGCCTCAACAGCCTTTTGTGGCAAAGAATTCCACAGAGTCATTACCCTCTGAGAGAAGAAATTCCTCCTCATTCCTGTCTTAAACAAGTAATCTTGTATTCTGAGATGGTGCCCTCTGGTCTTAGACTTACCCACAAGGAGAAACAACCTCTATCAAGTCCCCTAAGAATGTGATCCATCGCTGACCACACTATCCGCCAGTAGCAGATCAATGAAGCAAAATTATTCATTTCACCTTGTCTGTCATAGCAGATAATTGCAATGTAGAAAGATTGACTTGTATATCTAGGATAGTTTCAGGGTTAAATGCCCTACCCATAAACCTCTGCCCAGCTTGTCAACCAGTAAGCAGGGAGAAATGTTGATGCGGGACAGAACTGACTTGCAATGTCTTGTGAAAATCTATCTGGCTTGACATGTTGCAGTTGTATAAGACTCTGGTGTGACTGCATCTGGAGTATTGTGTGCAGTTTTGGTTGCCGTACTATAGGAAGGATGTGGAGGCACTGGAACGGGTGCAGAGGATGTTTACCAGGATGTTACCTGGTATGGTTGGAAAATCGTATGAGGAAAGGCTGAGGCACTTAGGGCTGTTTTCATTGGAGAAAAGAAGGTTTAGGGGTGACTTGATAGAGGTGTACAAGATGATTAGGGGTTTAGATAGGGTTGACAATGAGAACCATTTTCCATGTATGGAGTCAGCTATTACGAGGGGGCATAGCTTTAAATTAAGGGGTGGTAGGTATAGGACAGATGTTAGGGGTAGATTCTTTACTCAGCGAGTCGTGAGTTCATGGAATGCACTGCCAGTAGCAGTGGTGGACTCTTCCTCTTTATGAGCATTTAAACGGGCGTTGGACAGGCATATGGAGGATAGTGGGCTAGTGTAGGTTAGGTGGGCTTGGATCGGCGCAACATCAAGGGCCAAAGGGCCTGTACTGCGCTGTATTTTTCTATGTTGTATGACTACGATTATTGTTTGTTATTTGGGTCACAGTTGAACAAAAAGTTTGAAGTACTTGGCTCTATAGAATTGGACAGCATTGGGCAGAGGGAGAATTAGTTTAACATATTCAAACATGGAACAATAGCTCCCCTTGCAGGTATAAGGCAGTGATGCAGAAGAATCAGAGTGGATTCAATGAGAAGGCTCTTCAGACTGAAGGATGTTGAGAAAGACGGTCAGAAAGCACAGACCAAGTTTCTGTACTTAACAAGAATCACCACTTATTACAATCAAATAGACTCCAGCTATAGATGAACAATTATGAGCCGTTGGAATATAACTGAACTAGTTAAAACTCCAAGACCCCCCAGTAAGTCATCCCTCTACACTCATACACATACACACACAGAAAAACAAAATGGGTGTTATGAATGGAGTGAAAGACTGGGAAAGCGGTTCAGTGTCCACAGGGTTTTCTGAGATGGTTCTTATGCCGATCACAATGCTGCTTCTTGGTCTTCCTTCTCTGTTTGAAATTTAAACCCAGGCAAGTTGATTCTGATTGTTCAAGGAACTAATAAGAAAATGGCTGTTGTGACATTCACAGCTAATACATTCCAGAGAGGAACTTCACTTGATAGATCATGTTTTGAATTGGTTTGGTTTTAATGAAGTGGCTTCTCACTGAAATATAATTTCACAATGGTATTGATATTGCTTTAACAACAAAATAAAAGTCTGTTATGAAAGAAATAAACATTAAATAGAATAAAACAAGCCATCGCTGATAATAAGAAAAAGTGATCATACTATACAAATGCATCAGGGTAACAGAACAGAGTGCAGGATACAGTGTTACAGTTGCAGAGAAGGTGCAGAAAGAGATCAGCATTAACATTAAAGAGCTCCATTCAAAATTCTGATAACAGCGGGAAAGAAGCTGTTCTTGAATCTATTCATAAGGTGTACAAACCTTTGTATCTTCTGTCCAATGAAAAAAGGTGGAAGAAAGTATAACCGGAATGGGAGGGGTCTTTGATGATGTTGGTTGCTTTCCTCTTCAGGGTATTATTGCAAAACTCTGAGTTAGGACCACTCTAAGGTAATCTAGTTTACTATATATCTTTCCCTTCCCTGAAGTACTGTTCTATTCAGCCCTCCTATTCCATGGACTTCACAGGAAAAACTCAACAAACACTTCTGTCTCTAATCTTTGTGTGCTTCCTCTAGATTAATAAAAACAAGTTTCAGAAGACTCTAACAAACCCTGAAGCCGGGTTGCAAAACAGACTAAAATAATAAAAAAACTCATTTATACTAAAACTATTTGTAAGAGAAATGTCCACAATTATACAAATACTTACAAGTTAATTATTAATTTCAGACACGCGAGTCATACAGCATAAGAACAGGCCCATTGACTCATCAGGTCTATGCTGACTGACAAACACCAAACTACACTTATCCGATTTATCTACAATTGATCCATAGCCCATGTGGTTTACATGGACTTCAGTCAGACCTTTGACAAGGTCCCACATGGAAGGATGGTCCAAAAGGTAAGAGCCCATGAGATCCAAGGCAAATTAACAAACTGAATCCAAAATTGGCTTACAGATAGGAAGCAAAGGGTGTTGGAGGACCATTCGTTTTGTGATTGAAAACCTATTACCAGTGGTGTTCCACAGAGATTGGTGCTGGAACCCTGCTGTTTGTTACGTAAATTAATAACTTGGATATGAATATATAAGTTATAGTTAATAAGTTTGCAGATGACCCAGAAATTGGCATTGGTGTTGATAGTGAGTGCGATGGTCTTGGGCTTGAGTTTAATATTGATCAGCTGGTAAATTGGGCAGAGTCATAGAGATGTACAGCATAGAAACAGACCCTTTGGTCCAACGTGTCCACGCTGACCAGATATCCCAACCCAATCTAGTCCCACCTGCCAGCATCCGGCCCATATCTCTCCAAACCCTTCCTATTCATATATCCATCCAAATGCATCTTAAATGTTGCAATTGTACCAGCCTCCACCACTTCCTCTGGTACTCATTCCACACCGTACCAACCTCTATGTGAAAAGGTTGCCCCTTAGGTCTCTTTTATATCTTTCCCCTCTCACCCTACACTTATGCTCTTTAGGTCTGGACTCCCTGACCCCAGGGAAAAGACTTTGTCTATTTATCCTACCCATGCCCCTCATAATTCTGTAAACCTCTATAAGGTCACGCTTCAGCCTCTGACGCTCCAGGGAAAACAGCCCCAGCCTGTTCAGCCTCTCTCTGTAGCTCAAATCTTCCAACCCTGGCAACATCCTTGTAAATCTTTAAGAATGGCAGATGGAATTTAATCCTGTCAATTGTGAGGTGATGCCTTTTGGAATGGTCCAGTAAGGGAAGGATATACACAATGGATGGTAGGTCCCTAGGGAGCACTGAGAACAAAGCAACCTTGGTGTACAAGTCCATAGATCCCTAAAGGTGTCAGCACAGGTAGACACATTGGTGAATGAGGAATACAGAATGCTTGCCTTCTTTAGTCAGGGTGTAGGGTATAAGAGCAAGTAAGTCTTGTTACAACTTTATAAAACATTGGTTAGGCCACAGATAGAATCCTCGATCTGTGTCACCATACTATCAGAAGGATGCAATTGCACCGGAGGGGGTGCAGAGGAAATTCACCAGGATGTTGCGTAGGATGGAAGTTATAAGGAGACACAGGATAGGCTGTGTTTGTTTTCTCTGGAGCAGAGGAAGCTGAGGGGGATCTGATTGATGTGAACAGAATTATGAGAAGCATAGAAAACACAGATTGTGAGAATTTCTTCCCCATGGCAGATATGCCTATGACCAAATGTCACAAGTTTAAGGTGAGAATCTAGTGGTTTAGAGTAGTTCTGGGAAAAATATATTTTACCCAGAAGATGATAGAAGTCTGGAGAGTGCTGCCTGAGAGGGTGGTGAAGGCATGTACTCTCACAACATTTAAAAAACATCTGGATGACCTCTTAAAATGCCAGGGTGTAGTGGGCTAAATTAGTTAGTAACTCAGAAAACCAGAAACCCAAACTTACAATAAATAATATTTAAGCATATTTGCATTCCACAGTTTGCATCACACTACCTATTTTGTTAAGTTGAAACAGGCTTAATGTGTGGTCAATAGGTGGATGGGGCTGTGACATGGTGGAGCTTGGGGTGAGACACAAGGATTCCAGAGATCCCCAGGTGACATTCCAGAGACATTTGCAAATGGTGAAATTTGAGTTTCATTCTCCACTTAGCACACATGGCTTTAAACAGTTTGCCAGTGAACTGTCATCCATTGTCAGACACTATCAGTTCCAGAATACTGAATACACTGAAAGCAGTGCCCATTCAATCAGTGATAGTTGTACTTGTTGTGTTGTAAAGTTTGGGAACTTTGGAAAAGTAACCGCACCTGCATGCAGAGACTCTCTTTGCTGCTATGTTTGACATGTCTCATATGCAGTCAGTCATTGAACATCCTGGTCATTATGGGCCAATTCACAGATATACATAGGAGGTTATTTGTATGTTCAATACCTGTGTGTCACTGACATAACAGCCATGAAAATACAGTGTAATATTATTAGGACTTGCCTTTGAAAATGACTTGTGATGATGTACCACTTTCATCACTGTATGGTCAAACTGACTGTACTTCTGAGGAACTTGCTTGACACTTGTCAGGCCATCCCTGGATGGCGCTCTTCTGTATCTCTTGTTGGTACTCATCTTCAACTGGTTGTTACAGTTCACACCGAGTCTGGTCAAAGTGTAACAGATCAACCTTGAAAATGTTTTCAACTTTGTAATCAAGAGCTCATGCCCGAAATGTCGATTCTCCTGCTCCTCGGATGCTGCCTGACTGGCTGTGCTTTTCCAGCACCACACTTTTCAACTGCAATCAAGAGAGTCAACATGTGGGTCAAGAGGAATATCTTGGTCTTTGAATCTGCTCAAAGTGTCAGATGTGACTATCCCGGTAACTGGCTTGCATCTCACTTCCAAGTCATATTCTCGTGCCTTAACAAGTAGACACTGCACACATTGTGGGTGCACTTGTCAATGGATTACATCAGATCATTTTCAGTGATTTATGATCAGTTTCATTTGTGAATTTCTTGCCAAGTACATACATTTGCAATCCCATGATACTAAATTCCACAGCCAAGGTCTCCTGTTCTATATTGGAATAGCTGGCTTTTGCAGTTGTTAGGGTGAGATGGCATCAGAGAGCATTATACCTGTAGGGCACATGCTATCATAGAGGAATAATTTCATAAGCAGGTCTCTTAAAGTTATCCCAACACACTGACTGTGAGGTATGGCATGCCATTTGGTCATTCCACTGAGGATATTTATACTCTGTCCCCTACTTCCTATTCACCTGCTGCTTTGCTTATTACCCCATAGCGAGGTCTCTGAAATTCACTCACCTAGAGACTGCCTGTACCCATATCCCACTCAGCTCATCCTCCTTCTAATTCAGTCCCATTCTCCCAAAAAATCTCATTCTCAGTTCTCCATCTTGAGTCCTGTCATGTTCAGTTCCCCCATCAAGGCCTTATTCTGTAGTCTCAGTTTCTCCTCAAGCCCTTGTGTGTGGGATTCACCCTCCCATTAGAGTTATCATTTTCGCGTCTCCCTCCCACCTTCATTTCTCAGTCTCAACCTTACCCCCCAGGTCTTCCTTTATCTTTTCTTTCCCTTTTCTCAAACCCAAAGTTCTGCAGGATCCAACTCGACCTGACCTCACATTTCTTGGATTCCAGCTGTCATCATATAAAACATCCAATTCACAGTAGGTAGCAAAGCTGTAATTTCACAGCCACAATCTCCTCTTGTGGCCCCCATTCTACAGTCTTCAACTTCATCAAACCAGTCTCCCTCCATTTCTCCCTCCCCACATTGACAGTTAGAAAACAGAAGGAGGCATTCAGCCCTTTAACCCTGCTGCACCATTCAATGTGACTCTGACAAATCATTCAACTCAACACTGTTCCTGTTTCCACCCCAATCCTTAGAATTTAATCTAACTCCTTCCTGAAACATTTAATATTTTGGCCTCAACTATGTTTGGTGGTACTGAATCCTATAGATTCACCATTCTGTTGGTGAAGCCACTTCTCCTTATCTCAGTCTTAAATGGTCTGCTGTATTTCCTTCAACCGTGATCACTGGTAATGCATTCCCTTGTCCTTCTAGCATTTACCCTTCTAGTCATTCTGAGCTTCAATGAAAATATTCCTAAACAATCCAGTCTGTCTTCATATAGATTCAGCCTGGAAAACCTTCATTGCACTCCCTTCTTAGCCGGTACATCAATCCTCAGATAAGGAGAACGATATTGCACATAATAAAAGACTCAATATTTATTCTTCCACATCATTTGTAGCTTCTAACTCACCGGGCCCGAATTCCCCAGTGTCTATCTACCAGCTATTTCCTCATAACCTACAGTCCAACTGCCATAAGCCCACTCCCCAGTTCTACTGTTATTTTCAGTCTCAAACTCGACATCTAACTCTCCACAATTTCCAGCGAACTGATGAGTCAGTATAATGTGTAGTTTATTAACTAGGAGCTGATTGGTAAACTTATTTGTTCCATTTGACCATTGAACCATCATGGATATGGATCTCAGTCTGAGTGTGAAAAACATGAGTTAGAAACAACCATGCTAAAATTAAATAAGGTCAATTATAAAGGAATGATGGCAAAGTTGGCTGGAATGGACTGGGAAAGAAGTTTAATAAAAAGACATTTGAGGAACAATTACAGTCATTTAAGAAAATAATTCACGACTCACAACAAATTGAGGAAGAAAAATTCTAGGATAGGGATAAACCAAGGAAGTTAAGAACAGTTTAAATTTGAAATTTAAAAAAATCATAAAATATGGCAAATACTGGTGATATTAGAGTATTAGGAATGTTTTAAAATCTGTAGGATGACTTCATAACTTCTGTGGCCAGTGCTTTTAAAACCTTGTTGTTTTTCCCTCTCGAGTTGAGTTGTGTAGAATATGGGATGAAAACAACATGAATTTATATAGTGTTTTTTGAGTATTAGAAAACCTGAAAAGACTCAGGAAGTCAGGTAGTATCTGAGGAGAGAAACTTCATGTTTCACATACACAGTAAGATCCCACCCAGGGTGGGCAAGTCCAAAACTAGACGACAAAGGTGAGAGGGGAAAGATTTAAAACAGACCTAAGGGACAACCTTTTCATGCAGAGGAAGTGCCTGAGGAAGTGGTGGAGGCTGATAATTACAACATGAATAGGAAGGGTTTAGAGGATATGGACCAAATGCTGGCAAATGAGATTAGATTAATTCAGGATAACTGGTCAGCATGGACGAGTTGGACGCATGATCTGTTTCTATGCTATACAGCTCTATGACTCTAAATGGAATACGTTGTGGGGGGAAATGTTGGGTTATACTCTTTGGCAGGAAGAATAAAAGAGCTGAATATTATTTAAATGGAGAAAGACTGCAGCTCAAAGGGATTTGGGCGGCCCGTGTATAAATCATGAAAAAAAACCATCATCCAAAATCAGCAGGTAATAGAGAAGAGAAGTGGAAAGCTGAAAAATGTATTGCTGGAAAAACGCAGCAGGTCAGGCAGCATCCAAGGAACAGGAGAATCGATGTTTCGGGCATAAGCCCTTCTTCAGGAAGGGCTTATGTCCAAAATGTCGATTCTCCTGCTTCTTGGATGCTGGCTGACCTGCTGAGCTTTTCCAGCAACACATTTTTCAGGTCTGACCTCCAGCATCTGCAGTCCTCACTTTCTCCAAGAGATGTGGAAAATTGGCTTTTATTTCAAAGAAAGTGCTGTCACCTGGAATGCTGTAAACAGTATTTGTTTGTAATCTAAGAAATGATGCACTAGCATTGGAAGCAGACCAAAGGTTTAGAAGGCTGATTCTGATTACCATGGGATTTTTCTTATGAGGGAAGATTGAGAGGTTATTTCCGCTTATGGGTAAGTTTAGGACCAGAGGATATAATCTTAGAGTATGGGGTCATTCACTGAAGATACTGATGATAAAGAATTTCTTCTCTTGGATTCTTCCATCCTTTCACTCAGGGTTTTGGGACATGGTCGTAATATCCCTACCTCTGGGCTAGATGGTCTGAGTCCTGTCTGCCTGAAGTTTTGTTATACCATGTCCAAACTGGTTGATTTTAAAAATTTGTAAAACATTTTATATGGGACCTCCTGAAGTTGTTTAAAGCAATATATAAATACAGGTCTTTCAATAAATTCACACTTCAGATTTCGACTGATGGTTCTTCAGATAAAAGTTAAAAATGCTCAGAATGAAACTGAAAATATGTACAAAGTTAAAAATCACACAACACCACATTATAGTCCAACAGGTTTATTTGGAAGCACTAGTTTTTGGAGTGCTCAAACCGGCAGGGGGTGACATTGGTTCATTTGGGAGACATTCTGCGACAGTGTCACAGCTCCTTCATCAGGTGGTTGTGGAGAATAAGATTGTAAGACACAGAATTTATCGCAGAAGTTTACAGTGTGATGTAACTGAAATTACATATTGAAAAAGCCATGGATTGTTTGTTAAGTCTCTTATCTTTTAGAGTGACCATGTTGGTTTCAATTCCTTCATATGTAAATCACAAAACTTTTTTTAAAAGTTACATTCTCAAGTAAACTTTAACAATTGGGGGGCGGCACAGTGGTTAGCACTGCTGCCTCACAGCACCAGGGTCCCAGGTTTGATTCCAGCCTCGGGTGACTGTCTGTGTGGAGTTTGCACATTCTCCCCCTGTCTGCGTGGATTTCCTCTGGGTGCTTCAGTTTCCTCCCACAGTCCAAAGATGTGTAGGTTAGGTGAATTGGCCATGCTAAATTGCCCATAGTGTTAGGTGCATTAGTCAGAAGGAAATGGGTCTGGGTGGGTTACTCTTCTGAGGGCCAATGTGGACTTGTTGGGCCGAAGGAAATCTAATTTAATTGATGTCATGTCGGCCCAGATAATGTATTGAAGGTGTGCACCAAAGGCTAGTGCCTCCAATAAACCTGTTTTGACCAAAACCTGGTGTTGTGGGATTTTTAACTTCGTACATCCCAGTCCAACACTGGAACCTCTATATCATGAAAATATGCACAATATTAAAGGAACCACCAGCCTGAATTAAAATGTATTTAGGAGTAGGATCAGAAACTGCAAAATTAACTTTGAAACCTTTCTCATTAGTAATAACTTGCGTAGGCACTATTGAGTGCTTTAATGGGTTAACAACTGTCACAAGACTCAACATTGGTCAGCTAATTTCACAAAATTCCACTTCATCAAGCCTCATGCATTAATGCCTCAAACCGGCAGGGGGTGACATTGGTTCAGACATTCTGCGACAGTGTCACAGTTCAGCTCAGTTACAAGAGGCTAAATTTAACCAGGCATTCAACTTGAGTACACTGTGATGGGCTTTGACAGGAACATTGGGGGTTTGAGAGAAATAGATGTTAGGGGGAGAATGAGGTTACTAAACGAGTTTTCAGTGTTTGCTCCTTTTTTTCTCGGTGGCTTGTTCATGTGAGATGGATGTTAGTAAGCCTTTGGTTCTGCTGCTCACTGCTGCCTACTCTCCTAACTTGTCCAAGTCCTTCTGCAGCCTTCCCACTTCCTCAGTCTGTCTTTGTGCCATCTGCAAATTTAACAACAACGCCCTCAGATCTTTCATCCAGATTATTAGTGTGAATAGTTGCGGTCCCAACACTAACCCCTATAGAACTCCACTGGTCACAGGCTGCTAGCCTGAAAAAAAATCCTTCTGCCAGTTAGTCAATCTCCTATCCATTCTAATACCTTGCCCCTAACACCATGGCCTCTTATTTAGCAGGCTCCTATGAGGCACCTTGTCAAAGGCCTTTTGGAAGTCCAAACAGATCATATCCACTTGGCTCCCCTTTGCCTAACCTGCTCATTACCTCCTCAAAGAATTCTAACAGATTTGTCAGGGTCCCCTTGATGAAAATGACTCAACCCTATTTTATCATGCCTTTCCAAACACGCCACAATATTATCCTTAATAATGGACTCTATAATCTTACAATGACCAAAGTTGGGCTCACCAGCCTATAATTTCCTGTCCTCAGCTTCCCCAGCATCTTCTGCATAGTGATGGATATCACACTCACTTCTGCTCCTTGACCCTCCTGAAGTTCTGGTATGCTGCTAGTGTCTTCCACTGTGCAAATTGATGCAAGGTACCTGTTCAGTTTCTCTGCCATTTCTTTGTTCCCCTTTACAACTTCCCCAACCTGTTTTCCATTGGTCTAATGTCCATTCTTGCCTTTCTCATACCTTTTATATATCTAGAAAAAAACTCCTGCAATCTTCTTTTATATTAGTAGCTAGCTTACCCTCCAATTTCATCTTCAAACCAGAGACTTTTTCCCAGGGCAGAAATGACTATCATGAGAGGGCATAAGGTGATTGAAGGAAGGTTTAAGGGAAATGTCAGAGGTAGGTTCTTTCCACAGAGAGTGGTGGGTGCGTGGAATGCACTAGTAAAAAATGAGGTCTGCAGATGCTGGAGATCACAGCTGAAAATGTGTTGCTGGTCAAAGCACAGCAGGCCAGGCAGCATCTCAGGAATAGAGAATTCGACGTGATGAAGGGCTTATGCTCGAAACGTCGAATTCTCTATTCCTGAGATGCTGCCTGGCCTGCTGTGCTTTGACCAGCAACACATTTTCAGCGTGGAATGCACTGCCAGCAATGGTAGTAGAGTCAGGTACATTAGGGACTTTTAAGCGACACTTGGATAGGCACATGGATGATAGTAAAATGAAGTGTATGTAGGTTAGTTTGATCTTAGAGTAGGATAAAAGATCAACACAACATGGAGGGCCAAAGGGCCTGTATTGTGCAGTACTATTCTATGCTCTATATTCCAAGTTCTCTCCTTTTATTACTTCTTATTTGTCCTCTGCTGTTTTTTAAAGGCTTCACAATTTTCTGAGTACTCACTAGTCTTCACCACATTGTATGCTGTTTCTTTTACTTTTATGTTGTCCCTGACTTGCCTTCTGATTTATGATTGCCTCATCCTCCCCTTAGTATATTTCTTCTTCCTTGGGATGAATTTCCGCTGTGCCTCCCAAATTATCCCCTGAAATTCCTGCCATTGCTGTTCCACCATCTTCTCTTCCAAACTCTGGCTAGCTCCTCCCTACATTCTCTCACAGGCAAGCTCAGAATATATTATTGGTTCATACCAGGAGGGGGTGATATTGGACCATTAGTTAAACAATGGGCTTAGGCTGACAACCGATAAGTGATGTTCACACCAGATCAGTGTCAGGCAATTACATCTCCAACAGGAAAGAATCTAAGCATTATCCCTTGATATTCAATAGCATTTCTGTCATTAAGTCTCCCACTATCAGCATCACGGGGGTTACAATTAACCAGAAACTGAACTGAACAAGCCACACAAATATTGTGGTTACAAAAGCAGGCCAGAGGCTATCAGGAGGGGGACAATTAACTCACCTCCTGACTCCCAAAGTCTGTCCATTATCTACAAGGCACAAGTCAGGAGTGTGATGGAATACTCTGCACTTGCCTGGATGGGTGCAGCTCCAACAACAATCAAGAAGCTCAACACCATCTAGGACGAAGCAGCCCGCTTGATTGTCACCACATCCACAGACATCCACTCCCTCCACCACCCATCCTCAGTAGTCTGTGCTATCCACAAGAAGCACTGAGAAATTCACCAAAAGTTGTCAGACAGCACCTTCCAAACCTGCAACCACATCATCCAGGAAAACAAGGACAGCAGATAGATGGAAGCAACACCACCTTCAAGATCCCCCCAACCCAGTCACTATCCTGACTTGGAAATATGTTGCCATTCCTTCATTGTCACTAGACCAAAATGCTGAAACTACCTCCCTTAAGGGCATTTTGGGTCAACACATAGAAGGTGACTTGCAGTGGTTCAAGGTAGTAGCTCACCACCACCTTCTCAAGAGGCCATTAGGCATGGGCAATAAATCCTGGCTCAGCCATGAAGGCCATATCTGTGAATGAATTAATAACAGTTTCAAAGTTATGTCATAGGAAAATACTGTACATATACACAAGAGCCCAACTTGGATTATAGCGTTAATTCCTATGAGGAAATCTGATTTACTGAATGTTCTTCAAAGCACACATTTCAAGAATGCAACTTTGGTGTTAATTAAGGAATTCCTGTACTGATGGAGTAAAGACTATGTCCTTGGGGGCCATAGAACTACTCTTACATTAAAGAAATGGCTGGCAGGCAGTGGTTTAGCTTGAAGGCTACCATGCCTCAGGTGAAGGGAGAGATTGAGAAGGACAGTCCTTCATAATAACCTCACATGTTGGGGGAATTGAAACTGTACTGCTGGCGGTATCATGTAGTTTCACAAGCCAGCTGATCAGCCAACTGAGCGAACCAGCCCTGCACATTACCTTTACTGAGGGTGTACCACACTATCAGTTGGGGTCTTTCAGGTAGAACATTAAATTAAAGCCACGGATCTGTTTGAACAAGTGATTGGGAGCTTTCCTGATGTTCTGGGTCAATGTATTTTGCTCAACCAACATCATTGAAACACAGCTGTCTCTCCATTCATTGTATCACTGTTTGTGGGGTCTTGCCATGTCTTTCCTGCATTACAACAATGACTACACTTGAAAAGCATGGCATTGACCATAAACTGTTTTGTTACATCCTGAGATGGTGAATGACTTTGTCTGACATGAAATCTTTTTCGTTACAATTCAGGCAGACCATGTAACCACACACCAGGAAATCCTTGCTGCTCTAACCAGCAGCCTTCCACTACTAACTGATTCTGCGTTTTGTGGTATCCCAATGCAGGATGTAATGCTTTGGGAAATCTACCCACAGAAAATTCATATCTCATCCATAGTTGAGATATGTTCATTCAGTAACTCTTAATGTAGTTTATCAGCTATCTTTAAGATACTCAAACCCAATGCTATGGCTTGCTTCTTTTTTCTTGATTGAGGGAACACTATTTCTTTTCTTTATGATTTATTTTTTACCGCAGTTCTGAGCCATGTTTGTTTCCAAGATTTGCATATCTGAGTGGATCTCCAGGCCAGGAATTATTCTTCTCCTGTACCCTGTAAATTGGCTGCAGTGGCTTCTGAAATCCTAAATAAAAACCGAAAGAATTGCGAATGTTGTAAATCAGAAACAAACACTGAAATTGTTGGAAAAACTCAGCAGGTCGAGCAGCATCTATGAAGGGAAATCAGAGTTAACGTTTCACGTCCAGTGACCTTCCCTCAGAACACACGTTAAGATCGAAATGCTGCAATCTCAACATATGATGCGCAAGGGCTGACAAATGCTGACTGGTTTGAAGTTGACATCTCTGTGATGGAGAAAGTGAGGACTGCAGATGCTGGAGATCAGAGCTGAAAATGTGTTGCTGGAAAAGCGCAGCAGGTCAGGTAGCATCCAAGGAGCAGGAGAATCGATATTTCGGGCATGAGCTCTTCTCTGTGATGGAACTTTGTCATTGAAGTGAAGTGGTCCATCTCATTATTTAAAGGAGCGATCCAAGTAAGAAAATTGAAGATGCTGCTCAACGTAAAGTCCGACAGACTACTAGGCAGTTCATCAATGATTGCTGTCTACAACTCTGCCACAATATCTCAATCCCCAATGATGTCAACAGAGCCAAGGCTTTGTTTTAATGAATTGAAATGGTCCATAAGCAAAAAAAAGCTCTAATTCAAACAAAGGCTGAAGGTTGCATTCTAGGAAGAAAATGGATGAATCCTTGGACAGGATAGAAAGCCTCAACATGGCTCAAGTTGAAGGTTGCGCCAAGAGTTTAGGAAAATTAATTACTCACCACTGTAACATGGGAATTAACAGACATGGCAAACCAGCACTCCAGAAATCTGACCAAATTTCTCTGTTTCTGTTGGATTGAGGGTCAGCACCCAAGACTGTGTGTCAAGAACACTGACTCTGTAAAGAGCCACTGCAGCAATTAAAACAACTATCGAGGCACCTCTCTGCTAAACATTGTGGGAAATGTCATTGCCCTTGTCAGACTACAGATCTTGGCTGAATACATTTATCCAAGTTCTAGGCGCAGTTTCAGAACTTGAGGTAACCTCCAGTAGCTGGCTGAGGAATGCCATGAACCTAAAGGAGACTAGAATCTATTGTCTTCATCGACCTCTGCCACTGTGGCATGTTGCTCTAGAATCGGCACAGCAGCGAGAGCAGGCCACATGCAGACTGGTAAACGCAGCTTCTCCCAGTGATTGGAGGGGGTGGCAGCAGCAGCAAGAGTGTCCTCCAGGTATTCTGGACCAGTGGCAGCAAAGCTTCTCCAGCAATCGGGAGCAATGGTGCCAGCTGCAGTAGACTATTCAAGATGGCGGCACTGCCAAGGTGACATCTGCAGCCTAAGGGGGCTAGGTTATTCTTCACAGAATCAGCGCAAAGTCAGTGGGCTGAATGGTCTCTTTTCACATTTTTGGGGTGTTATGATTCTAAACCTACAACCTTGTTGTGTTAGTCTACAGGGATGAGACCTGAGCAACATCTGCTTATAGAGTCATACAGCATGGAGACAGGCCCTTCAGCCCAAACTGGTCCATGCCGGTCAAACTGTCCATCCACACTAACCCCATTGCCCTGCTCTTGGCCCATATCCTTCTAAACCTTTCCTATCCATGTATTTCTCCAAATGCCTTTTAAATGTTGTTAATGTATCTGCCTCAACCACACTCCCGCTGGCAGCTCATTCCATATGCGTACCATCCGCTGTGTAAAATAGATGCTCCTCAGGTTTCCTTTTATTGTTTCCCCTCTAACCTTAAACTGATGCCCTCTGGTCCTTGATTCTCCATCCCTCAGAAAACGAACAGGAAATGACATCACCACAAACCCCAGGAACCCCATCCAGGAGAAAGATATAAATAGCAAGCAGGAGACAACAGCTTCGCTTCACTTGGAGGTCGCCACTGATGATGTTAGCTAGCCAGGTAATGAAACATCTGGATATCAAACCTACAGCTCAGCGAGTAAACCTACACCCTTGTCCAATCTTTCGCTATAACTCAGACTCTTGAGTCTTGGCAACATCCTTGTAAATCTCTTCTGCACTGTTCCTTGCTTAATAACATCCTTCCTAAAGCAGGTGACCAAACCTGATTACAATGCTCTAAGTGCAGCCTCACAAAGTCCTGTACAACTGAAACATAACTTCCCAAATTTTACTCTATGCCTGGACTGATGAAGGCCAGTATGCCAAAAGCCTTCTTCAGTGCCCTGTCTACCTGTGACTCCACTTTCAGAGAACCATGCACGTACTTGTCAGAAGAAAAGGCTTTTCACCTTCAGTGCCTCCTTGGTATCATAATGGCCACCAGCTCAGAGATCCAGGAGCATACTAAAACCATCAGCATACATTCATTTCCAAGCTGGTTTGTCTACATGCAGTCATCGAAAGGATGAGTTGCCCAAAGACTGTTTCAGGGCTTCTTGTGGATCTTTGAAGTGGTTCACATATTCCACGATGCCAAGCTGGTCAGTGTTTGACTGAGGGATCTAGCAGCAAAGTGCCATTGAGAGCCAAAGGCCTGGTGGTTCTTCAAACCACCTTCAGCCCCAGGCAGTAACTCTGTTCCTTCAACGATCCTTCCATGATTCCCACTCTCTCTCCTGTGCCCTTGCTGATCTGGAAGCCCCAAAATCTGAATAATATGGGCAGGCCTCCCGCAGGTGCAGTAATCTGGACCTTTCTCTGGTCTTGGCTCTTGGATGAAATTTCACCTCAGTGATGGGAAACTATCACAAAAAAAGAGTTTTGGAGATACTGGCACTATCTTAACTGGTGCAGAGAAAGTTAGACAGAGATTTTAACAACGATTTTAAAATTATGAAGGGATAAAATACAGTGAATAAAAAGTATTTTCTTTTGAAAGCATGGGATGAGATCAGAAGGAATCTCTTTACAAAGTTGCACACTTATTGAGTGCTTGCCGCAGGCAGTAATTGATGGATCCTACAATCATGGAAGAAAGGAATTGATACTCATTTGAAACAGGGCTTTTAGTAATGAACAGAGCAGTAAGATAGAATTTTATTTTGCCCAGAACAGATAAAAAATGGCTAGATATTTTTGTGCTGTAGACATTTGGTTCTTTTTAAGCAATTTATTCACTTGTAAAATGGCTGCAACATTTTCCCGCAGAACATTAGTGACTGTGTTTCATTATCTGTAAAGCATTTCCAGATATTTCTGCACTAGTTATGTTCTTTGTCCAGTGATGCAGGAGCCTGGATGAACAGCGAGAACATGAATTTAAATGCCACCGTGGTGATTTGAGGATTTGCTTGCAGCAGTGTTGTAAAATTCCAGCTGGTTTACTACTGATCACAGGGGAAGGATATCAGCCACGGTTCACATGTGACTACAGTCCTATATAAACATTGTTGACTTATAACTACACCCTCGGGAGCTGCCTAGCAAGTCAATTGGTGGAATCAAACACAGAGTGGTCAGAACATGTAATTACCACCTCAACATACATGACCTTATCCCAAGTGTATTATTGAACAACATCTAAGAAATGTTGGAAGTCATATATGGAAGATATGTTGGAAATCAATCTCTTCAAAGGATCATTGAATCATAGAATCTCGACAGTGTGGTAGCAGACCATTCAGCCCATTGAGTCCACACTGACCCAGACCCACCCCACTACCATGTCCCTGCATTTCCCATGGTTAGCCTGTAGATCTTTAGACACTATGTGCAGTTTAGCAGGGACTTAGGATCATTGGAGCCAACGGGTTAAAAATCCATACATAGGACAAGACCTTGTAAAGGACGAGTTGATTTTTACAAATTTGCAGCAACCCATAGCCGGCTTTGTATTACATAATCCCACCAAGCAGAGGATGAAAATCCAGGAAATAGAGACAAAGCTCTAATTATTGCAGCTGCTTTGCACAAAGATGGTCTGAAATGCTGGATCACTCAGTTTTTAGAAAAAACACTCCATTATCAGGACTGAAATGTCTGAGTACAGTTGGCAAACGGCCACTTTTCTTGCCAACGTTATCAGACTAAGCCCCTTAATGAGCCTAGGGCTCAGCCTTATAGGATCAACAATTAACAAGCAGGCTTTGTACAAAATTAATGGAGGGTTGCAATGGCAGAAAGAAAGTGAAACTGAAAGTTAGCCAAGGAAATAGGCCTTTATTAACTGGTAAATACTGGACTAATAATTTGGATAAGACTGGTTAACTAATCTTTAAGAACAACCTTCATCATTTAGACAGCTTACATCCTGCACTTTTGGGGTTTTACTTCTTCATCTGGATTAGGAGATCATGGGTTTGAGATGCATTCATAATACATGTGGACACTTCAGACCCCTGGGTGCTACACTGTTGGAGATGTTGCTGTATAGAGAAAAGACCCTATTACCTCCCTCAGGAATATGTGAAAGATTCTATGATATCATCTTGAATAATAACAGAGGATTTCAATCCGGTGCCCTGTTCAACAACCATCCTTCACTCAACATAATGAGAACTTGTCCAACTTGGTGGGGCAGTGGCTCTGTGGTTAGCACTGTTGCCTTCCAGCACTAGGGACCCAGGGTCAATTCCACCCACAGATGACTGTTCGTGTGGAGTTTGTACAATCTCTTGCATCTGCATAAGTTTTCCCCAGGTGTTCTGGTTTCTACCCACAGTCCAGGGATATACAGGCTGAGTAGATTGGGAAATGGGTGGGATACTCTTCAGAGGTGTGGTGTGGACTTGATGTACAGGATGGCCTGCTTCCACACTGTATGAGCTTAACTTGGCCATTGTTTCAGCACTAATTTTGGAACTTTTTTGTGTTCACTTCTGTTGCCATCTTTCCCATAATGTCAACAGTGACTCCAAGAGTACTTAATGGGCTGTAAAGGACTTTTTGGATGTCTTGAAAATAGAAAAGCGCAATCAAAATCTGAGTTCTTCCTTTCTTCCTTCAGACTTTCAACACAGTTTCCAGACTTTCCTGCTTAAAAAAATAAAGCAAGTGATGACGATGTTGTTTTCACTTGCCTTCTCCCAGCCTGTATCAGAGTCAGTCTGAGGGCATGAATCAAACACAGTCCTGCATAAATTCCCTAATATTGGCCATGAAGTCATACAGGAGAAAGTGAGGTCTGCAGATGCTGGCGATCAGAGCTGAAAATGTGTTGCTGGAAAAGCGCAGCAGGTCAGGCAGCATCTAAGGAACAGGAGCTTCGATGTTTTGGGCAAAAGCCCTTCTTCAGGAATGTCATGCAGCATGAAAGAGACCCTTCAGCTTAGCTCGTTCATGCCAACCAGCTTTCCCAAACTAAACTAGTCCCATTTGCCTGCATTTAGGCCATATCTCTCTAAACCCTTACTATCCATGTGTCTGTCCAAATGTCATTTAAATGTTGTAATTCTACTAGGCTCTACTACTTTTTCTGACAGCTCATACCATACACACACGATTCTCTGTGTGAAAAAGTTGTCCCTCAGGTCCCTTTTAAATTTTTCCCTTCACCTTAAACCAATGCCCTCTAGTTTTGAATTCCTAAACCCTGCGGAAAAAAAAACCTTCGCTATTCGCCTTATCTATGCCCCTCGTGATTTTATAAACCTCCATAAGGTCATCTCTCAATCTCCTACACTCCAAGGAAAGAAGTACCAGCCTATTCAGCCTCTCCTTAGTTCTGATAACATCCTTGTAAATCTTTTCTGCACCCTTTCCTATTTAATAATATTTCTTATAGCAGGGCAACCAGAATTATACACAGTACTCCAAAGGTGACCTCATCAATTTCCTGTACAGCCACAACATGACATCCAAACTCATAACTCAATGCTCTGACCAATTAAAACAAGTATGCCAAATGCCATCTTCGCCACCCTGTCTACATGTGATACTACTTTCAGGGAAGTAATTACCTGAACCCCTGGGTCTCTCTGTTCGATATCACTCCCCAGGGCCTTACCATTTATACTGTAAGTCCTGCCCTGGTTTGTCTTTGCAAAATGCATTACCCCACATTTATCTAAATTAAATTCCTTCTGCCACTTCTTGGCCCAGCTGATCAAAATCCTGTTGTATTCTTAGAAAACTTTCTTTACAATCCATTAAACAATGAATTTGGTGTCATCCACAAACTTACTTCCTATATTCTGATCCAAATTGTTCATATAAATGACAAACAACAGTGGATCAAGCACCGAGCCTTGCAGTGCAGCACTGCTTACAGGCCTTCAGTCTGAACAATAACTCTTGAGTACCACACACCATCTCCTACTATCAAACCAATTTTGTATCCAATTGGTTAGGTGTCTTTGGACACCATGTGATCTAACCTTACTAACCAGACTACTGTGTAAAATCTTGTTAAAGGAATTCCTAAAATCCATGTAGACAAAGTCTTCCCCTCTGCTCTCATCCATCCTCTTGGTTATGTTCTCAAAAAACTCAAGTTCACAAGACACAATTTCCTATGCACAAAATCATTTCTGACTATTCCTAATCGCTCCAAATGCATGTAAATTCTGTCTCTCAGAAACCCCTCCAACTACTGATCCATGACTGACATCAGGATCCCCGGTCTATAGTTCCCTGACTTTTCCTTGCACCCTTTCTTAAATAAAGGCACAACATTAGCCATCCTCCCAATATACCGGCCACTGCAGCGGACAGCAACTGACAACCGGAAGCGGCAGAGACAAGCCACTATAAATGCTGAAGGAAACATGATGGAAGCGGTTCACAGGAGGCTCCCAAGCACTGAGGATGTCACCTAGAAAGGGGATGAAACGTTTGCAACAAAATCTCTCAGCTCGGCGAACAGAACCACAACGAGCACCCGAGCTACAAATCTTCTCCCAAACTTTGAATCCTCCAGTCTTCCACTGATAGGACTCCACCATCTGCTGCAGTGTTTTTTCAACTAGCACTGATCCTGTAAACTGACACCATTGGGAGTTTATTGTTAACCATGAACCATGTTTAGTGGGGCATGATGGTTAAGACTCATTGGCACAAACAAGGGCATGATTTGCACACATTTACATCACTAAGTTCTCCCTCCCATTCTAATGAAACTGACATGTTCAACCTGACCTCTCTCTCCTCAGATCATGCCAGATCTCCTGAGTAATTCCTGCTTTTTCTGTTTTATTTCAACATCCCTCAGCATCACTTGAGCCCCCAGCTTCTTGTTGTTGTCATTATCCAACCTGTCTCAGTCCTGGACATTTCAACCAAATCTCCAGTCAGATCTCCTTTGCCCAAAAGAGATCAGTGACCAATTTAATAGAAATGTTTCAGTGAGCTTCACAGAATGAAGAAACTGAAATGAAACACTGGGGAACTATTTCCTGAAGAACTGCTAACAAGGAACAGACGGTGAGATGGTGGCTCGGTGGCTCAGTGGATAGCACAGCTGCCTCGTAGTGCCAGGAACCTAGCTCAATTCACCCTCAGGTGACTGCCTGTCTGGAGTTTGCACATTCTCCCCATATCTGCTGGGTTTCCTCCACAGTCCAAAGATGTGCAGATGCGGTGGGTTGGTCAGCACTTTCCTCATTCCTGGTGAAGGGCTTATGCCCGAAACATCGAATTTCCTGTTCCTTGGATGCTGCCTGACCTGCTGTGCTTTTCCAGCAACACAGTTTCAGCTCTGATCTCCAGCATCTGCAGACCTCACTTTCTCCTCCATGCTAAATTATTCACAGTGTTCAGGAATGTTCAGGCTAGGTGGATTAGCCAGGGGAAATGCAGGGTTACAGGGATTTGGGGGTGGGGTGGGGGATGGATCTGGGTGGGATGCTCTTTCTTAGGTCATTGTGCATTTGTTGGGCTGAATGACCTGCTCCAAACTGTGGCAATTCTATGTAATTCCATGTCTCTCTCTCTCTCTGAATATGGCATATTTGAGTTTACAATGACACTGAATGGATCCTTTAAAAATCAATATCAGCAATGGGACCATCAGTGCCTCAAGTTAGTGACCATTCCCATGGAGATTCAGAGGGGGGTGGGGTGGGTAAGGGGGGCCAGATTCAGGTCTGCTGCATGCAACACAAAACAAAGGTCAGAACCTGACACAGATTCCGACAAGTATCTTTGACAAAAAAGAAAATGGTGAAAACCGCAACACATGAACTATTTTTTAGGAAACTGGCAGGAACTTGGGACATTTTATTAAAAAAAAACTGTGACTGTCCTTACAAAAGCAGGACAATTGAACTCTTATCTAAACATCGACAAAAAAATTGAATTCCGAAGTGAGGTGACAGTGACAGCCCTTGATATTGAGGCTGCATTTGATCAAGAAGCCTTAGCAAAACTGGAATCAATGGGTAGCAGGGGAACACTCTTCACTGACTGGACCCATACCTGGTATGTCAGAAGATGTTTGTGGTTGTTGGAGGTAAGTCATCTCAGCTCCAGGACTTCTCTGCAGGAGTTCCTCAGTGCAGTGTCCTCAGCCCAACCATCTTCAACTGCTTCATCACTGACCTTCCTTCTATCATGAGGTAAGAAGTGGGAATGTTCACCAATGACAATTGGTGGTGTAGTGGACAGCGAAGAAGGTTAACTAGAGTAACAAAGGTCTTGATCAGATGGGCCAATGGGCCAAGGAGTGGCAGATGAAGTTTAATCTAGATTAATGGTAGGGCAACAGGGCAAGACCTATACACTTAATGGTAAGATCCTGGGGAGTATTGTTGAAAATGAGACCTTGGAGTGCAGGTTCATAATTCCTTGAAAGTGGAGTGGCAGGCAGACAGGGTAGTGAAGAAGGCATTTGGTACGTTTGCCTTTATTGTTCAGTGCAGTGAATGTAGGAATCGAGAAATCATGTTACAACTGTATAGGACATTGATTTGGCAATTTTTGGAATACTGATTTAAATTCTGGTCTCCCTGCTATAAAAAGATGTTATGAAACTTGAAAGAATTCAGCAAAGATTTACAAGGCTGTTGCTGAGGTTGGAGAGGCTGAATAGACAGTTTTCCCTGGAGCATCAGAGGCTGAGGGGTGACCTGATAAATATTGATAAAATCACAAGGGCATAGGCAGGGTGGTTAGGGGAGCCCAGAACTAGAGGACATAGGTTTAAGGTGAGAGGAGAAAGATTTAAAAGGCACCTAAAAGGGCAACGTCTTCACACAGAGGGTGCTGTATGTATGGAATGATCTGCCAGGAAAGGACACATGGGTTACAAAGGCCCAACAATATCTCTTCTTCCTCAGGCAGCTGAGAGAATTTGGCCTGCCAGCAAATAACCTTGCCAACTTTTATAGGTGAGCCATCGAGAGCATTCTGTCTGGATGTATCACTATCTGGTACAGCAACTATACCATTCAAGATCGGAGACGGTTACAGAGAGTGGTGAACTCAGCCTGGACAATCACAAAGGCCAGCCTCCCATCTGTAGAATCCATCTATCAGGCGCGCTGTCAAGGAAAGGTCACCAGCATTCTTAAAGATCCATCCCACCCTGGTAATGCTTTTCTACAACCTCTACCATCAGGGAGAAGGTACAGAAGCCAGAACACATGCACCAGCCGGTTTCAAAACAGTTTCTACCCTACTGTTGTTAGGATACTGAATAGACTCACAAACTCTTAACATTCACCTGTAACTGCATTTTTGTTTTTGCCGCTCTTTACCTATTATTTACTTATCTATGCTACTTAACTCTGTGATCTGCCTGTATCGCTCGCAAGGCAAAGCTTTTCACTGTGCTTCAGTACATGTGACAATAAATATAATTCAATTCAGAGGAAGTGGTGGAGGCTTGTACAATAACAACACTTAAAAGACATTGGGATGAGTATACAAATAGGAAGGGTTTTGAGGGAAATGGGCCAAATGCTGTCAAATGAGACTAGATTAATGTAGGATATCTGGTCAGCATGGATGAGTTGGACTGCAAGGTCTATTTATGTGCTGGACGTGGGCGGCACGGTGGCACAGTGGTTAGCACTGCTGCCTCACAGCGCCTGAAGACCCGGGTTCAATTCCCGACTCAGGCGACTGACTGTGTGGAGTTTGCACGTTCTCCCCGTGTCTGCGTGGGTTTCCTCCGGGTGCTCCGGTTTCCTCCCACAGTCCAAAGATGTGCGGGTCAGGTGAATTGGCCATGCTAAATTGCCCGTAGTGTTAGGTAAGGGGTAATGTAGGGGTATGGGTGGGTTTCGCTTCGGCGGGTCGGTGTGGACTTGTTGGGCCGAAGGGCCTGTTTCCACACTGTAAGTCTAATCTAATCTATGACAGCACAACCAAAGCAGTCCTCAAGTATTTTTCTAACTGATCTCTTGGTAACGCTCTCCATATTGTCACAATTCCCCAAAAAAGATTAAGCTCCCAAGTGAGGAGGGATGAACTGGCTCAACGTCTTTGTTCAAACCCTCTCTCAGTTGATCAGAACAAGATTAAATTAAAAGGATCCCTCCCTTGTTGGTACCTTTCTGGTCCAAATACATTTATGTTTAGAAATGGTTCAAATTATCTAGGCTTTCATATAAAATGAAGTAGAAATTAGTCTCTGGCTTCCATAAGGAGTGGATGGTAGAACTTCATGGACTTTAAGTTGGATGATATTGTTACCACTAATGTTGGTAGTAAGGGAGTTGTTTTGAAGTGTATTTCCTGTGCAGTTAGTTGCTAAAAAATGTGTTTCTGGAAAAGCGCAGCAGATCAGGCAGCATCAAAGGAACAGGAGAATCGACATTTTGGGCATAAGCCCTTCTTCGGGAATGAGGAAGGTGTGCCAAGCAGGCTAAGATAAAAGTTAGGGAGGAGGGACTTGGGGAAGGGGCGTTGGGAATACGATAGGTGGAAGGAGGTTAAGTGAGGGTGATAGGCCGGAGGGGGGATGAGGATGGAGAGGTCGGGAAGAAAATTGCAGGTCAAGAAGGCGGTGCTGAGTCTGAGGGTTGGGACTGAGAAAAGGTGGGGGGAGAGGAAATGAGAAAGCTGGAAAAATCTGCATTCATCCCTTGTGGTTGGAGGGTTCCTAGGCGGAAGATGAGGCACTCTTCCTCCAGGCGTCGTGTTGCCATGGTCTAGCGATGGAGAATATTTCGTCAGAAATTCACCTGCACCTCCACACACATCATTTACTGCATCCGCTGCACCCGATCTAGCCTCCTATACATTGGGGAGACAGGCCGCCTACTTGCAGAACATTTCAGAGAACACCTCTGGGACACCCGCACCAACCAACCCAACCACCGTGTGGTGAACACTTTAACTCCCCCTCCCACTCCGTCAAGGGCATGCAGGTCCTTGTCCTCCTCCATCGCCAGACCATGGCAACATGACGCCTGGAGGAAGAGCGCCTCATCTTCCGCCTAGGAACCCTCCAACTACAAGGGATGAATGCAGATTTCTCCAGCTTTCTCATTTCCCCTCCCCCACCTTTTCTCAGTCCCAACCCTCAGACTCAACACCGCCTTCTTGACCTGCAAGTTTCTTCCTGACCTCTCCGCCCCCACTCCCTCTCCGGCCTATCACCCTCACCTTAACCTCCTTCCACCTATCGTATTCCCAACGCCCCTCCCCCAAGTCCCTCCTCCCTATCTTTTATCTTAGCCTGCTTGGCACACCCTCCTCATTCCTGAAGAAGGGCTTATGCCCGAAATGTCGATTCTCCTGTTCCTTTGATGCTGCCTGACCTGCTGCACTTTTCCAGCAACACATTTTTAAGCTCTGATCTCCAGCATCTGCAGTCCTCAGTTTCTCCCTGTGCAGTTGGTTGACAAAGTTTTGATCCATATTCGTTTCAACGGTGGTTTCACTGATTGTCTGGCTTCCAGCAGTTACAGCAAGATGAAATCTTTCTTCACCTGCAGCACAGGGGTGTCTGATGGCTTTCCTCAAGCTGTGATCTTCACAGTACACTCATCTACACTAGTACTGCAACACCCTAACACACAGAGACAGGCTGCAAATAAATTTTAATAGTTGGAAGAGCAAATCACAAACATGCCTTCAGTCTTAGATTTAGACCACATAATAAAGCTTTCTCCTGAGAGGGGTAGGCAGCCCTGTGTTGTATGTCTTTTAAGTCTCTCTGTTTGAAACTTCCCTGACACTCTACAAGTGTGATCTTGCATGAGCTCACACAGGGTTCTGCCAGGCGGTCACTAAATTTATATTTAGATATTTATTTCAGCTGCATGTCCTCTTCTTAAAAACACATAGTAGAACATAGAACATTACTGCACAGTACAGGCCCTTTGTCCCTCGATGTTGCGCTGATCTGAGGAACCAACCTGAAACCCATCTAACCTATACTATTCTATTCTTGTCCATATGCCTATCCAATGACCATTTAAATGCCTGTAAAATTGGCGAGTCTACAACTGTTGCAGGCAGTGCATTTTACGTCTCTACTACTTTGAGTAAAGAAACTACCTTTTGACATCTGTCCTATATCTATCACCTCTTCATTTGAAGGTATGCCCCCTCGTGTTAGTCATCACCATCCTAGAAAAAATGCTCTCACTGTCCATCCGATCAAACCCTCTGATCATCTTATAAATCTCAATTAAGTCAAATAAAAGAAGAAAACAAAGAAAATTTATAGCCCAGGAACATGCCCTTCAGCCCTTCAAGCCTGAGCTGATCCAAATGTACTGTTTAAACCTGTCAGTCAATTCCTAAGCATTTGTATCCCTCTGCTTCCCACCTACTCATGCATCTGTCCAGACCCATCTTAAATGCCTGCCTGCCCCTACCACCTCTGCTGGCAACACGTTCCAAACGCCCACCGCACTCTGTGAGAAGTACTTTCTGCATGCATCTCCCTTAAACTTTCCACCTCTCACCTTGAAAGCATGACCTCTTGTTACTGAATCCTTCACCCTGGGAAAAAGCTTGTCTCTATCCACCCTGTCTATACCCTTCATGATGTTGTAAACCTCAATCAGGTCCCCCCTCAATCTCCTTTCTTCTCATGAAAATAAACCTAACCTACTCAACCTCTCTTCATAGCTAGCACCTTCCATACCAGGCAACATCCTCGTAAACCTTCTCTACACCGTCTCCAAAGCGTTCACATCCTTATGGTAATGTGGCGACCAGAACAGTACACAATATTCTAAATGCGGCCAAACCAATGTCTTCTACAATTTTAACATGACTGGCCAGCTCTTATACTCAATATCCCGTCCTATGAAGGCAAGCATACTATATGCCTTCTTGACCACTCTATCCATCTTTGCAGCAACCTTCAGGGTACAATGGACCTGCACTCCCAGGTCTCTCTGCCCATTAACTTTTCCCAAGGCTCTTCCATTCATTGTATAATTCGCTTTTAGAATTCCTAAATGTATCACCTCTTAATCTTCTTCTCTCTAATGAAAACAGTCTCAAGTCCCTCAGCCTTTCCTCATAAGATCTTCCCTCCATACCAGGTAACATCCTAGTAAATTTCCTCTGAACCCTTTTCAAAGCTTCCACATCTTTCCTATATTGCAATGACCAGAACTGCATGCAATACTCCAAGTGCAGCCGCATCAGAGCTTTGTACAGCTGCAACATGACCTCATGGTTCCAAAACTCAATCCCTCAACTAATAAAAGCTGTATGCCTTCTTAACAGCCCTACCAACCTGGGTGGCAACTTTGAGGGATCTATGTACATGGCCATCGAGATCTCTCTGCTCATCTACACTACCAAGAATCTTACCATTCACCCAGTACTCTGCATTCCTGTTACGCCTTCCGAAGTGAATCGCCTCACACTTTTCTGCATTAAACTCCATTTGCTACCTCTCAGCCCAGTTCTACAGCTTATCTCTGTCCCTCTGTGTCTATACTGATCTTAGTGTCATCCGCAAATTAACTAACTCATCCTTTTATGCCACCAACCAGGTCATTTATTAAAATGACAAACAGTAGTGGACCCAAAATAGATCCTTGTGGTACACCACTAGTAACTGAACTCCAGGATGAACATTTCCCATCAACCATCACCCTCTGTCTTCTTTCAGCTAGCCAATTTCTGACCCAAACCGCTAAATCGCCCTCAATCCCATGCCTCTGTATTTTGTGCAATAGCCTACCATGGGGACCTTATTGAACGCCTTACTGAAACCCAACACCACATCAATGGCTTTATCCTCATCTACCTGTTTGGTCACCTTCTCAAAGAACTCAATAGGTTTGTGAGGAAAACCTACCCTTCACAAAACTGTGTCGACTTAGATTAGATTACTTACAGTGTGGAAACAGGCCCTTCGGCCCAACAAGTCCACATTTACCCCTTACCTAACACTACAGGCAATTCAACGGGCAATTCACCTGACCCGCACATCCTTGAGGAAACCGGAGCACCCGGAGGAAACCCACACAGACACGGGGAGAACGTGCAAATTCCACACAGTCAGTCGCCTGAGGCGGGAACCGAACCTGGGTCTCTGGCGCTGTGAGGCAGCAGTGCTAACCACTGTGCCACCATGCCGCCCGACTATCCCTAATCAACTTACTCCTTTCTAGATTATTATAAATCTTATAATCTTTTCCAACACTTTAACCACAACCGAAGTAAGGCTCACTGGTCTATAATTACCAGGGTTGTCTCTACTCCCATTCTTGAATAAGAGAACAACATTTGCTATCCTCCAGTCTTCTGGTACTATTCCTTGTACTTCAATACATTTTTATTCATGCTGTTTCTGAGTAATCTAGGGTTACAATCTATTCTTATGACTCTATATGCAGCAAACTGGAGACAAAATTCAGGTTTGGTCAGTGACATTGGCACCACACAAGTGCCAGGCAATGGCCATCTTGAATAAGAAAGAATTATAAAATTCCTCATACAATCACAGAAAGCTAACATACACCTCCTCCCTCCTCACAATCCAAGACGCCAAAGCCACTTTGCAGGTGGAGCAACCTATTTTACTTATACTTCTCCCAATCTAGTCTACTGTGATTACATTTTACAATGTGGACTCCTTCACTTTGGCAAGACCAAATGCAGACCTCTTGACAGAACACCTCTGCTCTGTCCATTGGAGCACCCCTGACCTCTTTTTCCATTTTAATAAATTATGTAGCTGTTGTGCTAACAATTCTGCCCTGGATGTGTTTTTTTTTAGATTAGATTACTACTTACAGTGTGGAAACAGGCCCTTCGGCCCAACAAGTCCACACCGACCCGCCAAAGCGCAACCCACCCATACCCCTTACCTAATACTACGGGCAATTTAGCATGGCCAATTCACCTGACTCGCACATCTTTGGACTGTGGGAGGAAACCGGAGCACCCGGAGGAAACCCACGCAGACACGGGGAGAACGTGCAAACTCCAGACAGTCAGTCGCCTGAGGCGGGAATCGAACCCAGGTCCCTGGTGCTGTGAGGCAGCAGTGCTAACCACTGTGCCACCGTGCCGCCCACAAGTGTTATAATGTTCTAACAAGGGACAACACAAGCTTGAGGAATAGCACCTCGTTTTCCATTTAGGCACTTTACAGCTTGTTGACTCCGTATTGAACTTCACAACTTCAAATATAATATCTGTCCATTATTTATTTTATATAATCCTCTTCACATTCCCTCACCCCAACACACACACACACACACACACACACACACAATGTTGCCCTTGCTCCTCTGCCTCTGTCAAAAACACACAATCCACTACTTTCCAATTCCTTTCAGTTCAGAAAAAGAGTCACTGAACTCAAAACATTAACTCTGCTTCCCCGTCTCTCCATAGATTTTGGACCTGCTGATTTTTGCCAGCATTCTCTGTATTTGTTTGAGACATTATTGGAAATGGGTCCCTCTGCCCAAGTGGCAAATAAGCCAAAATAACCCAAATAAGCCAAAACTACAACGGCTCAGTGGTTACAAGACTGAGATGGTGCAAATACAAGAACAGAAATTGCTGGCGAAACTCAGCAAGTTTGGTAGCATCTGTGGACTGAAAGCAGAATTAACGTTTACAGTCCAATGACCCTTCCTCAGAACTGGATGGTAATGTCACTACGGTCACTAATGGCTGCCATTGTATGGAAAAGAGTCAACCAATCTCCTGTGAGTTTGAAAATTCGCGACCAGAAGGGATCTTTACTATCCTATGTGATTTAGTCTTTGGCCTAAAATACGTGTGCTTCTCTCTCAATGATTTAGCATTTTTTTGTAAAGTAAACTTTGCCAAAAGCTATTCTGGCTGTGGAAATGCATGCCTGGTTTAAAAAGAATACATATGCTCGGTTTAGATGAAAGGACTTTTGCTCCTTTGGAATCAAAAATGCATGCTTTCAATAAGTTTAAATCAAAAATGAGGAAGGCAATTTTGGCCTGTTTTCATATGGCACATTAAAGTGCATTTGAACCATCCATCTTCCAACATGCATGTTATTAACTGTGTTTTGGGAACATTTTGTTACAAGAAACTGAACCACATATCCACAAAATTGAATTGTAATGTGTTGGATCCTATTCTCTAGCACAGTTTTCAACAAAGAACTTCAAGGCATCATTGACCTACATTTGTGACAACATCACTGAAATAGTGGGTGATGACAATGTATACAATTGGCAGTGATATCATTCATACCGTGATTTTGATCAAATACACAATTTTCGTGATGGAGAAAGATTATCCCAGAAACACCTGTAAATCAGGAAATGGCAGGGACAAGAGATTTTCAATCACCGGGGAAGGAGCACTGAGCAAATTGTTGGGTCTGAGGTTGACAAGTCCCAGATGAGACTTCAATCTGAGTTTTCAATAAATACTGGCTAGTAAGGTAGTTGAAGCATTGGTTTTACTTTTCCAAACTTCAATGAAGTTTTAATTGGATTGGAAAATAGCAAATATAACTCCTTTATTCAGAAAGGAAGACAGAAATCAGGAAACTACTTATCAGTTATCTAACATCTGTCATAGGAAAATGGTCGATTCTAAGGGGTGATACAACAGCTCAGTGGTTAGCACTGTTCTTTCACAGTGCCAGGGACCCAGGTTCGATTCTACCCTTCAGCGACTGTCTCTTGGAATTTGTACATTCTCCTTGTGTCTGTGCAGGTTTCCTCCGGGTGCTCCAATTCCCTCCTACAGTTCAAAGATGTACAGGTTATGTGGATTCGCCATGCTAACTTGTCCATAGTGTTCAGGGATGACCAGGTAGGTTAACCAGGGGAAATGTAGTTACAGGAATGGGTTGGGTCTGGGTAGGATGCTCTTCACAGGATTGGTGTGTACTTGATGGGCCAATTAGCTTGCTTCCACACTGAAGGGATGTTATTATTAACACAGTTATAGCAGAGCACTTAGAAAAGCTTGAACGACTCAGGCAGAGTCAACACGGTTTTGTGAAAGGGGAATTACATAGGTAAAAGATAAATGGTAACTAGCAGGAGATTTCCATATCCATGTTTGAGCTAAAGGTGTGAGATTCCATGAGGTCCAGAGCCAATGTTGAGGACTCCCAGGGGAACTCCTTCCCGACTATATACCATAATGCCACACCTCTGCTGGGTTTGTTGTGCTGATGGGACTGGACTGTTGCTTGACTAATCTGTGAGACAGCTCTCCCAACTTTCCATAATTCTTCAAATGTTATTGAGGAGTTCACTGGGTTGAGTTTTATGTCATGTCTAGATGCTGTGCCTGGTTTGACATCACATTGTTCATGCAAATTTATTGTTGTTACTTTTCGTAGCAGCTTTGATATGAATGAGTAAATTGCTAGACCATTACTTCTAATTTGCTGGAGTTCCTTGAGTAAATAACATGTGCTTTTGATAAAAGGGAACCAATGAAAGTAGTCGAGAGTGTAGTGCTCGAAAAGCACAGTAGGTCAGGCAGCATTCGAGGAGCAGGAGAATCGAAACCCGAAACATCGATTCTCCTGTTGCTGGGATGCTGCCTGACCTGCTGTTCTTTTTTATCACCACACCCTCGATTCTGAGTTCCAGCATATGCAGTCCTCACTTTCATCTAACCAATGAAAGTACTCGACTTAGATTTCTAAAAGGCATTTAATATGCATATATTAAAGCTTATTGTGGAAAATAGTAGCTCACAATAAGGAGGAAGCATATTTGAATGAAGATTGGATAGCTAATGGAAAGCAAGGAATTGGCATTTTAGTTGGCAAGTTTAATGAATAGTGTGCCACAGTGATCTGGGTCCTCAACGTTCTACATTTCATGACCAAGTAACCACCAGATTGTTGTAAAACCCGATTGGATTCAATGATGCCCTTTTGGGAAGAAACGTTGCGTCCTAGCCCAGCAGGCAATTGCTCCAGACCCACAGCATTGCAGGTGTCTCTTAACTGTCCCTGAAATAATGGTCGAACAATCTACTCACTTAAATCAAAACTGCTACAAAAGCAACAATAATAAATCTACATAAACAATGTGGTATCAAACCAGGCACAGCATCCAGACATGACACAATACTCAACCCAATAAACTCCTCAGTAACATTTGAGGACCTAGAGAAAATTGGGAGAACTGTCTCACAGACTAGTCAAACAACAGCCTGACATAGTTATACTCACAGAATCATACCTGACAGACAATGTCCCAGATACCACCATCACCATCCCTGGATATGTCCCGTCCCATCACAGAGGTGTGGCACAATGGTATATAGTTGGGAAGGAGTTCCCATAAGAACTCCTCAACATTGACTCTGGACTCCATGAAGTCTCACCTCTTTAGCTCATTCCTGGACCTGGAAACCTCCTGCTGGTTACCATCTATCATTTATCTCTCCCTAAACCCCCTGAGTTGATGAATCAGTGTTCTCCCACTTTGAATAGCATCTGGGCAACACACTAAAAGTTGCAAGTACACAAAATGTGGGGGATTTCAATGTCCATCACCAACAGTGTCTCAACTTCAACACTACCTATTACTTTACTATCTTTACTACCTTATTCACTTGTGATATCAGTGTTCCTAATAATCCTGCCATTTGTTGTATAGTTTCCTCTTGCATTTGACGTCCCAAAATACATCACCTTACACCTGTCCAGGTTAAACTTTGCCTGCCATTTCTTCACCCAACTTTCCAACTGATCTATAGCCTGCTGTATCCTTTGACAACCTTCCTCACTATCCAATTTATCCAATCTACAAATCATGCTGTCTCTACCTTTAGCTCCCTGTTCTTTCTAAATGTATAACACACACAGTCAAACAGCACCTCTGACAGGATAGAACTCATTAGTACTGATTCAAAGTTTCAACTTGTTTTCTGTTCAAATCCTGCAGTAGAACTCAAGCATATAACATTCTGGCTCAGAAATGAGTGTGCTATCAATAAGTCACATTGATGTCTGACAGTTTGGACGCGAAGCAGGTGGCGAGAGATAAATACCTACTTGACCTCATCCTCACCAATTGGCCTGTCACAGTTGCCTCTGACCATGACATTATTGATAGGTGTTAACAATTCCTATAGAAACCAACAGCATTTTAAGAATAGTGGGGCTGATTATAGATACATTATATACAAGTTGAAGCTCTACATTTTACACCTACCAGGAGAAATGCAAGAATACTAAATTTCAGAGTTTAGCAACAACTTATACTTCATGAGAAAAAGACTGATGATTGATTGATGCAGCAGTACAGAATGCACTAGGAGCAGTTACCCACCAAATTTTTACTCAAAAAAAAAAGCAATAGACTTTTATTAGCTGAGGCATTGCTCTGGGGAATGCACCTGCGAAGAGCTGTACCATAAAAACAAAACATAAGACTGTAGATGTTGGAAATTTGAAACAAAAACAGGAATTGCTGGAGAAATTCGGCAGGTCTGGTAGCATTTGTGAGAAGAAAGCAGAGTTAACATTTTGAGTCCGGTGACTCTTCATCAGAACTGATTATACCGAGGAAAAGATGCTTGAGTGATATGCAGGGAGGAATTATCCCCCCCTTTAGCATCCACATTCAGGGGATCATTAGCCACCATTTCCACCATCTCCAACATGCTGCCACCAACAGGCACATATCTCCCTCCATTGTCAGCTTTAAACAGGAACTGTTCCATCTGGGATGCCCTGGTCCACTCCTCAGCCATCCCCCTACAGTCTCACAACACCTTCCTATGCAATCGCAAATGTGCAACTTCCACCCTCCTCACTATTCAAGGTCCCAGATACACCTTCCAGATGAAACAGTGACTCACTTGTTCTTCACGTTCGGGACACCACCCACGCCCTCCACCTCCTCCATGATTTTCGCTTCCCCTGCCCCCAACGCCTTATTTTCACCATGGACATCCAGTCCCTGTACACCTCCATCCCCCATCATGAAGGACTCAAAGCCCTCCGCTTCTTCCTTTCCCGCCGCACCAACCAGTACCCTTCCACTTACACCCTCCTTCGACTGACTGAACTGGTCCTCACCCTGAACAACTTCTCTTTCCAATCCTCCCACTTCCTCCAAACTAAAGGAGTTGCCATGGGCACCCGCATGGGCCCCAGCTATGCCTGTCTCTTCGTAGGATATGTGGAACAGTCCATCTTCCACAACTACATGGGCACCACCCCCCACCTTTTCCTCTGCTACATCGATGACTGTATTCGCGCTGCCTCGTGCTCCCACGAGGAGGTTGAACAGTTCATCAACTTTACCAACACCTTCCATCCTGGCCTCAAATTCACCTGGACTGTCTCAGACTCCTCCCTCCCCTTCCTAGACCTTTCCATTTCTATCTCGGGCGACCGAATCAACACAGACATCTACTATAAACCGACAGACTCCCACAGCTACCTGGACTACACCTCCTCCCACCCTGCCCCCTGTAAAAACGCCATCCCATATTCCCAATTCCTTCATCTCCGTCGCATCTGCTCCCAGGAGGACCAGTTCCAATACCGAACAACCCAGATGGCCTCCTTCTTCAAAGACCGCAGACTCCCCCCAGATGTGATCGACGATGCCCTCCACCGCATCTCCTCCACTTCCCGCTCCTCCACCCTTGAGCCCCGCCCCCCCCCAACCGCCAACAGGACAGAACCCCACTGGTTCTCACCTACCACCCCACCAACCTCCGTATACAGCGTATCATCCGCCGTCATTTCCGCCACCTCCAAACCGACCCCACCACCAGGGATATATTACCCTCCCCTCCCCTATCAGCGTTCTGCAAAGACCACTCCCTTCATGACTCCCTCTTCAGGTCCACCTCCCACACCAACCCAACCTCCATTCCCGGCACCTTCCCCTGCAACCGCAGGAAATGCAAAACTTGCGCCCACACCTCCCCCCTTACTTCTCTCCAAGGCTCCAAGGGATCCTTCCATATCCGCCACAAATTCACCTGCACCTCCACACACATCATCTATTGCATCCGCTGCACCCGATGTGGCCTCCTCTATATTGGGGAGATGGGCCGCCTACTTGCAGAACGCTTCAGGGAACACCTCTGGGACGCCGGACCAACCAACCCAACCACCCCATGGCTCAACACTTTAACTCTCCCTCCCACTCCACCGAGGACATGCAGGTCCTTGGACTCCTCCATTGCCAGAACATAACAACACGACGGTTAGAGGAAGAGCGCCTCATCTTCCGCCTGGGAACCCTCCAACCACAAGGGATGAACTCAGATTTCTCCAGTTTCCTCATTTCCCCTCCCCCCACTTTGTCTCAGTCAATTCCCTTGAACTCAGCACCGCCTTCCTAACCTGCAATTTTCTTCCTGACCTCTCCGCTCCCACCCCACTCCGGCCTATCACCCTCATCTTGACATCCTTCCACCTATCACATCTCCATCGCCCCTCCCCCAAGTCTCTCCTCCCTACCTTTTATCTTAGCCTGCTGGACACATTTTCCTCATTCCTGATGAAGGGCTTTTGCCCGAAACGTCGAATTCCCTGTTCCTTGGATGCTGCCTGACCTGCTGCGTTTTAACCAGCAACACATTTTCAGCTTCACTCCATCTAGTCTAGTTGCTGCTCACAATGTGGTCTCCTCTACACTGGGGAAACTAAGCATGGACTGGGTGACCGCTTTGCAGGACACCTATATTCTGACCACAAAAATAACCCTGAGTGTCCAGTTGTCTGCTGCTTCAACCCACCATCATGGCCAACTTCACTGACTTGGGCTTGCTGCAGTGCTCCAGCGAAGCTCAGCATTAGCAGAAGAACAGCATCTCATTTTCCATCTGGAGACCTTGCAGCCTTCAGGAATCAATATCAAGCTCAATAATTTCAGGGCCTGAACATCTCCTTCCGTGGCCGTTATCCATTCCCACACCCTAGGCTCTGTCATCACATGCACTGTTTTCAGCACAGCCAGCTCATTTTCACCCATCAATGGTCCCCACAATCAATCTTTCTCCTTGCCTGGCTTACCATCATCCCATTCTGCCCAACGGTCTTTCTTTCTTTTTGGTTTTCATCTTCACCTATGATTACTCCTTTATCACTGCCTCCTACACCCTGTCTTCAGCACACACACCACTTTTTCTTAAATGCCTCTTAAATGTCGTTATTGTATCTGCTTCTACCAGCCAGGCTCGCACCAGTGCTTTCAAGGCACTTACTATCCTATGTGTGATAAAACCCGCCTTGAATATCTCCTTAAAATTTTTCCCCCTCATTATAAATCTATGTCCCCAGTATTTGACATTTCTACCCTGGGAAAAATAATCTTCTGTATCCATGCCTCTTAAATTTTATTTATTCTAGCAGTCATCTCTCAACCTCTGATGCTCCAATGAAAATAATCCAGGTTTTTCCAGTGTAGGAGCAAATTACTGCAGATGCTGGAATCTGTACTGAAAACAAAAATGCTGGAGTTCACTGTGGGTCAGACAGCATCCATGGAGAGACAGCAAGCTATTGTTTCAAGACGAGATGACTCTTCATAAGAGCTGACCTCATCTTATAGCTAATACACTCCAAACCTGGCAACATCCTGGTAAACCTCTAGAGCACTCTCACCAAAGCCTCCACATCCTTCCAATGTGTGGAGACTAGAATTGCACACAATACTCCAAATGTGGTCTAATTAAAGTTTAATACAGCTGCAACATGACTTGCCAACTTTTATACTCAATGCCCTGACTGATGAAGGCAAGCATGTTTCGTTTTACGCTTTCGTTACCACCTTATTCACTTACATTGCCACTTTCAGGGAGCTATGGACTCACACCCTAGGATCCCTCTGCATATCAGTGCTCCTAAGGGTTTATTGTATACTTTCCTCTTGCATTCGACCCTCCAAAATACATCACCTCACACATGTCTGGATTAAAATTTATCTGCCATTTCTCCATCCAACTTTCCTACTGACTCATATCCTGCTGTATCCTTTGACAACCTTCCGCACCGTCCAATTTGTCCAATCCATAAATCATGACCTATCTTTAGCCCTTATCCTTTCCAACTGTATTACAAGCACAGTAACACAGACCATTCTGTACCCTCAGAATCTTTTCTCTGCTTTTTCATCTAGATTTTGTTCTCTATTGTAGGCATTAAGACTGGTTACAGGTCAATCATCAAACGCCTTCATATTACCCCTTTGCGATAAAATCATGTTAGAAACCTCAGATAGTTATTTATAAAAGATTCAACAACCTCACATATCATTCAGAGCACATGGGCATCACAGCTAAAGTGACCTCTGCACTGTCTTTGTGAAGACAGAGCCCGATCTTGAGGACATTGAAGACATCTGCCATTGTAGTGACTGGTACTACCAATGTGATAAATAAGGTAGCATAGAAAAAATTCCAGCACATCAAAACTAAGCAGCTATAAGGCACTGTGGGTCATCAGCTGCAGAATTGTATAAGTACAAATTGTAATCTTATGGCCCGGCATATCACTCATTCAACAACTGACACCACACAGGGGTCCTGCTAGTTCAATGAAGAACGCGGAGAACACGCCAGGAGCTGCAGCAGACATACCTAAAAATAATGTGTCAACCTGGGCTACTTACATGACAAACAGTAAAACCAGCAAACAATAGGCAGAGTTAAGCAATCCCAGTGGTAGATCAGATTTGAACTCTGCAATCCTGCAAGATCTATTTTTGAATGGTGATGAACAAGTAAACAACAGGAGGAGTCAGCTTCAACAATATTCCCAATCCCTGTGACAGGGGAGCCCTGCTGATCAGTGCAAAGGTCAAAGCTGAAACACATGTAGGGATCTTCAGTCAGAAGTGCAGTTGATCATCCACTTTAGCCTCCTCATAAAATCCTTAATAGCTTAGATATCAGACTTCAGCCAATTTGAATCACTGCATGTGACATCAAGAAATGGTCGGAGGCACTGAACGCTGCAAAGGCTTTGGACCCTGACAACATTCTAGCAATACCACTGATGACTTGTGCTCCAGATTTTGTTGCTCCCCTAGCCAACCTTTTCCCATACAGATACAACACTGGCATCTACCCAACAATGTGGAAAACTGACCAGGTTATCCTGAACACAAAAAGCTTCTTCAGTATTGTTAGAGCTGCACCCACCCAGGCAAGTGGGGAGTTTTCAATCACACTCCTGACTTGTGCCTTGTAGATGATAGACAGGCTTTGAGGAGCTGAAAAATGTGTTGCTGGAAAAGCGCAGCAGGTCAGGCTGCATCCAAGGAGCAGGAGAATGGACATTTCAGGCATAATCCCTTCTTCAGGAATGAGGAGGGTATGCCAAGCAGGCTAAGATAAAAGGTAGAGAGGAGGGACTTGGGGTAGGGGCATTGGGAATGCAATAGGTGGAAAGAGGTTAAGGTGAGGGTGATAGGGCAGAGAGGGGGTGGGGGCGGAGAGGTCGGGAAGAAGATTGCAGGTCAAGAAGGCGGTGCTGGGTCCAAGGGTTGGGACTGAGATAAGGCAGGGGGAGGGGAAATGAAGAAGCTGGAGAAATCTGCATTCATCTGGTTCAAGGACGGAGGAGCGGGAAGTGGAGGAGATGCGGTGGAGAGCATCGTCAACCACGTCTGAGGGGAAATTGTGGTCTTTGAAGAAGGAGGCCATCTGTGTTGTTTGGTATTGGAGTTGGTCCTCCTGGGAGCAGATATGGCAGAGGCGAAGGAATTGGGAATATGGGATGGCGTTTTTACAGGAGGCAGGGTGGGAGGAGGTGTAATCTAGGTAGCTATGGGAGTCGGTCGGTCTATGGTAAATGTCCGTGTTAAGTCGGTCGCCCGAGATAGAAATGGAGAGGTCTAGGAAGGGGAGGGAGGAGTCTGAGAAGGTCCAGGTATATTTGAGGTTGGTTGGAAGGTGTTAGTAAAGTGGATGAATGTTCAACCTCCTCGTAGGAGCACGAGGTAGTGCCGATACAGTCATCGATGTAGTGGAGGAAAAGGTGGGGGGGTGGTGCCACTGTAGCCGCGGAAGATGGACTGTTCTACATATCCGACAAAGAGGCAGGCATAGCAGGGGCCCATACGGGTGCCCATGGCTACTCCTTTGGTTTGGAGGAAGTGGGAGGATTGGAAAGAGAAGTTGTTCAGGGTGAGGACCAGTTCAGTCAGTCAAAGGAGGGTGTCAGTGGAAGGGTACTGGTTGGGTTGACGGGAAAGGAAGAAGCGGAGGGCTTTGAGGCGTTTGTGATGGGGGATGGAGGTGTATAGGGACTGGATGTCCATGGTGAAGATAAGGCGTTGGGGGCAGGGGAAGCGAAAATCATGGAGGAGGTGGAGAGTGTGGGTGGTGTCCCGAACGTAGGTGGGGAGTTTTTGGACTAAGGGGGACAGGACAGTGTTGAGGTATGCAGAGATGAGTTCGGTGGGGCAGGAGCAGGCTGAGACAATGGATCGGCCGGGGCAGTCAGGTTTGTGGATTTTGGGCAGGAGATAGAAACGGACGGTGCGAGGTTGTGGGACTATGAGGTTGGAGGCGGTAGATGGGAGATCCCCTGAGGTGATGAGGTTATGGATGGTCTGGGAGATGATGGTTTGGTGGTGGGAGGTGGGGTCATGGTCAAGGGGGCAGTAGGAGGAGGTGTCTGCAAGCTGGCATTTAGTCTCAGCAATGTAAAGATCGGTGCGCCAAACTACTACTGCCCCTCCCTTGTCTGCTGGTTTGATGGTGAGGTTGGGGTTTAAGCGGAGGGAGTAGAGGGCTGTACATTGTGAGGGTGAGAGGTTGGAGTGAATAAGAGGGGTGGACAGGTTGAGGCGGTTAATGTCGCGGTGGCAGTTGGTTATGAAGAGATCGAGGGCAGGTAAGAGGCCAGCATGGGGTGTCCAGGTGGATGGGGTGTGTTGGAGGCAGGAGAAGGGGTCATCAGAGGGTGAGCGAGAATCCTGGTTGAAGAAGCAGGTGCAGAGGCGAAGGCGGCGGAAGAATTGTTCGATGTCTCGCCGCGTGTTGAACTCATTAATCCGGGACTGTAGGGGGATGAAGATGAGGCCTCTGCTGAGGACTGATCTTTCATCCTCAGAGAGGGGGAGGTCTGGAGGGATGGTGAAAATACGGTAGGGCTGGGAGCTCGGACCTGGTGTGGGGCTGGAACTGAGAGTGGGGGCGGGGTTAGGTGTGGGGGCAGGGTTAGGCGTGGGGGCAGGGTTCGGCGTGGGGGTGGAGATCGGCTCAGGAGATGAGTTATTCAATGCAGTATTCCTAGCCACTGACCTACTGTTGTAGCCACTGTGTTTATGTGGTGAGTCCAAGTCAGTTTCTGGTCAATGGTAACAGTGGGGGATTCAGTGACAGTAATACCATTGAATGTGAAGAGGGAAGAGGGAGATTGTCTGTGACTTCCAGTCATCACAGACTTCCCTTCTTCCTAAAGTCCTTGATCTAATCTTAAATCTATGCCCCATTCTTCCCCAATCAGGTTCCTGCCTGACTAACCATAGTCACAGGGATAATTGTGACTGCAATTTTGGTCGTGAGGGCTTATTCTTGCCTTCCTCAAGCTCTTTCCATGATCTGATATGCTCAATAATGCCATCTTATTCCAACGCCTCTTGTCATTATCAATCAGCTGTGTATCATTTGGGTTCACTTTTATCTTTTGCATCATAACTAGACTATTACTTGCAATGGCTTCACTTGCACCTCCCATACTGTGAGCCCTGGTGTTCCTATTGGCTTGATTCTTGATATCTATTTCTTGTTCAGATGTTGTTCTTGGCACAGCGCCCTGGAAGTTGGGCACCGGGTTTCACCTGGACACTAATGCTACTCAGTTTGAAATCACTTCTAAGGTTCTCTCTAATTTCATCTTTTTTTTAAATATGACCTGTTACTTAGTCTACAGAGACCATTTAAGATCACAGTAAGGCTGTGAGCGCAGAATTTTCAAATGCATCGTTGGATTATACAAGCCTGTTGGCTGCCTGTGGATAACTCAAAAGCTTAGGGGGAAAATTGATGACCAACAACTCTGGCAATCCATGAATGTGGTCAGCCTTCTTCTCCAAGCTCCAGTGCTGGATAGGCTGAAATTTCTTTCAACAAAACATTAGGATGATTGAATATCTTGCCTTCAGACCTGGTTGTGTGATATCTCATTAGGAGAGAGTATAAAAGTAGAGAAATGTTTCTGCAACTGCATAGAGCATTGCTGAGACTTAAATTAGCGTATTGCATACAATTGTGCTCCCCTTATTTGAGGGAGGGATGTAGTTGCATTTGGAGGCATTTCCTAGGGAGTTCACTGGATTGATTCCAGAGGTGAGGGGTTTGTCTTAAGAAGAGAGATTGAACAGTTTGGGACTATACTTGCTGGAGTTTTGAAGAATGAAGGAGATCTAATTGTGATCTGAAAGATGCTAAAAGTGATTGACAAAGTGGACCAAAAGGATATTTCCGAGTGTGAGGCAATTTAGAACAAGAGATTATTGTTTTAAATCTGCTAGACTTTGTCCTCAAACGGAGATGAGGAGAAATTATTTATCTCACAGGCTGGTGAAGCTGTGGAACTCACTATCCCAGACTGTGATGGTTGCTGGGACATGTAACCAGACTGCAGAATAGTTGTCCAATAGCCATTCCATGATATAATTTACAGCATGTAATGTGAGGGAGTTTCTGATGTGCTTTCCTGAAACAATTGCTGCTATTTTGAGTGAATCTGAGCTGAACTATCTCTTTGATAAACAGAACCTTTCCCAGGTCCTGGCATGAGTGGTCAGATTGTGTTAAACAACAATGGAAACTCCACACCTGCTAATCTTGTACCCTTGCCACTAATGTCGTCTTGTTAACTGACCTGTGTGATGACCTGTTTGAAATCTCCAATCCATATTCAACCGCAAACTCTCACGGAATTTTTAACTTGTGCCACATGGGAACACAGAACAAATGGGTCAAATGGCTCAGAATCACTCACCGCCTCATCTCAGTTCTTGCCAATGTTTGCATGGGGAGCTTAGATGCCCATCTGGTTAAATATGCCAACTGGGTTTAACAAAGTCAGGAGCACAGCATGTTTCTGGTTAGTGGTAGGTAGAATGACACTAATCACAATGTGCCCACTGACACCCCTAGATTTGAGCAGCTGAACCAATGTCCCTTAAAGGGATCACCGGGGTCTACTTAGAAAGCCAGCAAGTTGGTTTTAAAAAGATATTTTCAAACTCATTCATGAATCCCACTCTCACTAAGACCACTAGAATAATGTGTGACTTCAGAATACAGCTTCCAGCACAGCTGCATAAAGATGATTCCTGAATTCCTGCCCCAGTTTCCCTTTATAAACTCTCATTTGTTTAGTATCTAAAAAGAAATGAAAATTGCATAATATAAAATTTAATATATTCATCTGTACTTGTTAACAAACCTCATGTTATTGCATTGAAGATATGGTCTATTGCTGGCCTGTTTTCAAATATAAAATAAAATACATTCTTGAAATAATAACTAGCACCCAGTGGGCACAGTACTACAATGCTCACAGCCTCCTGCCAACCGTTAAATGCAGACAATCACGGTTGGGGTTTCACCACACAGATGATGTATAGGTTGATGTGAGTTTTACCTCCAGTAAGAGTACATTCTGTCTAATACAGCAATTATTGTGACATTAGGCTGAATGATTGTGACATTAAATATATTCTAGGCAGATGTTAATTAGTCAGGGAATTAGAGTTATAAGGATACAGCAAGAAAGGGGAGTTGAGAATGACCAGTTCAGCCATGATCTTATTGAATAGTGGAGCAGACTCTATTGTCAAAATAGCATACTTTTGTTCTGACATCCGATCTTATGTTATCCCTTGTAACATATGAAACTAGGTGTGGATACCATGGCATTGAAGAGTCCAACAGATATTTATTACAGTTGGTTATTATGCCAAAACATTACATTCTCAGGTCCATCAGTGTCTGGGCTAACATTAAGCTCTGAGGTCACAAAGAACAGCATGCTTCCACCAGCATTTCATGCTTCAAGTGATCTGAGTTAAGATGGAGAATGTGTTTTTTTTTTAACACTCATGGGTCGCATACCACGATTCACTGATGAAGCCATGAGCATGTCCCTTAAAGGTACACTGATAAGCCAACAAAGTGAAGCACAGGCACTGCAAGCAGTCATGTTATCACCCAGCCAAATCAAAAATTACCTCTGTATTATTCCCTACTTTCCCTCAAACCTCTAGTGAAAACCAACATCACTATCATCAAACTTGACTATTCCAATGCTAACACTATTTAAAGAGTAAGGGGATGTCCATTTAAGGCAGCAATTAGTGGAAATGTTTCCTTGCAATGTGTTATGAGCTTATGGAATTTGCTTCCTCATAATGCATTGGAAATACCACTGCCTATACCACCATCCTTTTAGGTCCTGAATTTCCAACTGGATTTCTCTTTCTTATTTCAAATTTCCTCATTTAACATGTTTGCCTTGCACCTTTCATTTCTCTTCACCTAGTTATGGTCTGCAAATTCTTTCATGCTCTCAAAAGATTAGATTAGATTCCTTACAGTGTGGAAACAGGTCATTCAGCCCAACAAATCCACACTGACCCTCCGAAGAGTAACCCACCAAGATCCATTTTCCTCTGACTAATGCACCTAACACTACGGGCAACTTAGCATGGCCAATTCACCTAAACTGCACATCTTTGGATTGTGGGAGGAAACCCATACAGACACAGGGAGGGTGTGCAAATTCCACACATCACCCAAGGCGGGAATTGAACCTGGGTCACTGGCCGCTGAGAGGCAGCAGTGCTAACCATTGAGCTACTGTGCAACCGTCAAAAGGCTTCATTATCTCAAACAACAATAAAGAACCTTAAAAATCTCATCAGAGTTTCTATTATCTCCATTTAAGCTGATATTTGGTTGCTTTCAACAGAGTGTAGTGGTGGTCACTAAACTAAACATTGTGAGCTGTGTTGCAATGGGGGAACTTGTGAAGTGGACAATCATGAGTGGTGATCATGCAGTGGCCACATTAACCTTGACTGAGCCATTGACTGAGATCAAAAACATTCATCTTACCTTTGCAGACTGTAAAGCCACACTGCTGCGGTTTGAAAACAGCCGGAATAGTTTGTGAGTCATCAACAATTGGCCCCACAAATATTCTTCCACCCAGATCAGGCATCCTCTGGTGTCTCATTTATAGCTGACACTGAAATATAAAGCAAGGAATGTCATTTAGTAAGAGGCTGAGAGAGGAAATCACGGCGATAGGCAGTTAGAAAGTCTGGAGATGAGCAGCTGACTCATATAATGCGTTTTGAAGTCAATCCAATCCTGAGGTCTCTCTCAGTACACGCTATATCAGTACCTATCTTGAGTCAGAAAATCATTGAGTCAAATTCTATTCCAGGGACTTGAGAAGGAAATGTTAGCTGCAATTCGAAATGCAGCACTGCCAGAAGGGGTGCTTTTGAGTCTTGCCCTCTCAGGTGGATGCAAAAGGTCTCCAGCCCTTCTCAGACAGGACATCACAATCAGGGAGTAAAAAATGAGGTCTGCAGATGCTGGAGATCACAGTTGAAAATGTGTTGCTGGTTAGAGCACAGCAGGTCAGGCAGCATCCAAGGAATAGGAAATTCGACGTTTCGGGCATAAGCCCTTCATCATTCCTGATGAAGGGCTTATGCCCGAAACGTCGAATTTCCTATTCCTTGGATGCTGCCTGACCTGCTGTGCTCTAACCAGCAACACATTTTCAATCACAATCAGGGAATTAGCCAGGAATCTGCAATAGGCCACCAGACAAGTTAAGGAGCCTTCACTTCACATGTAAATTACAAAGATTAAAGCAAAGGAACTGAGATAATATTTGGAGGATTTTATTCAGAAACCACTCCAGGTTTGGAAAGCAAATGGCTTTCTTATTTTTTAATTCTCAGTTTAGTCTGTTACAATGCTCCCTTCACTCACTGCATCATTTAATATACCACAAAATCTTAGCCCTTTTCCCCCACACCCTTTAATATTTCACTCATTCAAATCCCACTTTCACCATACCCTTTAATATCCTTCTAAATCTAATCCCAATATACTCCTTACTCCCTTTAGCTTTTAATATCCTGTCCAGTTTAATCCCACTCTCTCCTCATTCATTACATACTTTAATATCCCACCAAGTCTAATCACACTTTCTCCTCAATCCCCACCGTGTTTAATATCCTGCCCAGTCTTAACCCACTATTCCTTCACTCCCCACGCCCTTTAATACCTCATCCAGTTAAATTCAGTTCTCTTCCTCACTGCCTGCCTGGATAGGGTAAATGTTGAAAGGATTATCCCAAAGGTGGTGTGTCTAGAAACAGGGTACCATTTAAAACTGAGATGAGAAGAAATTTCTTCCCCCACGGAATGGTGAGCCTATGGAATTCACTATTTCAGAAAGCAGTCGGGAGCAAAACATGATATGATTTCAAGAAGAATTTAGATAGAGTACTCAGGACTAAGGAAATCAAAGGAACTTGGAAAAAGCAGGTACAGGCTACTGAGTTCATTGATCAGTCATGATTGTGATGAATGGTAGAGCAAATTGGAAGGGTCTACTCATGCTCCTGCATTCTATGTTTCTAGAATATCTTACCTGGTCTAATCTCACTCTCCGGTTAATTCCGTATATGGGCAGCACAGTTCGGTGGCTCAGTGGTTAACACTGTTGCCTCACAGCACCAGGGTCCTAGGTTTGATTCCTACCTCAGGTGACTGTCTGTGTGAAGTTTGCACAGTCTCCCCGTGTCTGCGTGGGTTTCCTCCGGATGCTCTGGTTTCCTCCCACCGTTCAAAGATGTGTAGGTTAGGTGAATTGGCCATGCTTAAATCGTCAATTAGGTGCATTAGTCAGAGGGAAAAGGGGTTTGGTTGAGTTACTCTTCGGAGGGTTGATGTGGACCTGTTGGACTGAATGGCCTGTTTCCACGCTGTAGAGAATCTAACTTAAAACCTTTAAAATGCTATTAAAGTGGGTCTCGCCTGATCATTTCCCATATCTTTTAGAAAAATAATTATGTCTTTATTTTAAAAACAAATTCATTTCAGTGGGTCACTTCAAACACTTGTCTTTTCCATTCCACAGGCTTTAGTTTTATCCACAATTTCATTAAGTGCCAATTTTTCAAACAACTTCTGAAAGTTCACTAACTGCATTACATACATCAACCCTATGCAACATTCCATCAAAAAACCCTAATGGAAAAATGTAAACCAATTAAACATTTATTAATGACTCTAAATTTACCAATGCTATTCAGTCAGTCTATTGCTGTACTATTAAAACATTGCCAGTCAGTCTGTCTTTGAGAAAATTGTATTGAACCTCATTCTTGAATGAAGAGCCTCCTTTCAGAACAAGTCCTGGCCAAGTTTGAGGTTGATGTGTTATACAGACTGACTCTGAATGCACAAATTAACTGGACACTCCCAGTGGGCTGTGTATTTCCCAGACAGGTGAGTATTTGATACTTCAGTATTTCTAAATTATTGTGGTTTGAAACTCTGGTATGGACAAGTTTGACTTATAACAAAGAATGGTAAGGAATGTGGAGGTAACTCATGCCAGGTGGGTTATTCTGAACCAATTGTAACTTTTCTTGGAACTCCTGCAGTCCATGTGTTAAAAGCATTGTGCTGTTAGGTAGAAAATTTCTGGATTTTGATTCTTCATCGTTGCTGAGTTGTTTTCATGAATTTAAAACCCTTCAATTTATTTTGGTTAGAAATTTACAGAAGAAAAGTCAACTAAATACTGATGGCATAGAAATATTGACTGGTTATTACACAGAAGTAGGCCACTTAGCCTGCTACGTCCACAGTGGCCTTCTGTAGGAGCAACACTGTTGTCCTATACTCTTGCTTTTTCTAGCGGCTCTGCAATTTATTTCTTTTCAGGTAATAAACTAATTCCCCTGTGAAATTCACAACTGAATTTGTCTCCACCACACTCTCAAACAGTGTGTTCCATATCTAAATCTTGTGTAATCTGACAATTTTTCTTGTAAGTGCATTTTGGAATGGCAAAACCAGCATTCAATGAACATCGCAAGATTCAGGGTTTGTTAGTTCAAGGGGGTTGTTACACATGAATTCCATTAGTGCTAGCAAGATTTGACTGTTCCAACATATAACTTTCATTCAATAATGCCAAGGAACAAGCACAGAGTTTGAAACAAAATCTTCAACTGGTTACTTAAAACAGTTCAATGATCACTGAAGAATAATTCTGAGACACAGATAGTTAAAGAAGAGTAAGGCAGGATCTTGGTGATCTTTGGAGTACAGTGTGTCGTTCTAGTCACCCTACTAGAGGAAGGATATGATTAAATTGGATGGGGTTCAGAAAGGATTTACAAGGATGTTGCTGGAACTGAAGGGTTTGAGTTAAAAAGTAAAGGCTGGATAGGCTGGGATATTTACCACTGGAGTGTAAGAGGTTATAGAGGTTTATAAAATCATGAGGGGTGTAGATAAGACAAATAGAAAACATATTTTCCCTACAGTAGGGAAAACTAGAAAATATATTTTTAAGATGAAAGGAGAAAGATTTAAAAGGGACCTGAGGAGCAACTTTTTCACACTGACAGTGGTTCGTGTGTGGAATAAACTGCAGAGGAAGCGATAGATGCAGGTACAGTTACAACATTTAAAATATGTGTGGACAGGTTAATGAATAGGAAACATTTAGAAGATATGGGCTAAAATGCGGGCAAATAAAACTTTGTCAACAAGCAGGAGGCTTGAAGAACACAGCAAGCCAGGAAGCATCAGGAGGTAGATAAGTCAACGTTTCATGTGTAACCCTTCTTCAGTCCTGATGTTGAATGGTGATATATTTCCAAGTAAAGACAGTGAGTGGCTTGGAGGGGAAACTTACAGGAGGTAATATTCACATGCATTTGCTCCCTTGCCCTTCTAAATGGAAGTAGTTCTGGGTTTGGAAGGCGCTGTCTGAGGATCTTTGATAAATTTTTGCAATGCATCTTGTAGATAGCATCAGTCGTGGAGGGAGTGGATGCTTGTGAATGCAGTGCGAATCAAGCGGGCTGCTTTGTCCTGAATAGTGTCAAGCTATGTGAATGTTGTTGGAGGTGGAACATGAGGCATTCTTCCTCCAGGCGTCTGGTGGTGAGGGAGTGGTGGTGGAGGAGGCCCAGGACCTGCATGTCTTCGGTAGAGTGGGAGGGGGAGTTGAAATATTGGGCCACAGGGCGGTGGGGTTGATTGGTGCGGGTGTGACAGAGATGTTCCCTAAAGCGCTCTGCTAGGAGGCGTCCAGTCTCCCCAATGTAGGGGAGACCGCATCGGGAGCAACGGATACAATAAATGATATTGGTGGATGTGCAGGTAAAACTTTGATGGATGTGGTAGGCTCCTTTGGGGCCTTGGATGGAGGTGAGGGAGGAGGTGTGGGTGCAGGTTTTACAATTCCTGCGGAGGCAGGGGAGGGTGCCAGGAAGGGAGGGTGGGTTGTTGGGGGGCATGGACCTGACCAGGTAGTCTTTGCAGAAAGCGGAAATGGGTAGGGAGGGAAATATATCCCTGGTGGTGGGGTCCGTTTGGAGGTGACGAAAATGTTGCCTTGTTTCTGATACTAAACCAGATATAGTCTGATATCTAAATATTGGCCATGTCATCAAATTGGTTAAATTTTAAAACTTGCCATGCTCAGTGGAGAACAGGTTCTGTAAAGAAGTTGATGAGACCTGCAACCTCAATCTTAACAATCAAAACAGTTTTTCCTCATCTCTATTTGATTCTTTTGCCTTTCACATTAAACCAGTGCCATCTCGCTTTTGACTTTTCTGCCAATATCTTCCCTTCTATTGCATCCACAAACTTCAAATCGGGACACCTCAAATAGATCAACCCTTCCAAAGGAGAAGCCCCAGCTACTTCAGCCTATCCACATACCTGAAGTCTTTCAATTATGGAATTATTCTTGAGCATCTTTTCAACACCTTTTTAAACTGGAGTCAGCACTCAACAAAACTAATTTATTCAAGCAACAGATGCAGAAGTAAAATTGACATTACAAAGGAACCTGAACAGATTACATCAAGCGCGAATAAATCTTCTTGTTTAACTGGTGCAATCCAGAGTAGCACTTTCCAATGCACCCAACATTCTTCCTAAAGTGACGTGCCCAGAATTGAGTAAAATACTCTAGTTGAGACAGAACCATTGTTTTCATAAAGTTTATTGCAACTTCTTTGACTGTGTCCTGTATGTCCCTGTTCCCAAAGCTCAGGGTAATATGTGCCTTTCCTCAACCTTCTATCCATCCTCAATGATTTGTACAACCATCTCTCAAATATTTCTGTCCCTCACCCCTATATAATCCAAATCTTAAATAACCTCTCCTCATGCTCCATTCTAAATACCATGATAACAGATCAGAAATCTGTTGTCGCATCTGGAGTATTGTGTGCAGTTTTGGTCGCCATACTATCGGAAGGATGTGGAGGCACTGGAATGGGTGCAAAGGAGGTTTACCAGGATGTTGCCTGGTATGGTAGGAAGATCGTAAGAGGAAAGGCTGAGGCACTTGAGGCTGTTTTCATTGGAGAAAAGAAGGTTTAGGGGTGACTTGATAGAGGTGTACAAGATGATTAGGGGTTTAGATAGGGTTGACCATGAGAACCTTTTTCCACGTATGGAGTCAGATATTACGAGGGGGCATAGCTTTAAATTAAGGGGTGGTAGGTATAGGACAGATGTTAGGGGTAGATTCTTTACTCAGCGAGTCATAAGTTCATGGAATGCCCTGCCAGTAACAGTGGTGGACTCTCACTCTTTATGGGCATTTAAACGGACATTGGATAGGCATATGGAGGAAAGTGGGCAAGTGTAGGTTAGGTGGGCTTGGATCGGTGCAACATCGAGGGCCGAAGGGCCTGTACTGCGCTGTATTTTTCTATGTTCTATGTTCTAAATCTGAACTAATTACAGACATATTACACTTCAAATTGCTATACATGTTTTTTTTCCCAAAGAGGATAGTTAAGAAATGTCTGTAGATATAAATTCAGTGACTGTCTGGCAGAGTGCTGCGTGGACCAGTACAGAGTTGGGGAAACTTCAGACAGAAAGACTGAAAGAGGAGATAATGGGAGGCTGACTAACCATCCCCTCGCAGAAGGAAGATATGTTCTGCAGGCATGTGTGTGTATTACCTTTCCAAAAACAGGTTCAAAACTGACAGAAACTGAGTAAGTTACTGACTTCACATCCTAGTGAGTAGACTTGTGTGGTGTGGAGATTACAGTTTGAGAAGAGTACAAAGTACCCCTGCACTGCAAATAATGAAATGGAAAATATATTCTTTCACTCTGACTGCTGCCAGCCAACATTAAAAGAAACCAGACTTTTAATTGACTTGAAAAGCAAAGATTTCTGACATCAACTTCACAATTATGAACATCCACCAGACTAGCACCATCCAATGTGATAGTCACAACATCTACTGTTCATGAAGGACACTATACTCTCTCATCTTGATCCTTTAACTAGTTTCTTAAAGAGTTTCTCCCTATCTATCGAGAAGTACTGTTAGGGCAGAGCAGTAGATGCAGTCTATGTGGATTTCAGTCAGGACTTTAATAAGGTTCCAAATGGTAGGCTGCTCTGGAAAGTTAGATTGGATTGAATCCAGAGCAAGCTGACAAATTGGATACAAAATTGGCTTGATGATAGGAAGCAGAGGGTAATATTAGAAGGATGCTTGTTGAGCTAGAGGTCTGTGACTAGTGGAATGCCTCAGGGGTAGCTGCTGGGCCTATTACTGTTTGTTATCTGTATCAATGATTTGGAAGAGAATGTGCAAGGCATGATTAATAAGTTTGCTGATGACATTAAAATAGGTGGTATCATGGACAGTGAGGAAGGTTATCAGAAATTACAGGAGGACCTTGATCAGCTGGGTGTGTAGGATGAGAAATAGCAAATGGAGTTTAACATAGATAAAGTTTGATGTCTTGCACTTGGGAAGTCAAATCAAGGTAGGAGTTTCATGGTGAAGGGTAGGGCCTTAAGGACTGTAGTGAAACAGAGGTATCTTGGAGTTCAGGTGCACGATTCTCTGAAAGTTGAGTCACCTGTAGACAGAGTAGTAAAGAAGGCTTTTGGCACACTGGCCTTCATCAGTCAGGACATTGAGTATAGAAGTTGGGAAGTTATGTTGCAGCTATACCGGACATTGGTGAGGCCGCACTTGGAGTATTGTGTTCAGTTTGGTCACCCTTCAATAGAAAGGATGTTATTAGACTGAAAAGAGTGCAGAAGAAATTTACAAAGATGCTGCCTGGACTCAATGGTCTGAGTAATAGGGAGCGGTTGGACAAACAAGGGCTTTTTTCTTTAGTGGCTAGGAGACTGAGACCTTATAGAGATGTATAAGATCATGAGAGGCATGGATAGGGTAAATGTACTCAGTCTTTTTTCCAGGGTTGGGCAATCGAGGACACTTAAAAATAATTTGGACAAATACATGGATAGGAAAGGATTAGAAGGATACGGGCCAAATGTGGGGAATGGGGTTGATGTGGATGGTCATTTTGATTGGCATGAGCCAGTTTGGGCCAAAAGAATCTGTCCCTGTGCTGTAGGACTCTATGACTCGACTCTTTATCCTATGTTTCATCTATCATTATAACTGACATTCCCCATCCCTAGAACATCCCCCATCCCTTGGCAATCATTTCTGCATTCTATCCAATGCATTTTCATCCTTCCTATAATGTGGCACAAAGAACTGTACACAATACTCCAACTGAGGTCTAAACGTTTTGAAGAAAAGTTATATTCGATTTTAAATATTAAAAAAAAGTCTGCTTCTCTCTCCACAGACCTGCCAGGCCTGCTAATTTTCTCCAGTTTTCTGTGTGTTTGTTTCAGATTTCCAGCATCTGCAGTATTTTTCTTGTATTCAAAGTCTAACAAGTGCCCTTATACAAGTTCAACATCACTGCCTTGCTCTTGTACTCTCTGCCCCTATTAATAAAGCCAAGGAGACTATATGCTTTACTTATTGCTTTTTTCAGCAATGCTTTGCTCCAGCATCTTCAGTTTTGTCACCTCTAAACCTGACCATTCCAACAATGTTTTCTGCACAGCTACCCATCAAAAACCTCACATCTCCATTATTACCTTAAGTCTGTTACTGACCCCTTCCTCCTGCAGCTTCCAACTAATATAAGCTTCACTTCATCCATAACGCTGCAGCCTTATCATTACTTGCACTATTCAGCTTCCAGCCCTGTACTTACTGGCTATCACTGATTTATACTCAGACAGTGCCTTGATTTTAAAGTTCTTCCCTTTGTTTTCAAATGCTACATACCCCTCCACCTCACCTCAATCCTCCATATCTCCATGACCTCCTTCAGCTGTTATGAACTGGTGAGAATTGGTTATCTCCTTTTTTTAGATTAGATTAGACTTACAGTGTGGAAACAGGCCCTTCGGCCCAACAAGTCCACACCGACCCGCCGAAGCGCAACCCACCCATACCCCTACATTTATCCCTTACCTAACACTACGGGCAATTTAGCTTGGCCAATTCACCTGACCCGCACATCTTTGGACTGTGGGAGGAAACCGGAGCACCCAGAGGAAACCCACGCAGACACGGGGAGAACGTGCAAACTCCACACAGTCAGTCGCCTGAGTCGGGAATTGAACCCGGGTCTACAGGCGCTGTGAGGCAGCAGTGCTAACCACTGTGCCACCGTGCCGCCCACCTTTCTGGTCAATGTTCTCAGTTAATCACAACAAAGTTTCTGAAGAAGGGTCACTGGACCCAAAACATTAACTCTGCTTTCTGTAGTGATTGTAACAAGGTCAGCTAGCTGGACTTCACAGATTATGAGTTCCCTCACTGGGGCTTTTAGCCTGCTCTAAATCAGGGATCCTTGGCTGACAGATAAAAGGGAGTGCCAGAGATAGTGACACTCTAATAGCTGACTCTGAAGAGGCTGTACTAAAGTCAAGGATTGTTCATGTCTAAATAAAGACGGGATTCTGGTTTCTGTGGAGTTATTTCACTTTCTCTCCACAGATGCTGTCAGATCTGTTGAGTTTCTCCAGCTGTTTCCATTTGCAAAACTGAATGAACTGCGGATGGTGGAAATCAGAATCAAAAACAGAAATTACTGGAAAGGCTCATCAAGTCTGGCAGCATCTATGGAAAAATTCAGAGTTAATGTTTTGGATCCAGTAACCATTCAGAATTGATTACAGCAACGTTGGAGGGGCTCAACATTGAGGGGCTGAACACTGAGGGCTCCCCAGGGCTGCATACTCAGCCCCCTAACTGTATTCACTGTATACCCATGACTGCATCGCCAAATACCAATCTAATGCCATTTACAAGTTTGCTGATGACACCACCATTGTCGGTCAAATCTCAGATGGCTAAGAAACAGACTACAGATGGGAGGTGGAAGACCTGGAAAACTGGTGAACTGAGAACAATCTAGCTCTCAATGCTGGCAAAACCAAGGAACTCATTAATGACTTTCAGCGTGATATTATTCATGCCCCCCTACACATTAACAGCACAGAGGTGGAACAAATGGAGAGTGTCAAGTTCCTGGGAGTGGTCATCCACAACAAGCTTTCTTGGACTGTTCATGTGGACGCACTGGTTACAAAGGCCCAACAATGTCTCTTCTTCCTCAGGCAGCTGAGGGAATTTGGCTTGCCAACGAATACCCTTGCCAACTTTTATAGGTGAGCATTCTGTCTGGATGTATCACTATGGCAACTGTACCATTCAAGATTGGAGACGGTTACAGAGAGTGGTGAACTCGGCCCGGACAATCACAAAGGCCAAACTCCCATCTATAGAATCCATCTACCAGGCCCACTGTCAAGAAAAGGCTGCCAGCATCCTCAAAGATCCATCCTGCTCTGGTAATGTTTTTCAACAACCTCTATCATTGGGGAGAACGTACAGACGCCAGAACACACGCACCAGCCGTTTTCGAAACAGTTTCTGCCCTACTATTGTTAGAATACTAAATGGACTCAAAAACTCTTAACATTCGCCTGTACCTGCACTTTGTTTTTGCCACTGTTTATCTATTATTTACTCATCTATGCCACTTAACCCTGTGATCTGCCTGTATTGCTCGCAAGACAAAGCTTTTCACTGTGCCTCAGAACATGTGACAATAAATTCAATTCCATTCAATAGCTCAGAAAACATTGGTTTTTGTGAAGAAGTTAGAGTAGAAGGAAGGGATAAAGCATAAACGATAGATGGAGTTAGAGCCTGAAGAGAGAGAAGAACAGTTGAATAGGCAAAGGAGTGGATAACAATCAGCCTGGGTGAATGAATAGCTACTAATGGGAACTGTTAGCGGCTAAACATTGGTTGTGTTTAATAGCAGACCATGTGATAATAAGGCCTGGTGTGTGGGGGTTGGGGTAAGGACATGGGAGAAGCTGTCTCAAGCCCTAACACTGTTGAACTTGGTATTGAGTCTAGCGGGCTGTAGAGTTCCCACGTGGAAAATGAGATGCTGTTCTTCCACCTTGCGCTGAGATTTGCTGGAGCACTGTCCCTCTTTATGGTCATTTAAGCGGGCATTGGATAGGCATTTGGAAGTTATTGGGCTAGTGTAGTTAGGTAGGATTCGGTCGGCGCAACATTGAGGGCCGAAGGGCCTGTACTGCGCTGTATTTTTCTATGTTCTATGTTCTATGTAGCAAGCCTGTGACAGGGAAGAGGGTGGCATGTTGATGTAGCAGGCAACTGGATGCTCAGGGTCATTTTTGCGGACAGAAGATGGATGTTCTGCGTAGCAGTCACTTGGTCTATGTTTTGTTTCCCTAATATTGAGGAGACCACATCATGAGCAACGAATACAGTGGATGAGATTGTGTGAAGTGTAAGTAAAGCACTGCTTCACCTGGAAGGCACGTGAGGGACCTTGAATACTGAGGAGGGAGGAAGTAAACAGACAGTATTACACCTTCTGCAGTTGTGGAGGAAGGTGTCGTGGGGCTGTGGTGGGAGTGAAGGAGGAATAGACGCGGGTGTCCTGGAGGGAACAGATCATGGGCAAGGGTGACAAGGTCAGAGAAGAGAATGCGTCTAGTGGTGGCATCCCGCTGGAGGTGGTGGAAATAGTGACTAATGATCCTGTGAATGTGGATGCTGGTGGGATGGTAGGTCAGGACAAGGGGAACCTATGTGGGCAGCACGGTGGCACAGTGGTTAGCACTGCTGCCTCACAGCGCCAGAGAGCCGGGTTCAATTCCCGCCTCAGGTGACTGTGTGGAGTTTGCACACGTCTGCATGGGTTTTCTCCGGATGCTCTGGTTTCCTCCCACAGTCCAAAAATGTGCAGGTTAGGTGAATTGACCATGCTAAATTGCCCGTAGTGCTAGGTGTAGGGGAATGGGTCTGGGTGGATGCGCTTCAGTGGGTTGGTGTGGCCTGTTTGCACACTTTCAGTAATCTAATCTAATCTTTCATTATTGAGGCACCAAAGAGGAGGCGTGAGGGCTGAAATGCAGGAGATGGGTCAGACCCAGCTGAGGGTTCTGCCAGTTATGGTGATGGGGAATCCTCAGTTGAGGAAGAAGGCCCATTTGTCAAAGTTGGCATCATTAGAACAGACATTTCTATTTTTATTTGTTTCAGATCTCCAGCGTCCACAGTTCTTTGTTTTATTTTAAGGTAAAGTTCTTTCTTAGCATAAGTTTATGACTCCAATTAAAATGCTTTTGCTGTGAACAATAAGGAGTTGATCCATGGGCTTCTTTAAAGAAAGAACAAATTGCTATATGAGAGAAAAAAATACAAGTGCAATGTCAATATCCCTGGTGATGTTTCCCTGTGGCTAGTTCTGTGGGAACTGGGTGCCCAGATGGAAGACAGCAATTGTCTTTGATTGCATGCCAAAATTCTCTCAGAACCTCCCTTGAAGTACTGGTTCAGGTGTTTATTTCCAAGGGGTTTTAGATTAGACTTACAGTGTGGAAACAGGCCCTTCGGCCCAACAAGTCCACACCGACCCGCCGAAGCGCAACCCACCCATACCCCTACATTTACCCCTTACCTAACACTATGGGCAATTTAGCATGGCCAATTCACCTGACCCGCACATCTTTGTGACTGTGGGAGGAAACCGGAGCACCCGGAGGAAACCCACGCAGACACGGGGAGAACGTGCAAACTCCACACAGTCAGTCGCCTGAGTCGGGAATTGAACCCGGGTCTACAGGCGCTGTGAGGCAGCAGTGCTAACCACTGTGCCACCGTGCCGCCCTTCTTTGAGTACGTCCAATATGACAGCCAGTGTGTCAATATCCAATACTTGGCATTTTGTTAATGACCTGGGACTGCGATAGTTTTTGATTGATATCTAGATTGTAGCAAGTCTCTCTTATCACACCCCATAAGGGTGATTAATTTACTTTCTTGCATCCACCTTGAAAGACAACTTTGCATTTTTAAGTTGTTTGTCTTGTCTCAGTCCAATTGCAACAAGTCCAAATGGTTAAATGTTTTTAAAATCACACTTCCAAAACTAAAGGGGTACAGTATCATGTTAATAATAATAATGGAATTCTCTGGAGATACCTATACTCTCAAATCTTTGGCATCACAGTTTTAATCACTTTACACATAAAAGCAGAAATATTTGAAGAAACTCAACAGGTCTGACAGCATCTGTGAGGAGAAATCAGAGAGAACATTTTGGATCCAGTAACCCTTCTTCAAACTTTCAGAGTATCCATAATGTTATCTTTGCTTTCTGCCCATAGATACTATCAGGACGGCTGAGTTTTTCCAAAAAAAATCTGCTTTTGTTTGGGATTTCCAGCATTTACAGTTCTTTGTTTTTTTCTTCTTGTTTAATCATTCTTCTATTGATGACCATGTCTTCCAATGCAGAAACTCAAGAATTCCCTTCCTAAATAACCCTCTCTGCCTCTCCTTACTTTCCTTCATTACAGCATGGCTCAAAACCTATTGCTTCGTCCAGAGTTTGGTCATCTGTCCTAATAGCACTTTAAGTGGCTCAGTGTCAAATTTTGCTTAATCTCACAGTAGCAAAGCCTCTTGCAATGTTTTACTCAAGTGAAAAATTGCTAGTGTTTGTGTCTAATGGTAGACTTAGACTTAGATTACTTACAGCGTGGAAACAAGCACTTCATCCCAACAAGTCCACACCGACCCTCTGAAGAGCAACCCACCCAGACCCATTCTTTACCTAACACTATGGGTAATTTAGTATGGCCAATTCACCTAACCTGCACATTTTTGGACTGTGGGAGGAAACCAGAGCACGCCCACGCAGACACGGGGAGAATGTGCAAACTCCACACAGACAAGTTTCCTGAGGCGGGAATTGAACCCAGGTCTCTGGCACTGTGAGGTAGCAGTGCTATTCACTGTGTCACTGTGCCGCCCATGATTGGTTAAAACCTTAACAAGATCACCTCCGTTTAGAAGTTAGATGCCTTAAGAAGCCATGTGGGTAAGAGGAATGGGTATTAAATTTCAAAAGGGCAAACAGAAGCAGCTTTTCAGACAGAGGCCAGGAGTTGGCAGATTCTGGGCTGAATGGAATGTGATAGTCACTGTGGAAACAAGCCTGAGAGCAGCCGTGTGCAGGCACACCCTTTCTTCAGTCGCTGAAATCATTACTTCAGTTAATCTGTTTGCGAACATGCCAGATCCAGATTAGCTTCCTGTTTAGGAAATAGAACAATTATTCCACCAAAGCACACCCAACAGCAAGGATTAGCAGCATTTGGAATGCTTCATTCTGCGCAGGTAACTATGGGCTTTCCTGATTAATGGAAAGCCCTCAAAAGAGATGAATAATCACAGTATCACGTTAGTTGTGAGGCATATTCCTAAACTAACGAATGAAAATATTGGTACCTCTCAGTTCATTACTTGGTTCTGGCTGTTTGCTTTCCATGGATCATGAAGTCTTGCTAGTATTCTGAAGGCCCCCTTTGGCTGACAAGTGGTTAAGGTTCTCATTAATCCTTGTGAAGTGCTGAAGAATGTTAACCTACATTAAGCCATTATATGTTGAGTGACAGAATCACTCGCTGTCAGCATCGATTTGTGAACGGGAAATCACGTTTGACAAATTTACTGCCCACATTTTCAAAGATATAACTGGTAGAGTTAATATGTAGGAGCCAGTTGACTTGATTTTCAAAGAGCATTTGATATATCCCAAATAAGAGATTCACATGTAAAATTAAAGCACGTGGGATTGGGAAAGTCTGCTGATGTGCAGAGAATTGGTTGACAGATAGGAAAAAAGTAGTGGAAATGGGTTTTTTATCCAAGTGCTAGGTGTTACAAATGGAGCACCACAGGTATCAGAGCTTGGATCCAAATTATTCATAATCTCTATTAATGATTTTGATGAGAGAACTAAATGCAATATCTCTAAGTTTGCAAACCATATAATGCTGGCTGGGAGGATGAGCTGTGAGGAGGGTGCAGAGATGCTTCAGTATGATTTGGATAAATTGAATGAATGGACAAATGTATGACAAATGAAGTATAATGTAGCTAAATATGAGTTATCCACTTTGGTAGCAAAAACAAAAAGGCAGTTTATTTTCTGAATAGCAACAGATTGGGAAAGGCTGGCAGAGCTGTGATTGTACACCAGTTGCTGCAAGTAAACATGAAAGTGGAGCAGGCAGTGAAGATTGTAAATGGTATGGTGACCTTCATAGTGAGGGGTTTTGAGTACAGGAGCAGAGATTCTTGCTGCAATTGTATACAGCTTTGGTGAGACCACACCTTGAATCCTATGTACAATTTTGGTCTCTTTGCCAGAACACCTTTCCTCAGACAATGGAGTAAGTGCAACAAAGATTTGCCAGACTGATTGCAGGGATGGCATGATTGACATATAAAGAGAGGTTGGATCAGTTAGGACTATATTCACTGGAGTTTAGAAGAATGAGGTTGGATATCATAGAAACTTACGAAATTCAAACAGGACCGGACAGAGTAAATGTAGGAAGGTTGTTCCAGGTGACCAGGGAATTCAGAACCAGGGTCACAGATTAAGGATACAGGATAGGATAAATTTCTTCAATCAGAGAGTAGTGAGTCTGTGGAATTCTCTGCCAAAGAAAGCAATTGGGAACAAAACAATGAATGTTTTCAAGAAGGAATTAGATATATTCTAAGGGTGTGGAGTAGAAAGTGGAAACATGGGTGTTGAGTTGGATGATTAAACATCATCATATTGAACAGCAGAGCACCAGCTTGAAGACCGAATAGCCTAACCCTGCTTCTATTCTGTACCTTAACTTTGAGGAATCTATGTATGTATGCTGTTCCTCCACACTGCCAAGAATCCTGTCTTTAATCCTGTATTCAGCATTCAAATTTGACCTTCCAAAATGTACCACTTCACATTTGTCCAGGTTGAACTCCATTTGTCACTTCTCAGCCCAGCTCTGCATCCTGTCAGTGTCTTGTTGTCGTCTGCAACAGCCCTCCACACTACCCACAACACCACCGACCTTTGTGTCATTGGCAAACTTACCATCCACTTCTTCATTCAAGTCATTTATTAAAACTACAAAGAGCAGAGGCCCAAGAACAGATTCCTGTGGGACACCACTGGTCACCAACCTCCAGGCGGAATACTTTCCATCCACAACCACTCGCTGTCTTCTTATGGCCAGCCAATTCTGTATCCAGACAGCCAAATTTCCCTGTATCCCATAGTTCCTAGCTTTTTGAATGGGCCTACTGTGGGGAACCTTATCAAATGCCTTACTAAAATCTACATACACCACATCCACTGCTCGACCTTTGTCAACTTGTTACGTCACATCCTCAAAGAACACAGTAAGGCTTGTGAGGCATGACATCTTTAATCAAACTATGTTTTTCTGTATTGTCATAAACCCTATCTTTCAGAATCCTTTCCAGTACCTTGCTTACCATGTAAGTAAGACTGACTCATCTGTAATTCCCAGGGATTTCCCTATTCCCTTTCTTGCAAACCAGTCTTTATTATATCATTCCAATTTGGGTTTGGGATTGTAGACAATGTGTATTAGGTGTTAGTGTCTTTTATTCTGGGTGTTGGATTCGGTCAGTTTAAACAGGGCTTGGTGTAGTTATGGATCTTTCAGTCACTAAGGGTTTTCTGGGGGTGAGCAAAGTGATTTTGAGGGTTTTACAAAAGGTTTTTACAAAAGGGTTTTACAAAAGCTGCTGAAACTGGCAGACAGGCTGGAGTTGAGATCGCCTTCATCAGTGAGAAAAGGAGAGATAGTTCCAGCAACAGCTCACCATTTACATTTGCTGGAAATGTCATCAGAATCTCCGGAAATGGCTGGAATTCAATTGGAAATTAGAGAGCTTTAACATAGAAAAGAATGGAAACAGTTTAAATTACGATTAAAGCAGACAAAAATGAAAAAGTGCAAACGGCTTTAGCAGAAAAAAAACAAAAGGAAAGGAAAGGAAGGGCTGAGCATAACGAAAAGGAAAGGACAGAATCACTATAGCAGAACAGAAAGGAGAAGAGAGAGTGGAAAAAGAGAAATAAAGAGAGAATGACCTTCAGAAACTGGCACTTAAACAGGAAAGTTGGTTAAAAAGGATGCAGGTGAAGGTAGAAGGTAGGCTTAGTGAGGATGTGCAAACCCACCACAGCCAAGGGCTGGTGGGGATCTGCTCAATTACATCCAAACATTACCTTAATTTGAGGAGAAAGATGTAGAATACATTTCCATTGCATTTGACAAAGTGGCTGAAGAAATGAAGTGACCAGTGACCATGTGGGTTTTGTTGATCCAAATAAAGCTGTTGTGGTTCTGTTCGCTGAGCTGGAAGTTTTTGTTGCAAACGTTTCGTCCCCTGGCTAGGAGACATCATCAGTGCTCTGGAGCCTCCTGCGAAGCGCTTCTTTGATGTTTCTTCCGGTATTTATAGTGGTCTGTCCTTGCCGCTTCCAGGTGTCAGTTTCAGCTGTCCGCTGTAGTGGTTGGTATATTGGGTCCAGGTCGATGTGTTTGTTGCTGGAGTTTGTGGATGAATGCCATGCCTCTAGGAATTCCCTGGCTGTTCTCTGTCTGGCTTGCCCTATGACAGTAGTGTTTTCCCAGTCGAATTCATGTTGCTTGTTGTCTGAGTGTGTGGCTACTGGGGATAGCTGGTCGTGTCGTTTCGTGGCTAGTTGATGTTCATGTATGCGGATTGTTAGCTGTCTTCCTGTTTGTCCTATATAGTGTTTTATGCAGTCCTTGCATGGTATTTTGTAAACTACATTAGTTTTGCTCATGTTGGGTATTGGCTCCTTTGTTCTAGTAAGTTGTTGTCTGAGCGTGGCTGTTGGCTTGTGTGCCGTTATGAGTCCTAAGGGTCGCAGTAGTCTGGCTGTCAGTTCTGAAACGCTCCTGATGTATGGTAGTGTGGCTAATCCTTTTGGTTGTGGCATGTCCTCGTTCCGTGGTCTATCTCTTAGGCATCTGTTGATAAAGTTGCGCGGGTATCTGTTTTTGGCGAATACCTTGTAGAGGTGTTCCTCTTCCTCTTTTCGCAGTTCTGGTGTACTGCAGTGTGTTGTAGCTCTTTTGAATAGTGTCCTGATGCAGCTTCATTTGTGTGTGTTGGAGTGGTTACTTTCATAGTTTAGGACTTGGTCTGTGTGTGTTGTTTTCCTGTGTACCCTTGTGGTGAATTCTCCGTTCGGTGTTCTCTGTACTATCACGTCTAGGAATGGGAGTTGGTTATCCTTTTCTTCTTCTCTCATGAATCGGATTCCTGTGAGTGTGGCGTTGATGATCCGGTGTGTTTTTTCTATTTCCGTGTTGATCACACCGGATCATCAACGCCACACTCACAGGAATCCGATTCACGAGAGAAGAAGAAAAGGATAGCCAACTCCCATTCCTAGACGTGATAGTACAGAGAACACCGAACGGAGAATTCACCACAAGGGTACACAGGAAAACAACACACACAGACCAAGTCCTAAACTATGAAAGTAACCACTCCAACACACACAAACGAAGCTGCATCAGGACACTATTCAAAAGAGCTACAACACACTGCAGTACACCAGAACTGCGAAAAGAGGAAGAGGAACACCTCTACAAGGTATTCGCCAAAAACGGATACCCGCGCAACTTTATCAACAGATGCCTAAGAGATAGACCACGGAACGAGGACATGCCACAACCAAAAGGACTAGCCACACTACCATACATCAGGAGCGTTTCAGAACTGACAGCCAGACTACTGCGACCCTTAGGACTCATAACGGCACACAAACCAACAGCCACGCTCAGACAACAACTTACTAGAACAAAGGAGCCAATACCCAACATGAGCAAAACTAATGTAGTTTACAAAATACCATGCAAGGACTGCACAAAACACTATATAGGACAAACAGGAAGACAGCTAACAATCCGCATACATGAACATCAACTAGCCACGAAACGACACGACCAGCTTTCCCTAGTAGCCACACACTCAGACAACAAGCAACATGAATTCGACTGGGAAAACACTACTGTCATAGGGCAAGCCAGACAGAGAACAGCCAGGGAATTCCTAGAGGCATGGCATTCATCCACAAACTCCAGCAACAAACACATCGACCTGGACCCAATATACCAACCACTACAGCGGACAGCTGAAACTGACACCCGGAAGCGGCAAGGACAGACCACTATAAATACCGGAAGAAACATCAAAGAAGCGCTTCGCAGGAGGCTCCAGAGCACTGATGATGTCTCCTAGCCAGGGGACGAAACGTTTGCAACAAAAACTTCCAGCTCAGCGAACAGAACCACAACAACGAGCACCCAAGCTACAAATCTTTGCACAAACCTTGACCAAATAAAGCTGGTATGTAAAGCTAGTGAAGTATTTGCCTCACTATCAGAGGAGGTATCTGGGGAATATGAGGAAGTGAAGAAAGCCATTTTAACTGTATATGAGTTGGAGCCAGACGCCTGCAGACAAAGTTTCAGGAATCTAAGGAGGGAACCTGGTCAAAGATGAGTTTGAAAGGATCAAACAAAAACGATTTTGATAGGTGAATAAGGGCATGAAAAATAGATCGAACATATGACTCGCTCAGGCAATTAATTTGGAGGAGTTAAAAAATTCACTTCCTGACAGAGTGAGAGCTCATGTGGAAGAGCAGAGAATGAAAATGGCAGGATTAGCAGCTGATAATTATGAGTTGATACATAAATAAAATTTTGGATTCCAACATCAATTTCAATCCATAAGGGATAGAAATTAGGGAAAAAAGTAATCCTCATGTCATAAGGGAACATTAGATCTTAGTGAAGATCATAAAGATAAGTTACCACAGGGTAAAAAGGAAACCCTTGAAGTTAAAAAGCTCCAGTTTTTTCACTGCAATAAAGTAGGCCGCATGAAATCACAGTGTTGGTGGGTTAGAAAAAGCACAGGCAAGACGGATGTGGGATAACAGGATAAGCCAGTGAATTTTGTTGGAGTGATAGTAAAAAGCACATTGGAAGCTAAAAAGCTGCACCAGAATGCACAACCTGATCAGAGGTTAAGGTGAATGTGCCAGATCTTAACCCATTTACTTGCAAAGGTAAAGTTTACTTACATAGCTCAGGAGCAGCAGGTAAACAAGTTAGAGTATTAAGAGATACAGGGTCATGTCAATCTTTGATGTTGAGAGATGAGGAGATATGTAACTCAGAAGGACTATTGCCAGAAAAAGTGCTAGTACGTGGAATTCACTTATGTCGAGTGAGGTTAGAGTGTCCAGTGAAAAGTGAAGAAGTGATGGTAGGAAGAGTGGATGACCTCTCGGCACCAGGAATATAATTTGTCCTTGATAACGATACAACTGGGTCACAGGTATAAGTGCCGCCTATTGTTTGAAAAGCCAGTGTAAAATCAGGCATCAGGGATATTGCAGGAAGCATATCCTGGGATTTTTCCTGATTGTGTGGGAACAAGCTCACAGTTACCAGCTGAAACAGGAGGAGAAATCACAGAATACAGATAAGGGAGTTAAAGTAGAATGATCAGACACCATGTTTGATCAAATGGTTGAGACAAAGCAGATTATTGGGCAGTTTCCCATACCATCAATGAAGACAGAGTTACTACACTTCCAGGGATTGAGTGGGTTTTGCCGGAAGTTCATACTGAATTTTAGCAGTTGGCTAAATTATTGAATTACTGCAGAAATGCAGGAAGTTTCAGTGGAAGGCAGACTGTCAGAAAGCATTTGACAGCCTGAAAGCTGTGTTAACCACTGCCCCAGTATTAACCACACCGAATTACGCAAAGCCATTCAAGGTGGCTTTTGATATAAGTGATGTGGCTGTTAGTGCTATACTCTTACAAGAAGACAGGAAGATAGAAAGACCTATCAATACTTATCCAGGAAACCAAACATTCATCAAAAGAAGCATTCAACAACTGAGAAGGAGACCTTGAGATTGGTATTGGCATTACAACATTTCAACACTTACGTTGGTAGTAATGTGTCTGAGACAAGCACATAATCCATTAAAGTTTTTGGAGAAATTTAAGGACAAAACTTTAAAGGACTAAACTTGAATTAGAGCTTGTTATTGCAGCCATTAAATTTGAAAATTATACATGTGGCAGGATGCGAAAACGTTATGGCCAACACATTGTCGAGACTTGAATGAATAAACAAAGGCATTGGTGGCAGGAGTAAACAGACTGAAAAAGAATGTAGTAGGGCATGTTTGCATGGTTATACTGAATTAGTGTACTAACAGAGTAAGACAAAGTGATTTAAAATGAAGCTATTTTTATATTGGAGGTGTGACAATACTATCACTTTAAAAAGGTTATTTTGTCCTTTGTTTTTTCCCAAGAGCAGAGGTGCCAATATGTCTGGACTGCAGCCTAGTTTAACAATGGTGGGGGAGTTCTCCCAGTTCTGTTTTCTCTAGGTTATTTTAAATGTAACAGTAAGAAGCTGCCTGCAATAGCAGAAAGGTTTCAAGCTTCACCAGTTGGTTCCTGACTGGCTTTCTCTCTGAAATCTAACTTACCTGTAAGAACCTGTGTTTGATTTTACTTTTCACCAAAAGCTGTGTTTATGGGATGCTGTGGGAATTGGGCCAGTTCCTCAGTTAAGTTGCTGCATCGAGTTGGATGGTTTTCAGATGGTTACGTTATTCTAAATTCTATTTTCCTTTGTTGGTGTTTCAACTGTAGTGTTTAAATAAATACTGTTTTGCTTAAAGCAGAGTGGTTTCACCAGCTGCACCATACCTGCAACATCGACTTCACATGTACCTTTAAAATAAGCGAAAGTAAGAGTTCTGGGCTCCCTTCTTGGAATATTTTGAGGGGGTTTGGCCTGGTCCATAACAACCTGCTCTTGCAGTTAGATAAGGATTCCCAGAAGTATGGTCCAACTACACCTATGAGGATTAGCAGCAATATATGATCCCTCCATTTGGGTATCATCAGCCTGTGTCATTTTTCAGTAGATAATGGAGAGTTCTGCCCCTTGTCTAGTCATGACATCTACTTATTCATTGAGAAAGTTTTCTTGAGCACAATGAACAAATTCCTCCCCATCCAAGTCCTTAATACTGTAGCAATCTCAGTCTATGTTTGGAAGTTAAAGTCCCAGACTATTACAACACGATTCTTCTTACAGCTGTCTGCGATCTCCCTGTATATTTACTCCTTAATTTCCCATGGACTATTGGCGGGGACTTTAGTACAATCCTGTCAAAGTGATCACCACCTTCTTTTGTTTCAGTTCAACACATATATCTTCACTATCTTCAACAGAGTGAGTAAAGACAGCATTTCTCTTTCCCTATAGGGCATTACTGAACCAGTTGGGTTGTTACGAAAAGTGAACGATAGTTTCTGGGTTGACATTACAGTCATAATTCCTTATATTTATTAAGATGAAGTTCTGTCATGATAGGATTTGATCCGGGTCCACAATAATACTTCCGAAGTATCTTGATATGGAGCGGATTCAGTGTCTGGTTTCCTGACTCATCTAAGAATCCAAGATAACATTTCTGTTCCAATTATCCAATAAACCTTAATTTTCTCATTTATTATTTAGTGAAATACTAATTTGTCTCTGTTTGGTCCTTAGAAAATGGGAATACTGAGAGACAAAGTGAGAGTGGTGGACTACATTAACTTGAAATCACTAATAAATTGTGAGATCGTCCATTTGTTTGTGATGGACACGGGATAGCACATTTGTGCTGTGGGAAGATTGAAGGAACTATGGATGAGTAGTCAATTGCGTCTTCAAGCAACAGAAGGTGTTCTGGAAAAAGGTGTAAAAATTATGTATAGGGGTGTGTGCGTGCATGCGTGTTTGGAGTGTGTGTGTTGGATGTGTCTATGCTTTGTTGTGTGTGTGCGTGTGTGTGAATTGCTCATGTGTGTGTGTTTATTGACCTCTGTAAGGTCACCCCTCAATCTTTTATTCAGGTTCAACACAGGAACAACATTTGCATCCCTCCAATCATCTGGTAACTATTCCAGTGGAGAATGAGGATGCAAAGATTATTGCCAGAGTTGCAGCAATCTCATTCCTCACTTCGCATAGTAACCTTGGATATATCTGGTCCAGCCCTGGGGACTTATCTATCTTGATGCTTCCCAGAATTTCTAGTACGTCTACTTACTTAATATCAATTTGTTCAAACTACAAACCTGGTCACTGATGTTCTCACCATCAACAAGGTCCCTCTCTCTAGTGAATACTGAAGCAAAAACCTCATTTAGGGCCTCTCCTACCTCTTCAGACTCCAGGCACAAGTTCCCTCCACTATCCCTGATTGGCCCTAACCTCTCTCTGATTATTCTCTTTGGGTTTTCCCTTATCCTTCCCACCAAGGCTTTTACATGCTCCCTCCTAGCTCTCTTCGGTTCATTTTTGAGTTCTTTCCTAGCTACCCTGTAATCCTCTAAAGCTGTGCCAGATCCTCACTTCTTCAACCTTAATTAACCTTCCATCTTCCTCTTGACAAGAAGCTCCTCTTCTCTTGTCATCCAAGTATCCTTCACCTTACCATTCCTTGCCTGTCTCAGTGGGACAAAGTTATCCAACACTTGCAACAAGTGCTCCTGAAACAGGCTCCACATTTCTGTTGTGCATTTCTCATAGAACAATTGTTCCCAATTTATACTCCACAGCTCCTGCTTCTCTAAGGTTCAAGGCATGTACATCTGTACCCCTTGTGAAGCTAAAGATTTCTTCATGTGAACTCTCCTCCTCTCTTAACTCCTGCTGAGTTCTCTGGACCTCATTAAGTTTCCAAGCTATATAGAACACAAACAATGGTTCAGGAACCAAAGGAAAAATGAAGTGCAAAATAGCTGCTGATCACCTCTTGAGGATTTCAGTTGGAATAGGTCACTATCCCCTTAAATACCACTGGAACGTGCTGTTTCCCAATCTCTTATGTCTATGGTTTGACAGTGAGGTCGGGAAACAGCAGGGGCAGCCCTGGCACATATGAAAAAACCCTCTGGGGCCTCTTTCTCTGGCGTGGCACACAGGAGTGCTGTGCCTCCCATTTGAAAACTGCAACAAATCCATCCTGTTCACTGAAAACAGGTCAGCTTGATGGAAACAATAATGATCTCCTAGATACGGTTATTGTTAAACTTTTGCTGTTAACATGAAAAAAAACCTCTAATTCAAATTTGATTGTTTAACCAGCTTGTGCCACTTGAGAAATTCTATCCAGGCTGAAGCTGTTGCTAAGCAACAATGTGGCCTAATTGACAGTGCTGAGACCTGTCTTCACCTCCTTCAGTCTTTGGAGAGAATATGACTGTAATTGGGTGACACAGCAGGGAGGTAGTAAACTGTGAGTGGTTGCATTTATTACTTCCTCTGCAAGGAAGTATCGAGCCAAAAGCTGTAAGAACTATGAATAAAAATTCTCTAGTAATTTGACGATAAGTCACCAGATTGAAGCACTGAGGAAGAAATGTCCCAGAGGTGAGGTCCCTCTTGTTTAACTCATTCACAGCTCACTGCCATTGGAACACAGCTTTTTAACAATCAGGCATACAAAGTCCTCAGAGATTGGTACATGGTGAAGGACATCAGGTCCAAGAATGCCAGGCATCCAATCTCAGTTTCCTACAGGATTGACTAAGCTGGAGGAGGAAGTTTGCTGGTACCTCAATGTCAGGAATGAAGAGATCTGAAAGTGTCTAGCGTAACTCTGACAGGTGTATGATGACAGCAACAGTTTGGGATTAGGGTACAGTGTGCCTCCAATATGAGGTGAAGCACAAGCTGTAGAACTGCAGTGCCAGCTCCGACCAGATAAAGACCTCGGTGAAACTGAAGAGAGATTATTGTCCCTAAACCAGTTCCACTGAATCTTCTCAGTTATAGGGTATGTCACACAAGAAAGAGAATGTAAGAAATCTCACACAACCGCCACCGCTCTCGGTGACTGGGGACTGGCATTCACATTGCTAATTAATTCTTAGAATGTGGACAATTAGTTGCCGCTCAATAGTAATGCTGGTAGAATGGTGGTTTTACAGAGAAATACATTCATGCAGCACGGAAACAGACCCTTCAGTCCAACTCATCCATGCAGGTCAAATTTCCTAAACTGAACTACTCCCATTTACCCACATTTGGCCCATAATCCCTCTAAACCTCTCCTATTCATGTTCCTGCCCAAATGTCTTTTAAATGTTGCAATTTTACCTGTCTGTACTGCTTCCTCTGGCAGCTCATTTTATTTTTGTGAAATAGTTGTTCATCAGGTTCCTTTCAAATCTTTCCCTCTCACCTTAAACCCTCTAGTTTTGAACTCCCCCCCCCACCCTATGAAAAAGATATTCGCTATTCACCTTATCTAAGCCCTTTATGATCTTACAAATTTCTATCAGGTCACTCTTTTCCCCATGCTTCAGGGGGAAAAAAAAGTCCCAATCTATCCAGAGCTCAAATCTTCCAGTCCCAGTAACATAGAACATTACAGCACAGTACAGCCCTTCGGCCCTCGATGTTGCGCCACCCTGTCATACTATGCTGAAGCCCATCCCACCTACACTATTCCATGTACGTCCATTTGCCTGTCCAATGATGACTTAAATGCACTTAAACTTGGTGAATCTACTACCATTGCAGGCAAAGCATTCCATACCCTTACTACTCTGAGTAAAGAAACTACCCCTGGTATCTGTCTTATATCTATCTCCCCTCACTTTAAAGTTGTGTCCCCTTGTGTTTGCCGTCCCCATACTTGGAAAAAGGCTCTCCCTGTCCACCCTAACATCCTTGTCAATCTTTTCTGTACCGTTTCCAATTTAATAACATCTTACCAATAGCAGGGTAACCAGAACTGTATGCCGTACTCTAAATGTGGCTTCACCAATGTCCTGTACAGCTGCAAAATGGTGTTCCAATTCCTATATTCAATGCTCTGACCATTGAAGGAAAGCGTGTCAAATGCCTTCTTCACAACCTGGTCTCCCTGTGACATGATTTGGAGATGCCGGTGTTGGACTGGGGTGTACAATGTTAAAAATCACACAACACCAGGTTATCGTCCAACAGGTTTAATTGGAAGCACACTAGCTTTTGGAGCGATGCTCCTTCATCAGGTGACAGTGGAGGGCTTGATCGTAACACAGAATGTATAGTAAAAATTTGCAGTGTGATGTAACTGAAATTATACATTGAAGAATTGATTGTCTGTTAAGCCTTTCACCTGTTAGAATACACGTGATAGCTTCACTTCTTTCATGAGTAAATCACAAAACCTTTTTTATAAAGTTGCATCCTCGGGTTAGTTGTTAACAATGGTGTTAGCTAGACAATATGTTGAAGGTGTTAGCCCCCTGTGTTCTCTGTCTATGACCTGATATTTAGATTGATTCTAATCTAAAAAGTGAGATAACAGAGTTTTACATAAATTCATCACAATCACCTGATGAAGGAGCGTCGCTCCGAAAGCTAGTGTGCTTCCAATTAAACCTGTTGGACTATAACCTGGTGTTGTGTGATTTTTAACTACATTCATGTAGAACTCTGAGCTCAAAAACTGTATGAATTTATGTAAAACTCTGTTATCTCACTTTTTAGATTAGAATCAATCTAAACATCAGATCTTAGACAGAGAACACAGGGGGCTAACACCTTCAACATATTGTCTAGCTATCACCATTGTTAACAGCTAACCCCAGAATGCAACTTTATAAAAAAGGTTTTGTGATTTACTCATGAAAGAAGTGAAGCTATCACATGTATTCTAACAGGTGAAAGGCTTAACAGACAATCAATTTTTCAATGTATAATTTCAGTTACATCACACTGCAAATTTTTGCTATAAATTCTATGTTACGATCGAGCCCTCCACTATCACCTGATGAAGGAGCTTCGCTCCGAAAGCTAGTGTGCTTCCAATTAAACCTGTTGGACTATAACCTGGTGTCGTGTGATTTTTACCTGTGACATAGCTTTCAAGGAACTAATTATCTGAACCCTGAGGTTTCTCTGTTTGACAACACTCCCATCTTGACTCACTACAGTCCCAGCTGCTATTGGCTTGTGATGTTGTTTGATACACCCAAGTGTGGTTTGCTGGACCTCTTCGAAAAGCAGAGAAGACCTGTCCTTTGTTATGGGACTGGAATCACATATACACCAGACTGGGTGAGGCTGGCAGGTTTCTTTCCCAAAATAACATCAGCGAACCAGTTGGATTTTTATGACGAGTTCAGAATTTCAGAGACAGTTTCTCTGATAGCAACTTGTACTTTCCAAACATTTCTAATTCGGGTGGAATTTGAACACTCATTGTTAACAACCCTGTATTAAGAACATAATACAGTCCAGCCAATGGTCCTGCAATGTCATTCTTTTTTCAGTCCAATATCAACCCTAGCAGAAGGTGGTTAGAGTAAAGATGTCGTGTCCATCGGGAGTGGAGTGCTCCCTGTCTGACTGGAGGACATTACACTCTGTCTGTATCTTGAATAGTGCCATGATGCTGTATGGAATAGGGAGCCTTTCTAGAGTAGAGCTCTGTCCAGAGCTGAGCTCCCAATTTCTGGCTGGAACAGAATGTCCCCTATCTTTGCAGAGTACAGTGCACCTCTTGTCTGGAGCCATGCACCCTCTTGGTGGTCTGGTGCAGAACCATCTATCTGTATGAAATAGAGTTCTCCCTGGCTGGCTGGAGTTGAGCTCCCCTGTCAGTGCAGAGTGAAGCTCCCCCTATCTGACTAGAATAGAGTATCCCCTTTCACTCTGGAGTAATTTATCCCTTGTCTGTTTGAAACAAAACACTTTCTTGGAGTGGAGTTCCCTCTGTTTGTCTGTCTGGATTTGAGTGCCCCTTATCTCTCTAGACTAGAGTGTAGCTGTCTTTCCAGAACGGGCTCTCCTGTTTAGAATAAGAGTGTGTCCTTTCTCTTTGGAGTATATCTCCTCCTTTCTGCCTGGAGCGTATCTCCTCCTGTCTGTTTGGAATGGAGAATCATAGAATCATAGAATGATAAAGAAAAGGCCCTTTGGTCCATCACATCTGTTACGTCAAATATCTATCACTGCCTACACTAACCCCACTTTCCCACAGTCCACTTATAGCCTTGAATGCTATGACACTACAGGTTCTCATCCAAATACTTTTTTTTAAAGAGATTAAGAGGTTTCCTTCCTCTCCAGCTGACATTCCAGATCCTTACAACCATCCAGGTGAAAACAATTTTCCTCAAATCCCACGTAAACCTCCTGCCTTTCACTTTGAAATTATTCCCTCTTGTTATTGACCCTTCAACTGCTTTTTATTCACCCTGTCCATCTCCTCATAATGTTTTACACTTTTGCCAGGTCCCCTCAACCTTCTCCACTCCAAAGAAAACAACCCAACTTATTCATCCTCTCTTCATAGCTACACTATGCCATCCCAAACAACATCTAGGTGAATCTCCACTGCAACTCCTCCAATGCACTCACAACCTTCCTGTAGTGCGGTGACCAGAACTGCACACAGTGCTCCAGCTGTAAGCTAACCAAGTTCAGGACAGTTCCAGCATAAACTTCCTGCTCTTATAAATAAAGGCAAGAGTCGTGTATGTCTTCTTAACTACTATATTAACCATTCCTGCCACCTTAGGGATAAGCATCCCAAAATCCCTTTGTTCCTGTGAGCTTCTTAGTGTCCTGCCATTTATTGCATATTCCCTTGACTTGATCCTTCTTCCAAAGTGCATCACCTCATATTCCTCAGGGTTAAATTCCATCAGGCATTGATCAACCCAATTGACCGATCTGTTTTTTAGCTGCAGTAACCAATCTTTGTGTCACCCACAAATTTTTTTTTATCATCTCTCCCACGTTCTCATCCAAATTGTTTCTGAATATCACAAACAATAAGGGTCCCAGCACTGATCCCTGTTGTACACCGGACTCCAGTCACACAAACAACCTTCCACCACCACCCTCTGTCTCCTGTCACTCAGCCAATTTTGGATCCATCTTGCCAAGCTAGCCTGGATCACATGACCTTATATGTTTTTTTTTATCAGTTTCCCATGCAGGACCTTGTCAAGGTCCTTGCTAAAATCCAGAAAAATTACATCAACTCCTCGAAAAAATCCTACTTGCTGACTATCGCTGATCAAATCTTGCCTCTTTAAATGGTGATTAATTTTCTCTTTCAGTATTTTATCTAATAGTTACCCAAACACTGATGTATGAGGCTCACTTGTCTACAGATCTATTGATCTATCCTTGCCATCCTTATTGAAAAGTGGAACCACATTTGCTGTCGTCCAATTCTTTGGTACTCCCCCTGTGCCAGGAACGATTCAAAAATTTGGAGCAGGCCCCCTGAAATTTCCTCCATCATGTCCCACAGCAGCCTGGGATTCAACTCATCCAGATCTGGGGATCTGTCCAGTTTTAAATCCGTCAAAGGCTCTAATACCTCAATGACTCTTATAACAACTTATTCAAGAACTTCACTATCCACCTTCTCGAATTTCTGTACTTACATCTTCCTTTTCCTAAGTAAAGACTGATGTGAAATATTGATTTAACACTCTACCAATGTCCTCCAGTTCCACACAAAGATTACCGTCTTGGTTCCAAATTGGTCCTACACTTTTCCTGGTTATTCTCTTTCCCTTCATATGCTTCTAGAATATTTTGAAATTTTGCCTAATCTTCCTGCCAGTGTTTTCTCATGCCCTCCCTTTGCTCTCCTAATGGCTTGAGCTCCCCCTGCACATTCCATACTCCTCTAGAGTCTCCATTGTTTTATTCTCTTTGAGCCAGTTATATATCTCTATTTTTCTTTTTCTCCAGTTCTGAATATTCCCAGATATCCAGACTTCTCTAGGCTTGTTGCTCCTATGTTTCACTCTAACTTTCTCACCCAGTATCTTTTTGAACGCCTCCCACTGTACTGCTGTAGATTTATCCCCAAGTAGCTGTGAAAAGTCTATTTTGGCCAGATCATGCCTGATTTTAATCAAATCTGCCTTACACCAATCCAAACCTCTTTTCACAGACCATCTTTTTCTTGTCAATAACAAACTTAAAACATATGATGTTGTTGTCACGATCACAAAAGTACTCCCCCACTGTCACCTCGAACACCTGTCCAGCCCTCTATAAACCCTTTTACACAATGATTACCCCAATTAATGTTGTGGAAATTGAATCTCCTAATATAATTACCCTATTATTACTTTTGCACACCACAGTGAATTGCCTACATATCTGTTCTTCAGTTGCCCTCAGTCTGGCAGTCTACAGTACACTCCAAACAGTGTAACTTCCCCTTTTTATTCCTAATTTCTCCCACAAAGCCTCATTTGATGATTCTTCCAAAATATCATCCCTCCTTACTGCAGTAACTGATTGCCTAACTGATAATGTGATCTTCATTTTTGCACTCTCCCCTGTCCTACCTGAATCTCTTATACCCCAGAATGTTGAGTTGACAGTCTTGTCTCTGCCTTAATTATGTCTCTGTGATGCTAACAAATTCACAATGTCACGTGTCAAACCATGTCCTTAATTCATCTGTGTTAGCCCTAATGTTCCCTAATGTATTAAAGTGGAAACAATCTAGTTGCAGCTTATTCCTTGAGACACAATATGGCTAAACTTGCTCTGCCTTGATTCCTTTCCTAAGGTATGTTGTGTCATTATTGAACAAAAGTACTGTGTCCTCTGCCCCTGCTGAACTAGTTCAAACACCCAACAGCACTAACAAATGTTCCCACAAGCATGTTAGTCCCATTCTGATTCAAGTGCAGGCTGTTCCACTTGTAGAGTCTGAATCTCCCAGAAACAGCTCGAATGATCCAGGAATTAAAAACCCTCCCTCCTGCACCAACTCTTCAGCCACACGTTCATTTGTCCAATTCTCCTATTCCTGTCCAATTCTCCTATTCCTGCACTCATTGGCACATAGCTGCACCGAGAATAATCCTGAGATTATAACCAAGGTCCTGCTTCTTAATCTGCTCTTTAACTTGCTGAACTATTAATGCAAGACCTTATCTCTCATTCTACCAATGTTGTCGGCTCCAGTGTGCACTACGACCTCTAACTTATCACCCCACCCTATCAAGATGCCCTCCAAGTCCTCAGTAATATACATGACCCTGGCATCAAGGAGTCACATCTGCAGCTACAGAAATGCCTCTGTTCCTCTAACAAATGATGCCCAATTATCACTCATCCTTTCTTCTTCGTCCTTTCCTGTAAAGTCAGGCTGCTTGTGGTGTCAGAGGCCTGGCTCTGTCTGCCCTCACTAGAGGTATTAGCACCCTCATCGGCTTCCAAAACAGAAAGTGATTTGTGAGTGGGACTGCAGGGGACTCTTGCTACCACCAGCCTGCTCTGTTTGACTGCCTGGTGGTGCACAATACCTTTTTTTCTCCAGTGTCTACAGGTGCCGTGTGACTACCTCTCGAAACGTGCTATCCGTGTAAATCTTGGATGTGCCACAGTATCGCTGAGAGTCACCACTCAATCTTCCAAAGCCAGAGCTCAAATTTGTGCAATTGGGATCTCATGTTTGTTTGAAATAGGGAAAGCTTGTCTGGCTGGAGTAGATCTTCCCCTTTTTATCTGGAGCAGCGCATTCCCTCTCTATATGGAGTGGGGCTCCCCCAGTCTGGCTGCAGTAGTGTGCCTCCGACTCTGTCTGGATTGAAACTAATCGTTTGAACCTCTACTCCTGGGAACTCACTGATTCCAACATGCCAGCTGCTGACCGGCCATTGACTCTCAGAGATTGATAGATCCTGTTGCCTCTTCTTTCTCCATTAAACTTCACACTTACCCCAAAACCTGGCCCTCTCTTTTCTTTCCTCTCACTCCCTCTTACCTTCATCAATTCTCACACCTCCCTTGTCCTCCTATGTTCTCCATCTCTCTATCCCTCCTTCCCTGCTTCTCTGTTCCCTTTGTCGCTATTTCTTCTTCTCATTTTCTTCTCTTCTTTCCTTTTCAGTTGCTCACTCTCACCCTCTTCATTTCCTCTTCCTTGCCCACTTGTCTCCTCCCTCCTCCTTCTCTGCATCTCTCTCTCTCTCTCTCTCTCTCTCCCCCCATCCCCCCACCCCGTACTGAGAGGGAGACATCGACCACAGTTTCTAAGATTGCAGCTTTTAATTGAAAGCAGCCAGGCTTTCAGTGCCTAGTGCTGTGTACTCTCACTAACTGTTCCCTGTTGCAGACAATCCTAATCTTTGAAAGAAGGACAGTCTCTTTTCTGTTGCTTGGTGCTGTAAAAGACCAAATATCTCTCCTCAACAAGATGACTGTAAAACAGTAAAATCTCCAGACACATTCTGGTGCAGCCTGTGGGATTGCTGAATGCCAGAGTTTTTATTGTTTTAATCCAGATTCTGGGAGAGAGTGAGTAAACCACACAAACTGTTGTCCCATGGAAAAGGCCTCTCTTTTATGTTCCCAATGCTGTGTTCACCAGCAACTTTGCTGTTTGCAATTTTGTACAAAGTTATTCTAACTTTACTTATTCTCTTAAAATAGATTACTTCTTCAAAGGGTACTGGAACTATTATTATGGAACAAAAAATTTTTAAAAATCTGGTATTAAGTG